>NC_135657.1:8323411-8627161 GCF_964188315.1 Podarcis muralis
GGAGGGTGGCTAGTGGCCCCTCAGACCGTGTGGACAGGTGTGCCTCACCTGGGGGCCCCACAGCACCATCCCTTGCAACCTCCTTCCGAAACTCTTTAGGCCAAATGGGTTTTAGTCCAAATGGATAAAAATCTAGTAAATGGGCTTCCTCCCAAAGTGCCTTTAACTGATCAGGAACAACATGCTTGAATACACAAAAACACACACACAAACTCATATATATGCAGACATTGAAAGAACACCTTATCTCTGAGACCTTATCTTGACTGTCATGGTCTATTAGTAGTGGCTTCCTCATGGGATGTTTACAGATTGCCATCTATGGGCTGGGCATTATATCAAGTCCTGAAGAAGGCATATTTTAATTTCGTGACAGCAGGCATCTTTTAATTTCGTGACTGTTGTCTGTCACCATTTGCAATGATATTTGGCAGGAGGTGATGGGACCAGTGACTATGATCTTATTTTTTGGGGGGTGTTGAGCTTCAGACCATATTTTGTGCTCTCCTCTTTCACCCTCATTAAAAGGTTCTTTAATTCCTCCTCACTTTCTGCCATCTTCTTGGACTGTGTGCTCCCTGGAAGGACAGATCCTGAAGCCGAGGCTCCAATACTTTGGCCACCTCATGAGAAGAGAAGACTCCCTGGAAAAGATTCTGATGTTGGGAAAGATGGAGGGCACAAGGAGAACTGGACGACAGAGGACGAGATGGTTGGACAGTGTTCTCAAAGCTACCAAAATGAGTTGGTAGACAGTGGAAGAGAGGAGTGCATGGTGTGCTCTGGTCCATGGGGTCACGAAGAGTCGGACATGACTAAATGACTAAACAACAACAAAAGGGAAACATTTAAAAACTTCCCTATGCAGAGCTGACTTCAGATGGCTCGGGGGTCTCATAACTGTTTCTGCCCCTACCCAGCCCTGGCTTGTGGCCCCCAGAAAGTCATTCAGAAGGGAATGTGGCCCCACCTCTGCTTTACATGACTGTACCTCAAACTCCTCCTCCTCTTTCCCTCTAGGGGCTGCTGTTGTTCGACGACCTATAAATTAGGAGCACCTTCTGTCCCTCCTGTGTGCGATCTCAGAATTTCCAGCAATTCGAAGCAGACATGAAGTTCTCCTACTTGATCTCTGTTTTTTTCCTCTTTTCTTCCCTCTTCCTGCTAAGGGATTCAGGTATTGTACAGAGTTTGCTTAGATTGTGGCAGGCACTGAAATAGCCAGCAATGCTGCTATAACGGGGAAGGGGTTTTCTGAACAATGGCAAAGTTCCCAGAAACAGTGCTGTTTGCTATGTCTTGCACGCACAAAAAATATTATAAATATTTGGGGGGGGGGGGGAGTGGAGGGTTAAAACAGAAAGTTTTATAATTTTGTTTTAAAAAATGATTTGGTTTTAACGTTTCCGTCGTGTTGTGGCTTGTGGAAAAGAGCATGGTTTCAAATGAAATCTTAAATTCAAACAAGGGAAATTTAAATTAGTTCAGATGCGAAAAGCTCATAATCTTGGACAGATGCCATAAACCTTTTTCAGAGAAATTGAACCAACCATTTCTTCCTTCCTTCCTTCCTTCCTTCCTTTCTTTCTTTCTTTCTTTCTTTCTTTCTTTCTTTCTAATGTAAAATAACCAGATATCTTGTTTTTGAGATTGAGGATTATAAAGATCGACCCTAGGACATTTATACAGTCGTACTTTGGAAGTTGAACGGAATCTGTTTGGGAAGTCCGTTTGACTTCCAAAATGTTTGGAAACCAAAGCGCGGCTTCTGATTGGCTGCAGAAAGCAGAGAACGGGCTTAGAACGCTGTAGCTGGCAAGGAGCCCTAAATCGAAGCGAACCAATGTTTTTCTTTCTTGCCTTAAGCTGACGCTTCTACACCATCTCACGAACCACAATCGGATGAAGAATGTGACAAAGCCAAAGGGAAGTGCATGCTGGAAATTTGCTACACTGGCTGGAAAAAAATCGGGACATGCCCACCGCACCGCAAATGCTGCAGACCTCTGTAAGAGCTCCCTGAGGTAGATGTTGCCAGTCTTCCACTACAATTCCCATCAAACCCAGCCAACATGGTCAGTGGTCAGGGGGGTGTGGAATTGTGGTCCTGCAACTGCAGGGTCCCAGGTTGCTGAAAGGTGGACTAAAGCAGGCACATACAACGTCCAACAGGTTGCCACCCACCATCCAATATCAAAAACTGGCAGTGATCTACCACACTCTCCCATTGTCATTCTTCAACTTCAACATATTATATTTAGCTGGGGAAACCCAGCCCGATGAGTGGGGTATAACTAATAAATTATGATTATAATAAAAAATATAACAATTTTAAAACAAATTGTTGAGCATTTTCTTCAGAATATTTATTTTAGGTGAAATCTGCACACGTATAAAAAACGCTGTGAAAATGCTTTTTTAAAAAAAAGTTTTGAAAAATGCAATGAATTTTGCATAGCTGACTTTCACCATCTAGTGTCGCGTTTGTACATTGCACTTTACAACAGGTTTAAAACGTTTTATTCGCAGCTGTGTAGCTGAGTCCTTAGTGTCTCCCCTCAAAACATACTTTGATCGCTACCCCCAAGGCATTGGCTAAGCTGGCAAGTCTTGCATTACAATATTCTGTTACATGCAGCATCTGTTGAATAGCTAAGGCTGTGACCCAAATCTCCATTGCTCCAGGTTGGATACAGCAGATGTCTTCCTCCATCTAGCTCTGTCAACCTCTGCTGGCCTCTGCTTGGGATCAGAGCACCATAGAAAAAATGAATTAAATATAAAAAGGTCAAAAATTGGGGACAAGAACTTGTTGAACTAACAATTTGAATTGGAATACAAGAAGGGGAGGTGTGGGGAAGTCAGGGAAATATGTTATTGAAAATAAGGATTGTAAACTGTATGTGTTTTTATTTTTTTTTTTTTTTTTATTTTTTAATGTATTAAGATGAAAAATCCCAATAAATATCTTTATAAAAAAGAAAAAAGAAAAAAAAGAAAAATCACAGGATTAGCCAGCATTTTAAAAGGATTTCTACTCCTTATGGCTGCATGCAATGCCCCATGAAGTTTTAGGAGCCGCAGCAGTGCTTGAATAAGATTTTGAGTGATTGAGGGCAAGACCTCAGGGTCATAGCTTGCTCACCGCTCCTCCCTCCTCCTCTTCTTCTTCTTCTTCTTCTTCTTCTTCTTCTTCTTCTTCTTCGTCTTCTTCTTCTTTTAAAAGGCATATTCAGTTTTGCCAAATGGTTGGGCAGGTGCATTTATTTTAGATGGAACACAGAGAGTCTTGCTCATATGTATTCTAGCACTCACAAAACTATGAGAATGATGTGTTTGGAAATGGCAGGCAGTATGGCATGCGGATGTAGCTGGTGATGGAAGCCCTCTAGTTGCTCCAGATGCCCTTATGGCAATTGTGGTGGGTTCTTGACATTCATGATCACTGCAAAATAATGACCAGTTTCATCAGAGGCAGAGCCCAAGCAAGCTCTTTAGCACAGAGAGTCTGGAAAATGCAGGCGTAACCAAATATTCCCCAGTTAACCACATGGCTGAGTTAGGATTTTGAACCTGCTTCTCATGCCTAGCCTGCGACAGGGAAGTCGGGCATCATGTAGCCTGTTCATGTCACACGACATTCAGAACAGTAAATACATTTATGTCATTGTTCTTGCTCCCTCTGTTTTCAGTAACAAGGATCTAGCTGAGAATATCTTTTGCTTCTCTTCCTTCAGGTAATGGAGTCGCATGGCAGTTGGCTGCTTTGAGGTTTTCTACAATCAAGCACTATATAAATGAATGTTATCCAATAAATAAATTCAAAGACCCCCTCCTAGATCTGTCCGAATTTCTTCAGTTCGCATATAAACTGCTCTTACTTGTTTATTTCTACCAATGTTGTTTAGTCGTTCAGTCGTGTCCGACTCTTCATGACCCCATGGACCAGAGCACGCCAGAGCATTTCTACCATACCTCGGCATTTTATTATTGTTGTTATTTGAGATTTTGAAGGGTACCTTCAAAACGTTTGAGACTACAGCTGCCATCTGCTGAGGGTCAGGCAAATCTGACCAAATTTCTTCAGTTCCCATATAAACTGCTCTTAGTTTTTTACTTCTAAGATACCTCACATTCTCTGTAGCAGCTATAGAGTTGCCCTGCATTCAGAATTCCCTGGACATGGCCAGAATCCAGAATACAGCAGCCGGAAGCATTGTCTGGTTTAAAATCACTGGAATATCCAGGAAAATCAAGGCACATGGCAACCCATGTCAGAAGTCTTAAAAATAGCTCAAAAAGTTCGTTTTTTATTTTATTATTATTACTATTATTATTATAGATTTTTCATGATACCTTCAAAATGTCTGAGTCTGCAGCTGCCATCTGCTGGGGGTCAGGCAAATCTGTCTATATCGGTTCCTCATTTTTCCAGTCTTCAGTCTGGTCCTCTGCATTTTTGCATCAATTAGACTTCTTTACACACACACCCCACGCATAGATGTGCTCAGAAAGATCTCCCCCACCAACTACCTTCTTCAAAACAGGCAGACAAGACTTCAAGAGTCTGGATGATGAAATGCATGGTTTTAATGGACAGAAGAGAAAGGCAATTCAACATAAAATCAGCTACGCTAATGGCTCAAATGCCTAATGTGTCAGGAGGAAGGGGCCGGCAGAGCAAAACCAGCTGGGTCAACAGACACTTAGTGCTTGGATGTAACCCTTTAATCTCGGGGTCGTGGGTTTGAGCCCCATGTTGGGTGAGAGATTCCAACATTGCAAACGGTTGGACTAAATGACTCTTGTGGTCCCTTTTGGCTCTATAAATCTGTGATTCTATGACTCTGTTACCTTGAAACTATATATTCTCCTATAATTCCTTATTTTCCTAGACAGGGCCTGGAAATGAGGCAACATATGAACATATGGTTCTTCCTTATACATATCCCAAAACAGAGCTTTCTTCTGTCTATTTTGGTATTGTCTACTTTGACTGGTAATAAGTGTCCAGCTTTTCCTACCTGGAGAGACACTGGGGACTGAACCTGAACCCCCCTTTTTATATATCGTTTTCTCACCATTTCCTTCTGAGAACTTAGGATCTGCTGTGTAATTCTGTGTGGTAACACAGTCATGTCGCCACAGGTGCCTAACTCGTTCTGCTTCCTGAAGTGATCACATACACAAACTCACTGTTCCCAAGGTGAAGCAATTCCCTGAATACGTCTTGCTCGTTATGGAGAGAATCTCTTGTAGGAATCTAAAGTAACAATCCTTATTATTATTATTATTATTATTATTATTATTATTATTATTTTCTACCTCAACTATCCGGCTGGGTTTCCCCAGCCACTCTGGGTGGGTTCCAACAGAAGGTTAAAAATACATTAAATACATTTTGATCTGTCTCTAGCCTCCAGGTTTTCATAGGATCCTAGTGTTGGAATGCTTACTTGGTGCACTTGATGCTTCCATTAAACCAAATAATGTGTTCCAAAAATACATAGATTACAGAGAAATGTAGACAAAAATGGGAAGAAGAGGAGGAGGAGGAGGAGAAGGAAGAGGAGAATTTATTATTTATACCCCACTCTTCTGGCTGGCTGGTTTACTCATTCATTCTGGGCGACTTCCAAAACAAATTAAAACATAATAAAGCATCAAAAGCTTCCCAATACAGGACTGCCTTCAGATCTCTTCTAAAAGTCAGATAGTTGTTCATTTCCTTGACAACTGATGGGTGGGCATTCCATAGGTCAGGCACCACTACCGAGAAGGCCCTCAGCCTGGTTCTTATGACCAGAAAAAAAGAATCTCACATGTTCATCCACCCTAGTTTGGGGGCTTCCAGGTGTTTGTGGACTCCAGCTTCCATCAACTCCAACCAGTATTGCCAAAAGTCAAGAATGATGGGAGCTGCCATCCAAAATACCTGCGTTGCACCAGGCTGAGGAAGACTGTCTTGAGTAAGGTGTCATGATTGCAAAGCCTTAGCAATAGATGAAGCCAACATCTAATTCTTCAGTAATAGCTCTTGAGTGCTCACTGTAAGGACAGATCCTGAAGCTGAGGCTCCAATACTTTGGCCACCTCATGAGAAGAGAAGATTCCCTGGAAAAGACCCTGATGTTGGGAAAGATTGAGGGCACAAGGAGAAGGGGATGACAGAGGACGAGATGGTTGGACAGTGTTCTTGAAGCTACCAGCATGAGTTTGACCAAACTGCAGGAGGCAGTGGAAGACAGGAGGGCCTGGCGTGCTCTGGTCCATGGGGTCACGAAGAGTCGGACACGACTAAACGACTAAACAACAACATGTGAAAGATAATGGAAGCCATTAAAGAAATTCAGAATGAGTTGATTTTTATCGACAGTGCCAAGAGCAAAAGCATTAAGAATCTAGAAACATCATGTTTTCTTGTTGTTAACAAGCCCTTTGCTCTTTTAAAGTTCACATACCGTCTTAAATGTGAAGAACAGAGGTTATAAATACCAGTACAGGTCAGGATTTTATCAATTTTTAATAAGGAAACAATCAATTACTCTGATTAAAAAGTTAATTAAATTGGGAGCGCCTAGCCTGTGGTGGGGGACGCGGGTGGCACTGTGGGTAAAAGCCTCAGCGCCTAGGGCTTGCCAATCGAAAGGTTGGCGGTTCGAATCCCCGCGGCGGGGTGCGCTCCCGCTGCTCGGTCCCAGCGCCTGCCAACCTAGCAGTTCAAAAGCACCCCCGGGTGCAAGTAGATAAATAGGGACTGCTTACTGGCGGGAAAGTAAACGGCGTTTCCGTGTGCAGCTCTGGCTCGCCAGAGCAGCGATGTCACGCTGGCCACGTGACCCGGAAGTGTCTCCGGACAGCGCTGGCCCCCGGCCTCTTGAGTGAGATGGGCGCACAACCCCAGAGTCTGTCAAGACTGGCCTGTACGGGCAGGGGTACCTTTACCTTTACCTTTAGCCTGTGGTGGACTGTCACCAGTTGGCTGCATAATACTACACTTAAACAATAGTTAAAACACACAAAAAGTAGAAGATTTCTATACAATCACTGAAAGTACAAGGAAGGATACGACTTTTATTTGCAGGAGATGTGCTCTCTGTCGAAAATTTGCTAGCGTAAGAACTATGCCACGCAAAAACATGAAAACCAACATTCTCTTCAGTATTTAGACCAGGCCGTGGAGATATTCCTGCAGACTGGGTGGTGTATATTAAGCAAGATCACAAACAGAAAAATGCTGATATATTTTCACAAGATTTTTTTTCCCCCACGATGAAATAAAGAGCAAAATGAGAGCTTCCCTTCTCCTCGAATTTCCCACTCTCCGGAACCACAACCACCCTCTTAGAAGCCAGTCCCAAACCTGATCGCTCTATTGCAACAGAATATGAACTTAGTGGGATGGGGAGGCAAGAGTCCATTGTACCTGACCTCTTTCTTTCTCCACACACACACACACACACACACACAGACAAACATACAGACATAGACACACAGAACCCGCACCCGTTGCTAAAACACAAAGCAAAATTTATGTCTGAGGCTGCCTAGTAACTGTAGCCTTGTATCTTTATCACATGGACGTAGGTGGCACTGTGGGCTTGCCAATCAGAAGGCTGGCGGTTCGAATCCCCACAACAGGGTGAACTCCCGTTGCTCTGTCCCAGCTCCTGCCAACCTAGTCTTTTGAAAGCATGTCAGTGCAAGTAGATAAATAGGAACCACTGCGGTGGGAAGGTAAATGGCGTTTCCGTACAATCTGGCTTCCGTCAAAGTGTCCTGTCTTGCCAGAAGTGGTCTTCTCATGCTGGCTACATGACCTGGAAACCTGCCTGTGGACAAATGCTGGCTCCCTCAGCCTGATAGCGAGATGAGCGCTGCAACCCCATAGTCGTCTTTGACCTGACTTAACCCTCCAGGGGTCCCTTACCTTTTACCTTTACCTTTACCTGTATCTTTATGTGAATGAAAGCAATATTGTGCCTGAGGTTTTCAGCAGCTGCAGCCTTGAGAGAAAAGGCGATTTTATCATTTATTACAAGTATTGTCTTACTTGGACTAGTATCAACTCTCCAGATTTTCAAACGGGAGTCTCATCTGACCCCTACCTGCAGACACAGAGGGCGAACTTAGGACCTTTCCCTCATACAAACATTGTACTCTACCACTGAAGTGCAGCCTATCTTAAAACCCATTTCAGCTTTACAGCCATTCCCCACTATTCTACCCTAAGATGTAACACAGAGGCAGGCATGTTTTCTTCCCTGCAATTCCTGAAGGAATGGTGGCAGGTCATAATATACGCTCCCATTTGTCCACCTCATCAAGTGCTTCCCTTTCGAGCTGCTCTTACTGAGTGAGTAACCAGGCAGGTGAACTCTGCTTTCGTCCCCTGCTTGCCCACCTGTTTGGTTGTGGTCCTGTGAGGGAGGGTGGCTAGTAGCCCCTCAGACCATGTGGACAGGTGTGCCTCACCTGAGGGCCCCAGAGCACCAGCCCTTGCAGCCTCCTTCCAAAACTCTTTAGGCCAAATGGGTTTTAGTCCAAATGGATAAAAATCTAGTAAATGGGCTTCCTCCCAAAATGTCTTCAGCTGATCAGGAACAACATGCTTGAATACACAAACACACACATGCAAATACATATATATGCAGACATTGAAAGAACACCTTATCTCTGAGACCTTATCCTGAATGTCATAGTCTATTAGTAGTGGCATCCTCATGGGATGTTTACAGATTGCCATCTATGGGCAGGGCCTTAAATCAAGTCCTGAAGCACATAATTCAACTTGCCCACAGGGTGTTGGGCTGCTGTTGTTGTTGTTTAGTCATTTAGTCGTGTCCGACTCTTCGTGACCCCATGGACCAGAGCACACCAGGCACTCCTGTCTTCCATTGCCCCCCGCAGTTTGGTCAAACTCATGTTTGTAGCTTCAAGAACACTGTCCAACCATCTTATCCTCTGTCGTCCCCTTTTCCTTGTGCCCTCAGTCTTTCCCAACATCAGGGTCTTTTCCAGGGAGTCTTCACTTCTCATGAGGTGGCCAAAGTATTGGAGCCTCAGCTTCACAATCTGTGCTCCCAGTGAGCACTCAGCGCTGATTTCCTTCAGAAAGGGTAGGTTTGATCTTCTTGCAGTCCAAGGGACTCTCAAGAGTCTCCTCCAGCACCATAATTCAAAAGCATCAATTCTTCGGTGATCAGCCTTCTTTATGGTCCAGCTCTCACTTCCATACATCACTACTGGGAAAACCATAGCTTTAACTATACGGACCTTTGTCAGCAAGGTGATGTCTCTGCTTTTTAATATGCTGTCTAGGTTTGTCATTGCTTTTCTCTAAAGAAGCAGGCATCTTTTAATTTCATGACTGCTGACTGTCACCATCTGCAGTGATCTTTGCCAGGAGGTGATGGGACCATGGCCATGATCTTAGGTTTTTTTTTATGTTGAGCTTCAGACCATATTTTGCACTCTCTTCTTTCACCCTCATTAAAGGGTTCTTTAATTCCTCCTCACTTTCTGCCATCTTCTTGGACTGCAAGAAGATCAAACCGAGCCATTCTGAAGGAAATCAGCCCTGAGTGCTCACTGGAAGGACAGATCCTGAAGCTGAGGCTCCAATACTTTGGCCACCTCATGAGAAGAGAAGAGTCCCTGGAAAATGTTGGGAAAGATGGAGGGCACAAGGAGAATTGGATGACAGAGGATGAGATGGTTTGACAGTGTTCTCAAAGCTACCAACATGAGTTGGTAGACAGTGGAAGAGAGGAGTGCCTGGTGTGCTCTGGTCCATGGGGTCACAAAGAGTCGGACACGACTAAATGACTAAACAACAACAAAAAGGAAACATTTCAAAACTTCCCTATACAGAGCTGACTTCAGATGGCTCAGGGGTCTCATAACTGTTTCTGCCCCTACTCAGTCCTGGTTTGCGGCCCCCAGAAAGTCATTCAGAAGGGAATGTGGCCCCACCTCTGCTTTACATGACTGTACCTCAAACTCCTCCTCCTCTTTCCCTCTAGGGGCTGCTGTTGTTCGACGACCTATAAATTAGGAGCACCTTCTGTCCCTCCTGTGTGCGATCTCAGAATTTCCAGCAATTCGAAGCAGACATGAAGTTCTCCTACTTGATCTCTGTTTTTTTTCTCTTTTCTTCCCTCTTCCTGCTAAGGGATTCAGGTATTGTACAGAGTTTGCTTAGATTGTGGCAGGCACTGACATAGCCAGCAATGCTGCTATAACGGGGAAGGGGTTTTCTTACCAATGGCAAAGTTCCGAGAAACAGTGCTGTTTGCTATGTCTTACACGCACAAAAAATATTATAAATATTAGGGTGAGGGTGGGTTTTTTTGGGGTGAGAAGTGGAGGGTTAAAAGAGAAAGTTTTATTATTTTGTTTAAAAAAATGATTTGGTTTTATTTCTTAACGTTTCCGTCATGTTGTAGCTTGTGGAAAAGAGCATGGTTTCAAATGAAATCTTTAATTCAAACAAAGGAAATTTAAATTATTTCAGATGCTAAAAGCTCATAATCTTGGACAGATGCCATAAACCTTTTTCAGAGAGATTGAACCAACCATTTCTTTCTATTTTTAAAAAGTAGAATAACCAGATATCTTGTTTTTGAGATTGAGGATTATAATGATCGACCCTAGGACAGTTATACAGTCGTACTTTGGAAGTCGAACGGAATCTGTTTGGGAAGCCCGTTCGACTTCCAAAACATTCGGAAACCAAAGCGTGGCTTCTGATTGGCTGCAGAAAGCAGAGAACGGGCTTAGAACGCTGTAGCTGGCAAGGAGCCCTAAATCGAAGGGAACCAATGTTTTTCTTTCTTGCCTTAAGCTGACGCTTCTAAACCATCTTCTCCATCTTACCCACCACAATCGAAGGAGGAATGTGACAAATCCAAAGGGAAGTGCATGCTGGAGAGGTGCATGACTGCCTGGAAAAGAGTCGGGAAATGCCTGCCAGACAAAGTCTGCTGCACACTTCCGTAAGAGATCCCATCAATTCCCATCAAACCCAGCCAGCATGGTCAGTGGTCGGGGGGGTGTGGAATTGTGGTCCTGTAACTGCAGGATCCCAGGTTGGTGAATGATAATAATAATAATAATAAATTTTATTTATATCCCGCCCTCCCCAGCCGAAGCCGGGACAACAATCAAATAATCATACAATCAAATAATCCAACATTCTAAAAATATTTCATTATAAAAATTAATTAAAATCAAGTTGATGGCAACCATTAAGCAAAATTCTGTGCAGGTTGCCAGAGGAGGAAGTCAGGCTGCGCCCTGACCAAAGGCCTGGTGGAACAACTCTGTCTTGCAGGCCCTGCGGAAAGATGTCAGGTCCCGCAGGGCCCTAGTCTCTTGTGACAGAGCGTTCCACCAGATTGGAGCCACAGCTGAGAAGGCCCTGGTTCTAGTTGAGGCCAGCCTAACCTCTCTGAGGCCTGGGACCTTCAGGATGTTTTTATTTGCAGACCGTAGGTTTCTCTGTGGGACATACCAGGAGAGGCAGTCCCGTAGGTATGAATGATGGCCTAAAGCAGCCACATCCAACGTCCAACAGGTTGCCACCCACCATCCAATATCAAAAACTGGCAGTGATCTACCACACTCTCCCATTGTCATTCTTCAATGGCCTCGGTCCAGTATACCTGAAGGAGCGTCTCCACCTCCATCGTTCTGCCCGGACAATGAGGTCCAGTTCCGAGGGCCTTCTGGCGGTTCCTTCACTGCGAGAAGCCAAGTTACAGGGAACCAGGCAGAGGGCCTTCTCAGTAGTGGCACCCGCCTTGTGGAACGCCCTCCCACCAGATGTCAAAGAGAAAAATAACTACCAAACTTTTAGAAGACATCTGAAGGCAGCCCTGTTCA
This sequence comes from Podarcis muralis, assembly GCF_964188315.1. Taxonomy (NCBI): domain Eukaryota; kingdom Metazoa; phylum Chordata; class Lepidosauria; order Squamata; family Lacertidae; genus Podarcis; species Podarcis muralis. The sequence goes on from NC_135657.1 coordinate 8,335,298, forward strand.
GGGAAGCTTTTAATGTTTGATGTATTAGAGTATTTTAATATTTTTGGAAGCCACCCAGAGTGGCTGGGGAAGCCCAGCCAGATGGGCGGGATACAAATAATAAATTATTATTATTATTATTATTATTATTATTATTACACCCCACACCAGCCCCCTCCCAGAGCTGTTGGTGCGCATGGGAAGCCAAGACGCCCCAAAATGTCCCATTCCCCCTTTACCGTGGTGAGGGGCAGTCAGTGGCTAGGCTGGAGCTGGAAAGGTGGGGAAAGTTCAGCAACCCTGCAAAACTAGGAGGGAGAGCGGCTTACTTTTGAGTAAACATAGCTAGGCATGGAAAACTGAATAAAAGACAGGGGGGAAATGAAAAATTGGATTTAACAAGAATTGACAGATCTACCCAACGGTAGTTGCAAACTTGAGTATAAGCTCCCTGAGGAGATGCCTCTGGAAAAGCTGTTTTGCCTGCTCGTTCACTGTACAGTGGTACCTCTGGTTACATACAAACTTCGTTCCAGAGGTCCGTTCTTAACCTGAAACTGTTCTTAACCTGAAGCACCACTTTAGCTAATGGGGCCTCCTGCTGCTGCTGCGCCACCGTGCAATTTCTGTTCTCATCCTGAAGCAAAGTTCTTAACCCAAGTTCCGATTTCTGGGTTAGCAGAGTCTGTAACCTGAAGCGTATGTAACCTGAAGCATATGTAACCTGAGGTACCACTGTAGTTGTATGAGACAAGAACAGCAATAGTCTGTGTCAATCATTCAGTGTGGCTTTTAATAAACAATGAAATAATCTATTTCCAGAGCGTGCCAACTTTGGCTATTTTCATCCAGAATTCTTATCTGCTTTCACATTAAAAAAGAAGAAGACTTCTCCCAAACTATATATTCTTGAGCATTTTCTCTCAGAATATTTATTTTAGGTGGAATCTACACACGTATAAAAAAAAAAACTGTGAAAATGCTTTCTTTTAAAAAAAATGTTTTGAAAAATACATTGAATTTTGCACAGCTCACTTTCACCATCTAGTGTCACATTTGTATATTGCACTTTACAACACATTTAAAACGTTTTATTCGCAGCTGTGTAGCTGAGTCCTTAGTGTCTCCCCTCAAAACATACTTGGATCTCTACCCCCAATGCATTGGCTAAGCTGGCAAGTCTTGCATTACAATATTCTGTTACATGCAGCATCTGTTGAATAGCTAAGGCTGTAACCCAAATCTCCATTGCAACAGGTTGGATACAGCAGATGTCTTTCTCCATCTAGCTCTGTCAACCTCTGCTGGCCTCTGTGTGCTGGTCCCGGGGGGAGGTTACCGTGAGGCGTGGTCAGAGTCCGCTCCTGGGTCACCGGTCTAGAGACAGTCCACACAGGGCGAAGCGGGATCCGAAGCAAGAAGCCGGGCATGGTCGGGAACTCTGGAAGAACAGGACTGGGTGCTGGCTGAAGCAGGTTTCCAGCAACGTTGCTCCCGCAACCTGGGACCGGGCTGACTGGCCTTTATCCTCTCTGAGGCCAGGGGCGTTCCCGGCCCCCAGGTGACTCGCCTCTTCTGGCCTTAAGGTGAGCACTCCTCCTGGGAGAAATCAGTTCCCTCCGCCTCTCTGCCCTGAGCCTCTGCGGCCCAGGAGAGGCTGGAGGGTTACTGGACCCAGGGGGAGACTCACCTTCCCCTGACAGGGCTGGGAGAGGCCACCTGTAGGCAATGTGTCCTCAATCACCTCCGGAGCCAGAGTGGATTCACCTGGTGCCTGCTCCTGAGGATCCGGCACAGGTGCAGGCGCTTCAGATTCAAGGCCCTGCCCCGGCTCAGGCGGCTCTGGAGGCGGGGACTCCTGTGCAGGCCGGGATTCCTCCAGTTCAGCCTCTGAATCAGATTCCCAGGCCATCACACTCTGTTTGGGATCAGAGCACCATAGAAAAACCACAGGATGTGGTATTAGCCAGCATTTTAAAAGGATTTCTACTCCTTATGACTGCATGCAATGCCCCATGAAGTTTTAGGAGCTGCTTGATTAAAATTTTGAGTGATTGGTGGCAAGGTCTTAGGGGCATAGCTTGCTCATCACCCACTATTATTATTGTTGTTGTTGTTGTTGTTGTTGTTGTTGTTGTTGTTATCGTTATTTTAAAAGGGCATGTTCACTTTTGGAAAATGATTGGGCAGATCATTTATTTTAGAATCTTAGATGGAACACACAGAGTGTGGCTCCATCTGCCCCTTTGGCAATTTTGGAGGGTTCTTGGCATAACTGCAAAATAATGACGAGGTTCATGTGAGTGGTTCGTCAGAGGCAGAGTCCAAGCAAACTCTACAGATTCATAGGCCCTAAACGGCCTTGGTCCAGTATACCTGAAGGAGCGTCTCCACCCCCATCGTTCTGCCCGGACACTGAGGTCCAGCTCCGAGGGCCTTCTGGCGGTTCCCTCACTACGAGAGGTCAAGTTACAGGGAACCAGGCAGAGGGCCTTCTCGGTAGTGGCGCCCGTCCTGTGGAACGCCCTCCCATCAGATGTCAAAGCGATAAACAACTACCTGACATTCAGAAGACATCTGAAGGCAGCCCTGTTCAGGGAAGTTTTTAATATGTGACATTTTAGTGTATTTTTTATCTTTGTTGGAAGCCGCCCAGAGTGGCTGGGGAAACCCAGCCAGATGGGCGGGGTACAAATAATAAATTATTATTATTATTATTATTATTATTATTATTATTATTATTATTATTATTATCTACAGTGCACAGAGTCTGAAAAAATGCAGTAACAAGGAGCTGAGAATATCTTTTGCTTCTCTTCCTTCAGGTAATGGAGTCGCATGGCAGTTGGCTGCTTTGAGGTTTTCGACAATCAAGCAGTATATGAATGTTATGCAATAAATAAATTCAAAGACCCCCTCCTAGATCTGTCCGAATTTCTTCAGTTCGCATATAAACTGCTCTTACTTGTTTATTTCTACCAATGTTGTTTAGTCGTTCAGTCGTGTCCGACTCTTCATGACCCCATGGACCAGAGCACGCCAGAGCATTTCTACCATACCTCGGCATTTTATTATTGTTGTTATTTGAGATTTTGAAGGGTACCTTCAAAATGTTTGAGACTACAGCTGCCATCTGCTGAGGGTCAGGCAAATCTGACCAAATTTATTCAGTTCCCATATAAACTGCTCTTAGTTTTTTACTTCTAAGATACCTCGCATTCTCTGTAGCAGCTATAGAGTTGCCCTGCATTCAGAATTCCCTGGACATGGCCAGAATACGGCAGCTGATTGGCTGAAAATCACTGGAATATCCAGGAAAATCAAGGCACATGGCAACCCATGTCAGAAGTCTTAAAAACAGCTCAAAAACTATTATTATTATTATTATTATTATTATTATTATTATTAGAGATTTTTCATGGTACCTTCAAAATATTTGAGACCATCTGCTGGGGGTCAGGCAAATCTGTCTATATGGGTTCCTCATTTTTCCAGTCTTCAGTCTGGTCCTCTGCATTTTTGCATCAGTTTGACTTCTTTACACACACACCCCACACGTAGATGTGCTCAGAAAGATCTCCCCCACAAACTACCTTCTTCAAAACAGGCAGACAAGACTTCAAGAGTCTGGATGATGAAATGCATGGTTTTAATGGACAGAAGAGAAAGACAATTCAACATAAAATCAGCTACTCTAATGGCTCAAATGCGGAATGTGTCAGGAGGAAGGGGCCGGCAGAGCAAAACCAGCTGGGTCAACAGACACTTAGTCCTTGGATGTAACCCTTTAATCTCGGGGTCGTGGGTTTGAGCCCCATGTTGGGTGAGAGATTCCAACATTGCAAAGGGTTGGACTATATGACTCTTGTGGTGCCTTTTGGCTCTATAAATCTGTGATTCTCTTATTCTGTAACCTTGAAACTCACTTTAAGTGGCCAAAATCATGATGTTACAGTACCTGTAGCAAAATCAAAAACAATTTCAGATCCAGCAGTTTTGAAAGAACAGAGGTTACAAATACCAGTACAGGTCAGGATTATATGAGTAATTTAACAACCAATTACTCTGATTAAAAAGTTAATTAAATTGAGAGGGCCTAGCGTGTGGCCCTCTAGATTATGGTGGAGCAACAGATAGGACTGTTACCTGTAAACAGGTGGCTGCATAATACTACACTTAAACAAAACAGTTAAAACATGGAGAAGTAAGAGATTTCTATGCTCTCACTGAAAGTACAAGGAGGTATACCACTTGTATACACTCCTCTTAAAGAGTGGGAACAGTTTGTTGCTGCCCCACACACACGTGCTCAGATTTCAGTGCTGCTGTTCCCAGCAGAGAATATGCAAAAGCCACCTGACGTTCTCCCACAATACTCCTCCTTCGTCATTCCCTCTCTTCCCCATTTTCTGGAAACACTGAGGCTCTGGAAGCTCTGAGATTCAGCCATGAAGATCACCTTCCTTCTGTTTTTTGTTATCTTCCTTCTATTGCCAGGTAAGATGTTTGGGGACCACCCGTCTTCAGCCTACAGGTGGGAGAGCAGGAAACATCAACCCTGTGGGATGAAGGGTTCTTTGCTGTTTTAATTCCATAGTCCGAGAAATATATTCATAGAGTTGGAAAGGAGCCACAAGAGTCATCTAAGTCCAGCCCACAGCAATGCTGAAGCCACAGGTAAAGAATCTCTGACAGGTGGCCATCCAAGCTCTGTTTATAAACCTTCACTGAAGGGGAGTCCACCCATTCTGAGGGAGTCTGTTCCACTGCAGAACAGCTCTTACCATCAGAAAGTTCTTCCTAATGCTCAGCCAGGATTTCCTTTCTTGTAACTTGAAGCCGTTGGTTGGAGTCCTACCACCCAGGGCAGGAGAAAGCAAGCTTGCTCCATTTCCCATGAGACAGCCCTTTAGAGATTTGGACAGCATATTGCTTCTCAGACTTATCTTCTCCAGGCTAAACATACCCAACTCCCTCAACCCTTCCTCATAAGGCCTGGTTTCCAGGCTGAACTAGATGGACTGATGAGCCTTGGGGCTCCCCTTTCACCTCTACCGCTCTATGATTCCATGACAATATGGGAAGAGTGTTTCAGATTGGGAAGGTCTGCCCTTAATCACAATGTTCCTCTTGTTTTTTTAAACACCCCCAGGTCTTCACCAGGCCAGGAGTGGAAAATGTGCAGATGGAGTATGCAGAAAACGGAAGGAGTGTTACAGGGAGGAAAAGTTGTGGGGACCATGCCCTCAGGATCCGTCCCAGATCTACTGCTGCTTTTTGTAAGCTGGCTCCCTCCCTCTTCACCAGCAGCAAGCCTATCATATTGCGGGGAGCGGGGGAATCCTAACCTCTCATATTTCAGAATACCTTCATCCTGTTTAATCCTGTTCCCTTAGGTAGGCATCGTTTATCCACCCAGAAGATTCGGACGTTTCTGAATCCTGAAGCAATTTTCCTGTGACATGGGCTCTTTCTTCATCGCCACTCCCAGAAGCCTTGTGCATTTGAGCTTGTCAGCTAGTCAACCTTCCCAAAAGGGAACAACACCTTCTTGTCTAACAGAAATATTGCATTTTCTTCTTCTAATAAAAGCAATGCAGTTGGGCATATGAACCAGTGGTGTGTGCTGATTTCCATAAAGGGAGAAGGAAGTCTCCTATCTCTGAAAAACAAACACTTGCTACCTTTTGTAAAAATGACTGCTTCGCCCATCTAGTCCCTATGAACTCCAGAACATAAATAACTTTTTGGCTGCATGAATGGGGGGGGGGGATATGTACAGGCTGTTCTAGCAAAGACGCTTCTCTTCTGTGCCAAGGACAGCTCAGACTTGCAGCCTGCAGAAAGAAAGCAAATTTGCACATATCACATAAAGTGGCTTATTTGGCATCTCCTCAGTTGCAAGGGGGAGAAGGGGGGTTCTGTTCTCATTTAGGGGTGAAACTGCCTAATATGCACTCATCAGAACAATGTGTGGAACAAAACACAGCTGTCAGGGAACTGCCATCGGAAGGACAGGAGGTGGAAGGGCTCACTGAGGTTGAGAGAGACTTAGCAGCTGAAGAGGGAACCAGCAGGGGGAGAGAAGGAACTCCAAGGGAAAGTGACTCGGAGGGATGGCTCAGAGACACTTCCAGCGAAAACAGTGGGGAGGTTTCAAGACCTCCTATAGGGACACCCACTCCTCGCCGGAAACTGTCACGCCGAGAGTCCAGAAGACGTGTTTCCGTTAAGGAGCTTTTATGCTGGAAGAGATTCCGTAAGCGCCCACTTTCGGATTCTGCTAGTGACTGACGGAGCCATGCTTGAGGGGCTCCGTCGTAGGCAGAGGTTTGCGGATTTGATCAAACTCTGAGGGACTAGGATTTTACGCACAAGCAGCTCATCATCCCATCACAACAGCCATCCTTTGAAATTCACACTCCTCTGAATTTTGCATTGCTGTCTTCCAGCTGGGAAACACATACCCAAAATGCATGTACAATGGTACCTCAGGTTAAGTACTTAATTCGTTCCGGAGGTCTGTTCTTAACCTGAAACTGTTCTTAACCTGAAGCACCACTTTAGCTAATGGGGCCTCCTGCTGTGGCCGCGCCGCCGGAGCACGATTTCTGTTCTCATCCTGAAGCAAAGTTCTTAACTTAAGTTACTTTTTCTGGGTTAGCGGAGTCTGTAACCTGAAGCGTATGTAACCTGAAGCGTATGCAACCTGAGGTACCACTTGTACTGCAATCTAGTGTGCATAAAAATGCATTTACCAGTGAAAATCACGTGCCAATATGTATTATATTAGAGGAAATTGCTTTGCAAAAATCTATGCATCAGGCAAAAAGAGTGTATTAGGAGAATTTCACACTAAAATGCTGAGAACTACATTTCTTCTTCAAGATTTCAGTTTTCATGGTAGTTCTGCTGCTCTGCTCCATAAACTCCAGTTCACAAACACCTTGAGCAAGAGTAGAAAATGTGGTAGAAACTGTTGGACTACAACTCCCATCAACCCTGCCAATTGGCCAGGCTTTCAGGGGTCTAATTGGAGTTGAGATCCTACAGCATTTAGAGGGTATCACATTGCCTATTCTAGTCCTAGGAGAATTGACCAGGGTATGCTCTGAATGTAGACCTTCAGATAGGTAAAGGTAAAGGTACCCCTGCCCGTACGGGCCAGTCTTGCCAGACTCTAGGGTTGTGCGCCCATCTCACTCTATAGGCCGGGGGCCAGCGCTGTCCGCAGACACTTCCGGGTCACGTGGCCAGCGTGACAAGCTGCATCTGGCGAGCCAGCGCAGCACACGGAACGCCGTTTACCTTCCCGCTAGTAAGCGGTCCCTATTTATCTACTTGCACCCAAGGGTGCTTTCGAACTGCTAGGTTGGCAGGCGCTGGGACCGAACAATGGGAGCGCACCCCGCCGCGGGGATTCGAACCGCCGACCTTTCGATCGGCAAGCCCTAGGCGCTGAGGCTTTAACCCACAGCGCCACCCGCGTCCCAATAGACCTTCAGATACAGATTGTCAAATTTAGCCTGAAACCAAACTAATCCGTTTAAGGAGGCTTGGGGCTCCATGGAAGGAACAGGAAGATCTATTCCATCACCAAATATATTTTTGACTGCTAGATATCTAAGAGGGCATCTTGTCCCAGAGAACTTTTCCCCCTCAATGCTATAATCCATGGTTAGTGGGTTTTTTCCATGATGCACATCTTATTCCTAGGAGTACCCATTTCACACACAATTGCCTCACAAGCTCATATTCCACCTAGTTCCCTCAAGCAGTGAGCATCGCCTCTTATAAAACAAGAAGGCAGCACTTTCGCATTCCATCTCTGCATGACTGTTGAGTGGAAAGAGTCTTAGACAAATCCAAGTAGCCATGAAGATCTTCTTTCTGATTTATGCTTTGCTCGTCTTCTCCCTTTTGGAGGAAGCAGGTAAGATTTAGGATCATGCAAGCAGGTCCTGTGGGACGCGGGTGGCGCTGTGGGTAAAAGGCTCAGCGCCTAGGGCTTGCCGATCAAAAGGTCGGCAGTTCGAATCCCTGCGGCGGGGTGCGCTCCTGTCGTTCGGTCCCAGCGCCTGCCAACCTAGCAGTTCGAAAGCACCCCCGGGTGCAAGTAGATAAATAGGGACCGCTTACTGGCGGGAAGGTAAACGGCGTTTCCGTGTGCTGCGCTGGCTCGCCAGATGCAGCTTTGTCACGCTGGCCACGTGACCCGGAAGTGTCTCCGGACAGCGCTGGCCCCCGGCCTCTTGAGTGAGATGGGCGCACAACCCTAGAGTCTGGCAAGACTGGCCCGTACGGGCAGGGGTACCTTTACCTTTACCTTTAAGCAGGTCCTGCAAGAAATGTTTGTGGTTCATTCTCAATCCCTAGGAGTCATGTTTCTATCCTGGGTCGCAGCCTCCTTTGAATGGGAGCCTTGTAGTCTTCTGGCTTAGGAGGAGTTTCAGGAGATTGGAAGGGTGAAAGGGGAACTATTTTTCTCCTCCCAAACACATTCATAGAGGCTTCTCACTTCTATGCTAAAGGAATCGGATAGTAAATGATGTAAAAGGTAAAGGGACCCCTTACGGTTACGTCCAGTCACGGACAACTCTGGGTTGTGGCGCTCATCTCACTTTACTGGCTAAGGGAGCCAGCATTTGTCCGCAGACAGTTTTACGGGTCATGTGGCCAGCATGACTAAGCCGCTTCTGGCGAACCAGAGCAGACACGGAAACACCGTTTCACCTTCCCACAGGAGTGGTACCTATTTATCTACTTACACTTGACGTGCTTTTGAACTGCTAGGTTGGCAGCAGCAGGGACCGAGCAACGGGAGCTCACCCCATCTCGGGGATTCGAACCACTGACCTTCTGATTGGCAAGCCCTAGGAGCTGTGGTTTAGACCGCAGCATCACCCTTAAATGATGTAGAAAGACTCAAACCTTAGCCCACATCTAAGAGAATGTGGACAAACAGTGTGATTTGGAATAAGACACCTTACTATGTCCCAAAATCTATGGAGGGCTCTGGTGTGGGGAGGACAGCCCCAAAATGTAAGCATTTTCTTTCATTATGAAGGTGGGAGGAACTCGTTCCCCTTTGCATTGGAAGGTGAATCTACATACATCTCTCTTTCTAAAACAATACACTAATCGAAACCAAACTCCTCTGAATTTTGAAATGCAATTCTCCAGCAATGCAAGTCATGTGTACAAGAATGAATATACTGGGCTAAATTGTACATGTATTGGTGGAAATAACATACAAAAATCTATTGTACTGTGGGAAATCACTTTGTCGAAATAGCTGCATTATGCAGAATCGCATATTCAAATGTTTATGCCAGGGTAATATTATGTTAGTTTTCCTGATTATAATGCTAGTACTTCTATCCTGGATATTAATTCTCCGCTAACACATGATTGCCTATCGCATTATAGAACTGTGCCTTTTTAATCAATATGGAACCGTGTGATGCTAAAGTTTAAAGGTAGGCTAGGCAGAGAGGCAGTGATCTGCTGTCAGCTGCTGCTGCTGCACAGTTCATTTTTGACTGCTTTCTCTGTAAGTAGTTGCTACAGAAATGCAAACTCCTTTTGTAAAAGCATCATGGACCTTCTCACCGAAGAGGTTCTGCTCAGCTTCCAAGCTCTCCTTGGAAGTCTTGTCCCAGCCACTCTGGGCGGCTAGATTTCTTACAAACAAGAGCTAAAGAAACAATGTGAAGTTAAAATAATATAATAAATCATGTTTCTTTAAGAAGATTCCATGGTGTTCAGAGGAACTGATTCCTTTGCAAGAGTGTTTAGGATCACAGTCTTATGATGGTGAACCTGTGGAAGCCAGCTTTAATGAAAGTCAGATTTAATCAGTGAAACTGGATGTTCTTATAAGCCCTTCCTGCCCGACTCATTTTTCTCTTGAGGTTATTTTTAGTCTGTGTTGTGGTTCGAGGACCCGATCCCCACAAAGTGGAATGAATACACAAGGACACGTGATATAAGGTTAATGGGCAAGAAAAGGCCACAACTTTATTGATTACAGCAAGTGAAAAGGTATTGGTTTAGGCATTGGATTACGTTAGCTGACTCCACCCCCTCAGAGAGGGGTGAGTCTAAAACAAGGGGGGTTTATTCACCAGTAGGTGGAGCCTGTTGATGCTAATCCAACTATAGGCTCTCCCCTGATGTCACCGAGGGTCGTGCCATGGCCTCCCGCCAAGCAGGCATCGGACAGAATACACGACCGCCAGATTCCTTTAACGGAATACCCAAAAATTGAAGGCATAGGCGATGGCCACACCTAGCCCTTCGACACACCACAACACATTATTCCAATGCCTAACCTACCCACCAATACCACAAAAGTTGTGACGATTGCTACGAGGTAGGCGAAAAAAACAAAAAGCCTAATGCCAAATGGAAAAATTCCTACCAGGCCCTCTGGACAACCAGGGCGACCAACCTAAGGTCCATAGCAAGGCCAAAGAAAACTAAGACCCTGAGCTCAAAGGGAGTGGAGGGTGGGTGACTCGCAATGGGACGACGAAGAGTGAGGCCGAGGAGGGGCTGGCACCGCAGCATTTAGGCTGCTGTACACGCCCCCTCGGAGGCACCTGGTTGGGTGCTTGCCGATGGGCGTGGGTGCCAGCCAGGTGAGTGGGAGGCAGTTCTGCGCACCGCGCCAAACAATTCTCTTCAGGAAGGAGGACCAGAACACTGTTGTTCCGGGACACAAGGCAGCAATCTCATCCAAATCTCTTCTTATGTTCCACGACAAGTCCGCACTTCTTCTGTCAACAAGGTCATTCTCCCCTAATTAAATGATAAGGATGTCGGGAGGGCTGAACGTGGATACTTTCTCCCTTAGCAATGGCATAAGCTCTTCCCAACGCATGCCTCGTCTCGAAAACCAGGAAACTCGAACTCCAGGTGGCAAACCAAGATTAGGAGTGAGGCCGCAGCTGACCGCCCGTATGCGGGCCCCATGGACTATACTGTGGCCGCAAATCCACACACTTCTCCTGAAAACAGCTAAGAATGAAAGGAAAGGAAAAACGGGTAAGTAGGGGTAATGGAGCAGAGCGTATTCTAGCGAATATAACCTTTATAAGCATCGGATTTCCACCGGCCCATTTCCTTAATCTTATCCGCAGGCAGACCCAAGCGCGCAGCTGTTGTGGCGGCGCCAATCCTGAATGAGTGTGCAGCATAATCCTGGGAAGATAAACCACAAGCATCAATAGCTTTGCAGAGTACCCTTGTGAATTGGTGTCTCAATAAAGGTGACCCATCTTCGTGAACCAGAAGCGGACCCGGGCCTGGCGGTCTGAGGTAAAGGTACCGCCTAGTGTCCTTGACCGGGCATGGGCCCTGCTGCGCTGACGCTGTAAGTTTAACAAGAACACCCCTACCGGCCTGATCAGTTTTGGATTGACGTATCTGCACCGTCATGCTAGTTTCGGACAACTGCACGTCCTCCATAAGGAGGCCGCGCGTTGAGCCGTTTGCGCTAACCTCGACTACAACTTCGCCAACTCTCAGGGTGCCAAAAAAGGCGATAGCATATGCTGCGGAAAAGAGGCAGGCCTCAAACTTGGTCCAGCAGATTGACCTAAGCTTTGTGCGTATCTGAGAAAGCAACCCATAAGAAATTGGCTTACGGCCCTCGGCCCTAGGGGGTTGTAGCCTGCCCCAACCCTCAATAGCTCTGCGGATCAGGAAGTCACTGCACGGATCGGAGGAAAACGTGGCTTTAGCAAAGAAGCTGATGGCGGCTACATGTATCTTTAAGGTTTTGGGGGCACGTCCCAAATCATCAAGATGGGAAAGGTATTGCAGAACGCCGTCAGTAGTAGGTGGCATGCTAGGTGAAAGCCCAGATATCCCAGACCTGAAGCCCAAGAAATCGCACCAGGCCTTCTTGTAAGACCTGAGAGTGGAGGGTGCGACGGACGCTAATACTCCCTTAATCACTTTGCGTCTCCAATGTTCCACACGTGCTCCGGAAAGGGTTCGGGCAACTGTTGCGCTCCAGGTGCTAGCGACCGGAAACGAGACATCTGAAAGCGAGACAAGGCATTGTCTATATCATTATTGATCCCCGGTATAAATTTGGCTGAAAAAATTATGTTATACTCAAGGCACCGGAGAACGAACGACCGCAGAAGGGAGGAGACCCTCGCAGATCGAGATGACTGCCTAGCCAGTATGTTCACCACCGCCTGGTTGTCGGTTCTGAAGCACACCCGGCGATTTCGAAACTCCTCCGTCCAGATATGTATGGCCACTACTATTGGAAAAAAACTCAAGAAAAGTGAGATCCCGCGTGATGGCCCCGCCCTGCCACCCTGTTGGCCATCGTTGAGCGCACCATTGTCCCCTGAAGTACAAGCCAAAGCCCAGGGACCCTGCTGCATCTGATTGAACCTGGAAATCTGAGGACAAGTTAAGAACATCCTGCCATAGGGAAACTCCATTGTAGTGGTCCAAAAATGTCAACCAAACCTCTAAGTCTGCCTTAACTGACTTGGGAAGTCGGACCCTGTGGTGTGGGTGCTTGAGATCTACTGAAAGCCTGGCCAGGCGGGCGCAGAAGGGGCGTCTGGGGGAAACTACTCTGCAAGCAAAATTAAAATGACCCAACAGGGATTGTATCTGTCTAAGAGTGACCTTTCTTAGCGTAAGGGTAGTTCAGATTATTTCCATAAGGGCGTCAATTTTTTCCTTAGGTAAGCGGGATGATTGGGCAATTGTATCCAACTCGATGCCCAAGTACGTGAGGCGTGTAGCCAGGCCCTCAGTTTTTTCACCTGCGAGGGGAACACCCAGGTCCTGGGCCAGACCTGAGAAGGCACCAAGCAGGGAGGCACATTCCCCAGTGTTGGACTTTCCCACAAAAAGAAAATCATCCAGATAGTACGTGACCCCAGTGGAATTAGTCCTAAAACGCAAGGCCCAGTCCAAAAAGGTACTGAATGTTTCGAACACCGAACAGGCTACTGAACAGCCCATTGGCATGGCCTTATCAACATAATATCTCCCCGGCAACCAAAAGTCATTAGGGTGCACTGGCAAAAGGCGGAAGGCCAATTCTATATCGCACTTTGCTAAAAGTGCCCCGTGACCAAAACTCCTAATTAGTTTAACTGCCTGATCGAAGGTGGCGTATTTTACCGAGCATAACTCTGGTGGGATGGCATCATTTACCGAGCCGCCTTTTGGATAAGAGAGATTGTGAATGAGCCTAAATTCCCCAGGGGTCTTCTTGGGAACGATGCCTAAGGGTGATATGTGTAAATTTGGGGTGGGGGGGGCTATCAAACGGGCCTGCTACCCTGCCTGCGCTTACTTCTTTGGCTATCTTCCTCTCGGCAATTTCCAGTCTCTCCTTAACAGACTTCTGATTGGGGAAATCTTTTGCTATTAAAGAACCCGCTACTGGGATTCAAAACCTGCTGGAAGATCCCTCTCGAAGATAGGAAGCTGCATTTTTATCTGGGTAAAAGGACAGAAGGTCGCAAAGAGGGGCTAGCTTGATGGGGGGAAAGCCAATTCCAAAACTACCTCATCTTCTGTTCCCAGCTGCAGGGGCTCCCCTGGAACTGGAGTGATGGAACCCCTGACTCGCAACGGGACGACGAAGAGTGAGGCCAAGAAGGGGCTGGCGCCGCATCATTTAGGCTGCTGTACACGCCCCCTCGGAGGTACCTGGTTGGGTGCCTGCCAATGGGCGTGGGCGCCAGCCAGGTGAGTGGGAGGCAGGGGGCTAACGCCCCCTGCTAGAGGCGGAGCTCGGCTCCCGCCCACAACCACTTCCCTCTCTTCCAGGAGGAGAGTCTTTGTGGGATCAAAGTTGCCCATGTTCTGTTCTTCTAAGCAATGAGTGGAGCATTTGCTTATAGGATTCTAAGGTATTTTATGTGTTCTTCAATATCTTCAAAGGGACACATATGTACTGGGGTTTGGGGAACGTGCAAATTTATTTACAGTGGTGCCTCGCAAGACGAAATTTATTCATTTCGCGAGTTTTGTCGTCTTGCGATTTTTTTCGTCTTGTGAAGCATGGTGTCGGGAAAGTTTTGGAAAAGCTTCAAAAATCACCAAAGTCTTTAAAAACCTCAAAAAAGGCTACCACACCGCGTTCTATGAGTTGCTCCTCGAAGTCAAGTCGCAACTGTATTAACGGTGTTAAGAAAAAGGAAACAAACTTGCAAGATGTTTCCGTCTTGCGAAGCAAGCCCATAGGGAAAATTGTCTTGCGAAGCAGCTCAAAAAACAAAAAACCCTTTCGTCTAGCGAGTTTTTTGTCTTGTGAGGCATTCGTCTTGCGAGGTACCACTGTAAACTCAGTTGACAAATTTATCTGTAAAAGGAAGATTAACTAAGAATTCTGTAATTGGTGAACAATCTTTTTTAAAAAGGAAGAATCAGCTCACTCTCTAGGTTATCCTGCCTCTCATTAAGCTTATGCCGTTTTTCAAACATCTATTGTTTTTGACAGCCCTTCTCGAGGAAATTACTACAAAGAAAATCTGCCTTAAAAATGGTGGAAAGTGCGCTTACATGGAATGCCGAAATAATGCAACGATTATTGGAACATGCATCGACCCTCTCTATCTTTGCTGCAAACATTGAGTAAGAGAACTGTAAGAAAATTCTACCCATTTGGCTAAACCATGTTCTTTTTCCTTTATTTTTCTATGTATATATGACATGAGAGTAACACTCATCTAACCAAGAATCCAGTTGGGCTTTGATATGGGAAAATTCACAGCGTGTCTGCCACTATTTAGAATGCAGTGTTGGGAGCAAAATTCAGCTTTCTGAGAAATTTGGCCTTTTCTGCCCCTTTTTGAAGTCCTAGCCTAAAGATATGCTTGAAAGCAAGTGGACAACACCCAATGAAAGTTGTTTCAGCTGAGAACAAGGCTTCAGTGCCACATCTAATGGAATCCTCTAACAAAAGCCAGCCAGAACTATGCAATAATTGCATTGAACATTTCCTCAGTCAGCACTATTTATGCAGGGGAGATAATCCATGCAAAAATCCGTCCGATGTCTTCAAGCACAAAGTGCACAGAGCCTTCCTTAAGGGTTCTTCCACATGCCGAAAAAAATGAGTGCCAAGTAACTGCACATATTGCAAAATTAGCAGAAACTCTGCAGAGAGATTTTTGACAGAGAAGGCAGGACCTCTAGTGGCCGTCTGCTGTGTGTTTTTCTGAATGTTTAGTCGGAATCTCCTCTCTTGTAACTTGTCACATGTCTGCCCCTATTCAGAATGGAGCGTTGGGAGCAAAATCCAGCTTTCTGAGAAATTCAGCCTTTTCCACCCATGAAGATATAGTTGAGAGCATGTGGGCAACACCCACTGAAAGTTGCTTTGCCCAAGAGCAAGGCTTCAGTGCCACGTCTAATTTACTCTTCTAACAAAAGCCAGGCAAACGATGCAATAATTGCATTGGATGTTTGCCCATAGTAGGCATGATTTATGTAGGGAAGAGAACCTAGTTTGTCTCGATGCAGAAATCCATCCAATGTCTTTAAGCACAAAGTGAACAAAGCCTTTCTTATGGGTATTTCCGCATTCCAAAAACAATGAGTCACTGCATGTATTGCAAAATTAGCACAAACTCTGCAGAGAGATTTTTGACAGAGAAGGCAGGTCCTCTAGTGGCTATATTCTCTAAAGGGTTAGATGGAGGAGCTCGGCAGTTATTTATTCTGTTGTTCTGCCCGATGTGCAGTTATGTAAAGTTTAGAGCATTTTATTTTTAAAAAAGAAAAAGCAAGCACAACTCACTATTATATTATCTCAGTTACCTTGTAACTGTGAGCATTCATCTTTCCATAGCACTAAGGGGACAAAGCTAGACAGTACCAGAAAACACAGTCTTGCCAAACTATGCTACCTCCGACTCACATCTGCTTCATCCAAACCCTCTATCCCTAAACCAGCCAAAGCAAACCCTGCTTAGCACAATCCTTACACAGGTAGCTAGGAAGCTGCCTTATAACAAGTCAGGCCACTGGCCCATTAGCCCAATATTGTCCACACTGGCTGGCAGCACCTCCCCAGGGTTTCAGGCTGGGGAAATTCACAGCCCTCTACCTGGAGATGGTGGGGATTCAACCTGGAAGCTTCTTTATGCAAGCAGATCCTCTAGTTTCTCCTTCCCCAAAGGATCATTTCAGAAGAGATTGTAATTTAATACATGCCCCCTTTTTCCCCCAAGGTCACATTCATGCCATCCATTCAAAGAATTAGGATACCATTTGAAACAGTCATGGCTTCCCCCAAATTATTCTGGGAGCTGTAGTTTGTTGAGGGAGCCGAGAGGTGTTCAGGGACCCCTCTTCCCCTCACTGAGTTGCAATTCCCAGAGTTCCCTGGGGATTGGTTGTTAAGCCATTCCGGGAACCATAGCTCCGTGGGGAAGAATAGGAGACATCTAGCTATTCCCAGCACCCTGAAGAAACTACAGCTCCTAGAATGCTCTGGAGAAAGCCATGACTGTTTGAAATAGCATCATAGTGCTTTAAATTCTTGGTGTGTCTGGAATCCCTGTTATCCTCTTCACTGCGCTCTCCATCCCACCATGGAGGAGAGGAAAACATGGAATATAAATTGTTACAAGCAAAAGCTGTTCCTTTTCCCTTATGGGGTACCCAAGAGTCCATACAGAGTCCTTATGTAGGTTCTCTATCGGTAGGAGAAAATAACAGAGGCCAACCTGAGAATATTGAGAAGCAAAACAGCTAGTAGACCTGATCTTTATTAAACTGTTGTAACAGGTTGCGTGGGTGGAAGGGACGTGGGTGGCGCTGTGGGTAAAACCTCAGTGCCTAGGACTTGCTGATCGTATGGTCGGTGGTTCAAATCCCCGCGACACAGTGAGCTCCCGTCTTTCGGTCCCAGCTCCTGCCCACCTAGCAGTTTGAAAGCACTCCTAAGTGCAAGTAGATAAATAGGGACCGCTTTATAGCGGGAAGGTAAACGGCGTTTCCGTGTGCTGCGCTGGTGCTGGCTCGCCTGAGCAGCTTCATCACGCTGGCCATGTGACCCGGAAGTGTCTTCGGACAGTGCCGGCTCCCAGCCTCTAGAGCGAGATGAGCACGCAACCCCAGAGTCGGACACGACTGGCCCGTACGGGCAGGGGTACCTTTACCTTTAACAGGTCGCTCACACACACACACCCTACGCAGGAAGTTGGAAGAACCCAGAACCATTGTGTGCAAGCTGTTATATAGACTTTTGAAACTGCCCACCCTGTAGCTCAAGACCACCACCACCCCCCATACATCATACATACATCACAGAAGGGGCAGTCTTCAGCAGAATCCTGTCTGGCAGGAAACTTGTTAATGGGTTTACCTGGGCAGCCTGGCCATTCTTTTGTGGTGATAAATACTTAATTCCTGAGTCCAGGTCACAGGCTCACCCTATTCATACACAAATGTGCCCTTACGGCAGGATTTGTGAGCACAGATGCAATGGAGAGGCTTTTCCCATTTCCATCCAAACTGCAGAGGAATATTTGAGGTCACTGAAAGAGTCAAAATGGCTTTAGGACTGTTTTCCTGCACTGTTTCACAGACATGTGGTTTATATATTTATGTATGTGTTTGCCTGGGACATTTATGAACATTTATTTTTATATCTTAGACCTTATAATTCTCGTAACATAAATTAAATTTAAAAATGGATATATTCTCTCGCGCTTTGAAAACAAAGGAGCTGAGAGCATCTCTTGGTTCTCTTTATATTGGGACGTTTTTAACGTTCGATGTTTTATTATGTTTTTATTTGTGCTGGGGCAACCCAGCCAGATGGATGGGGTATAAATAATAAGATTGCTGTTATTTCTGAAGGTTACGCTATGGATTTCTGAACTGCGCCCAGAAAAGAAGAAGACATATACTGGAAATTCCTAAGCATTACCCGGGCACACATCAATGGATTCCTCGCATACTGCTTCCTTTCTTCCAGTAAAATCTTATTTTAGCATTTGGGGTGATTTGATTTAAAAATATATATATACTACTTTATGCTACGGGCCAATTAAACGGTAGTCAAAGTACTGGCGAGATACTCCCTCGCAGATTGTTTTATTCCGTTACAATATTTCTCATTATCTGAAATGTACTTTAATTGTAAATATAATTTTTGTCAGCCCAGGATGTGTACACTGACCCTAAGCAAACCCGGAGATATAGTTGAGAACATGTGGGCAAAACCCACTGAAAGTTGCTTTGCGCAAGAACAAGGCTTCAGTGCCACGTCTAACTGACTCCTCTAACAAAAGCCAGCCAGAACTATGCAATAATTGTATTGATTGTTTGCCCATGGTAGGCATGATTTATGTAGGGGAGAAAACCTAGATAGTCTCAATGCAGAAATCCATCCGATGTCTTCAAGCACAAAGTTCACAGAGCCTTCCATACGGGGGCTTCCGCATTCCGAAAACAGAGTAACCGCACGTATTGCAAAATTAGCAACAAACTCTGCAGAGAGATTTTTGACAGAGAAGGCAGGACCTCTAGTGGCTATGTGTGCTATGTGTGCCCATATTCTCTAAAGGGTCAGATGGAGGGGCTTGGCAGTTACTTTTTCTGTTGTTCTGCCTGATGTGCAGATATGTACTGTTTTAGAGCATTTTCCCCAAAAAACAAAGAAGCAGAACTCATTTTCTGCAAAGTATTTTAGCTATCTTTTTGGAAATTTGCAAAAAAAAAAAAATCAACACTTCCAATACTCTGGGGTTTCCCCAGACATCTTAACCGGTTTTCTTAAATTCCACCCAGACACCATTTTCAAAGGACAAAACCCAGCTATGGCAGCCCTAATGATTGCATATGCTTTTGCCTTACCAGATACTATTTCAGGGGTTCGTGACTGTTTCTTATTTCCCTGCAGAGACCGACTTTCTAAAATTCGTTAGACAGCTTTCTGCAAAAGGACAGGCCTGCCTCTTTGCATGTACTCAACTCTGGTCTCTGCAGTTTCAAAACCTGTTCTTTGTCTTCCAAGCATGGATTGGAGTTTTCTACCTCAGGGTACTGAAACACAAAGGTATAGTTGTCACTCCAAGGTTTCAACACCTTCCAACGGATGCATGCAGCAAAGCTCTTGCTTAATGTACAGAATGCTCTCTCTTCCCACCCCACCTGCCCTGACACATCGGGAAGGCTCAGCTCATCAGCAATACAATGGTACCTCGGGTTACATACGCTTCAGGTTACAGACTCCACTAACCCAGAAATAGTACCTCGGGTTAAGAACTTTGCTTCAGGATGAGAACAGAAATCGCGCTGTGGAGGTGCAGCAGCAGTGGGAGGTCCCATTAGCTAAAGTGGTACCTCAGGTTAAGAACAGTTTCAGATTAAGAACGGACCTCCAGAACGAATTAAGTTCTTAACCCGAGGTACCGCTGTACTGCTACAAAGGTGGGCCGCTGGGGCATTTGCCCGTTCTTTGGCAAATATCTGTACAGGGGGAGAGAGAGGGTTAATAGGTAGACCAATAGAAAAGCCCAGAGGCGGAGCCTACCTGTTTTTAAAAAGGCTTAGCCAGAGAAGAAGAAGAGTTTGGATTTGATATCCCGCCTTTCACTCCCCTTCAGGAGTCTCAAAGCGACTAACATTCTCCTTTCCCTTCCTCCCTCACAACAAACACTCTGTGAGGTGAGTGGGGCTGAGAGACTTCAGAGAAGTGTGACTAGCCCAAGGTCACCCAGCAGCTACATGTGGAGGAGCTGAGATGCGAACCCAGTTCCCCAGATTACGAGACTACCGCTCTTAACCACTACACCACACTGGCTGAGGTTTAGACCGTTGGGAAGAAGCAGTTGGGAAAGCAGTTGGAAGACAGTTGGAAATAGAGAGACAGTTAGTGCAGTTGGTTCTTATGTGAGGGGAGGTAGAGGAGTTAGAGTGAGTTAGAGAGAGGATAAAATAAGACTAAGAGGAGAAAGGGTAACAGCGTTTCGAATGCATTTAAAGTTTATATGTGTTTGCAATAAACTACAATCTTCGTTGTTAACTTGAGAACCCGAATAATAATAATAATAATTTTTATTTATACCCCGCCCTCCCCATCCAAGGCTGGGCTCAGAGTGGCTGAAACTAAGTGTTTTACCGGGAAGAACCTGGTTGGTGGCAGCAGATTACAGTGGTACCACAGGTTACATATGCTTCAGGTTACATACGCTTCAGGTTACAGACTCCGCTAACCCAGAAATAGTACCACGGGTTAAGAACTTTGCTTCAGGATGAGAACAGAAATCATGCTCCAGCGGCACGATGGCAGCAGGAGGCCCCATTAGCTAAAGTGGTGCTTCAACTTAAGAAGAGTTTCAGGTTAAGAACGGACCTCCGGAATTAATTAAGTACTTAACCCGAGGTACCACTGTAGTGGTGCATGGGTCAATAGTCCGTGAAACTACCGGGGGCTCCGTACGAACGCCACACCCACCAACCCCCAACCTCTGCTAAGCGGTAGAAGATCCCAGGGGGTTCCAGCGCAGAGAGGAGAAAAGCCGTGGTGCATCTGCAGCTGCACAACTGGATGCCTTCATCTGCCCCAGCTGCAACAAAACATGTCTCTCCTGTATCAGTCTCCACAACCACAGCAGGTGCTGCAACTGTCCATCAGCCTGACCTCACTCACAAATGCACACTCCTCCATTGTCTTCCGAGACAGATAGATGCCATCTCAGTTCATTTCTGATCAGAGTGGAGGTATTTCCCCTGCCTTCTCTTCCCCTCCACCCACCCATCCAGTTTTAGCCGTAATTCTTCCAACAGTTAAAACCATAAAAATGCAACGTTCTGGCACATGTGAAGTTATCATTCAATGGGATCACTTTCTTTCGTGGCCCCACAAACAAGCAGGTGGCATATTCATTAGGTGCCATTTTTCTCAGTCCAGAATCTTCATACTTGTTCTCAACATGCTGTGGTCTAAACCACTTAGACTCATGGGCTTGCCGATCAGAAAGTGGGTGGTTGGAATCCCCGCGACGGGGTGAGCTCCCGTTGCTCTGTCCCAGCTCCTGCCAACCTAGCAGTTTGAAAGCACACCAGTTCAAGTAGATAAACAGGTACTGCTGCAGCGGGACGGTAAATGGCATTTCCATGCGCTCTGGCTTCTGTCACGGTGTTCCATTGCACCAGAAGCAGTTTAGTCCTGTTGACCACATGACCCGGAAATTTGTCTGTGGACAAACACCGCCTACTTCAGCCTAAAAGCAAGATGAGAGCCACACCCCATAGTCACTTTTGACTGGACTTAACCATCCAGGAGTCCCTTACCTTTATCTTGTTACCTTAATTCCAGATCACAAGATCCACAAGTGTGGTTACTCAATGCGCATTTGAAAACCCTCCCCTTGATTAGACTGCCCCACAACTTTTCCTCCATGCAGCAAGTGGTGATTGTGTGTCAAGGCCCCGTGATTGCCCCCATTCCCTAAGGCTTAAATCACTAGACTGTACACACTTCCACTCTCCACTCTCCCCAAATTTCCCATTCTCCAGAGCCACAACCACCACCCTCCTAGAAGCCAGTCCCAAACCTGAGCCCTCCATTGCAACAGAATAAAAACTCAGTGGATGGGGGAAGGAAGAGTCCTTTGTACCTGACCTCTTTCTTTCTCCACCCACACACACACGCACACACGGCCGGAATTTGGTTTGATGAGGCCCTAAGCTACTGAAGGTAATGGGGCACTTTGTCAGCTGTCCTTTGTCAACAACAAATTGTTGCTGTTTTTTGTGTTGAATATATGCTATATGGTCATTTATGGACCTAATAGGTATCTAAAGCCATTTGTACATGTGGCCATACAACCAGTCCATGCAGAATGTAGGCACCCTATATATAGAAATGAGCAAACCAGTGATATTTTAGGGAGCAGGCGAACAGGCAGGGCCCACTATTTACATCATAGGAGCCTACACAACACAAAGCACAAAGCTTGTAGGGCAGCAGCTGAAGAAGGAACCAAAAGGGTTTTCTTGTGTGAGTTTCTTGTGGCTGATTAGCTGCTCTCCCTGTGCAAAGGTCAGAGGGGGCAGGGCTTCTGTTGAGGTAGGTGATTACCTGTGGGAGGAGCTTATCAGAGCTTGTAGGGCAGCAGCTGAAGAAGGAACAAAAAGGGTTTTCTTGTGTGAGTTTCTTGTGGCTGATTAGCTGCTCTCCCTGTGCAAAGGTCAGAGGGGGCAGGGCTTCTGTTGAGGTAGGTGATTAGCTGTGGGAGGAGCTTATCAGAGCTTGTAGGGCAGCGGCGCGCGCCTAGCAGCGCACACAGTTTGATCCATCTTTTAGATTTAGGGGAGCTAGTCTCAAACGTTTGTTGGGGGAGACCTAGGTTTTTTGGGGGGAAATTATTTGTCCTGTCTTCACGTTTTTTATGATGGAGGACCGCTGTAGTCACCCCCAACGACACGTTCTCAAGATGGAGGGTGAGGGAACAGCTGCAGTCGCCTGCGGTTCCTGCGCAATGTTTGCCATCTTGCCAAAGGTTGCAGGCAGCTTTACCTGCAGCAATTGCATGTTGATTGCCCTCTTAAAAGACAAAGTCCATCAACTGGAGGAACGTGTAGCTACGCTCCAAAGAATTAGAGAGCTTGAGCTCTTCTTGGAAGCAACAGAGCACACCGTCTCCACCAAGGAGGAGACAGGGGACTCCCCTGAGAAGGAGGCTAGTTCACCAACACAGGAGCCAGATATATGGAGAAATGTGACTCAAAGAAGTAGGAGGCCCAGGGTTCGCTCTGATTGTTTAGAAATGCACAATCGCTTTGAGGTCCTCTCCCCTAGCATGGAAGACGAAGAGCAGACTCCATTTGAGGATCTCTCCCTCATTACAGTCGATCAGATATATGAAGATGAGCAGCAAAGTCAGCCCTCAGGGAATGTGCAGGCGACCTTGGAACGGACAGCTCACGGAAGAACCCCGACCAGACCTAAGAGGAGGCGTGTAGTGGTGATAGGGGATTCCCTACTGAGGGGAACAGAAGCAGTGATCTGTGGGCCTGACAAGATGTCTCAGGAAGTGTGCTGTCTCCCCGGGGCTAAGATCCAAGATGTAACTGAACGACTGCAAGGAATCATAAAACCCACTGACAAATACCCCTTCCTCTTGGTTCATGTGGGAACCAATGACACTGCAAGCAATGGCCTCCAGAAGATCAAAAGAGATTACGAGGCTCTGGGCAGGAAATTGAAGCAATTAAATGCACAAATTGTCATCTCATCTGTCCTCCCAGTTGAACGACGTGGCCCAGGGAGAGAGGGGAAAATAGTGGAAGTGAACAACTGGCTTCGCAAATGGTGTAAACAGGAACGGTTTGGATTCTTAGATCACGGAATGCAGTTTCTTGAAGATGGACTTCTGGCAAGCGATGAGCTGCACCTCACAACAGTTGGGAGGAATGTTTTTGCAAAAAAATCTCAGAAACCTCATCAGGAGGGCTTTAAACTGACTAATGCGGGGGAGGGAGACAGTGCTCCTGAAGGTAGGAGTCTATCAATTGATGAAGATGATCATCCAAATGTCATAAACCAAATGGAGCAAACAGCACGCAGACCTAGTGGTGAGAGGAAAAAATCCTTAAATAAGAGACACGGGGGAATGATTAATGGACTTCAATGTCTGTACACTAATGCGCAAAGCATGGGAAATAAACAAGATGAGCTTGAGCTCTTGGTACAGCAAACTAAATATGACATAATAGGCATCACTGAAACCTGGTGGGATAAGTCCCACGATTGGAATGTAATAATGGAGGGATACAATCTATTTCAGAGAAACAGACCAGACAAGAAAGGAGGAGGAGTGGCGTTATATGTCAGGGATGTGTATACCTGTGAAGAGATCCAAGATTTAGAACCTCAAAGCCAAAGTGAGAGCATTTGGGTCAAAATTAAGGGAGAGAAGAATAACAGAGCCCTCATTGTGGGAGTTTACTATAGATCCCCAAGCCAAACGGAGGACATAGACGATCCCTTCCTGGAACAGATGGCCAAGCATGCAAAAGGAAGGGAGATAGTAGTAATGGGGGACTTCAATTATCCGGATATTTGTTGGATGTCAAACTCAGCCAAGAGCATAAGGTCAAACAGATTCCTCACTGGCCTTGCAGACAACTTCATTGTCCAGAAAGTGGGAGAAGCAACAAGAGGAACAGCCATTTTAGATCTGGTCCTAACCAATGTTGATGACCTGGTTAGTGGGGTAGAAGTGGAAGGATCATTAGGCGCGAGTGATCATGCTCTTCTGAAGTTTACTATACAGCGGAAAGGAGCAGCCAAGCATACTAAGACTCAATTTCTCGACTTCAAGAAAGCCGACTTCATAAAACTTAGGGAAGTGCTGGGTGAGATCCCATGGACAGTAATACTAAAAGGAAAGGGAGTTCATGATGGCTGGGAGTTTGTTAAGAGGGAGATAGTAAAAGCACAACTTCAGGCAATACCAATGAGACGGAAACATGGAAGGTGCCTAAAGAAGCCAGGGTGGCTATCTAAAGAACTTTTAACTGAGTTAAGATTAAAAAAGGATGTGTACAAAAAATGGAAAAGGGGGGAAACCACCAAAGAGGAATTCAAACAAATAGCCAGCACGTGTAGATACAAAGTCAGAAAAGCTAAAGCACAGAATGAACTCAGGCTTGCTAGAGAGGTTAAAAGCAACAAAAAAGGCTTTTATGGGTATGTTCGTAGCAAAAGGAAGAACAAAGAAACAGTGGGGTCACTCAGAGGAGAAGATGGTGAAATGCAAACAGGGGACACAGAAAGGGCTGAACTCCTCAATGCCTTCTTTGCCTCAGTCTTCTCCAATAAAGAAAACAATGCCCGACCTGAAGAATTTGGAGCAAATGATTCAGCGGAGGAAACACAGCCCAGAATAACTAAGGAGATAGTACAAGAATACTTGGCTAGTCTAGATGTATTCAAGTCTCCAGGGCCAGATGAACTGCATCCAAGAGTATTAAAAGAACTGGAAGATGTGATTTCAGAACCACTGGCAGTCATCTTTGAGAATTCCTGGAGAACAGGCGAAGTCCCGGCAGACTGGAGGAGGGCAAATGTTGTCCCTATTTTCAAAAAGGGGGAAAGAGAGGACCCAAATAATTACCGCCCAGTCAGTCTGACATCAATACCAGGGAAGATTCTGGAGCAGATCATTAAGCAAACAGTCTGTGAGCACCTAGAAAGGAATGCTGTGATCACCAATAGTCAGCATGGATTTCTGAAAAATAAGTCATGTCAGACTAACCTGATCTCATTTTTTTGACAGAATTACAAGCTTGGTAGATGAAGGGAATGCAGTGGATGTAGCCTACCTTGATTTCAGCAAGGCATTTGACAAGGTGCCCCATGATATTCTTGTAAAGAAGCTGGTAAAATGCAGTCTTGACTATGCTACCACTCAGTGGATTTGTAACTGGCTGACTGACCGAACCCAAAGGGTGCTCATCAATGGTTCCTCTTCATCCTGGAGAAGAGTGACTAGTGGGGTGCCACAGGGTTCTGTCTTGGGCCCGGTCTTATTCAACATCTTTATCAACGACTTGGATGATGGACTCAAGGGCATCCTGATCAAATTTGCAGATGACACCAAACTGGGAGGGGTGGCTAACACCCCAGAGGACAGGATCACACTTCAAAACAACCTTGACAGATTAGAGAACTGGGCCAAAACAAACAAGATGAATTTTAACAGGGAGAAATGCAAAGTATTGCACTTGGGCAAAAAAAACGAGAAGCACAAATACAAGATGGGGGACGCCTGGCTTGAGAGCAGTACATGTGAAAAGGATCTAGGAATCTTGGTTGACCACAAACTTGACATGAGCCAACAGTGTGACGCGGCAGCTAAAAAAGCCAATGCAATTCT
Organism: Podarcis muralis; assembly: GCF_964188315.1. Classification (NCBI taxonomy): domain Eukaryota; kingdom Metazoa; phylum Chordata; class Lepidosauria; order Squamata; family Lacertidae; genus Podarcis; species Podarcis muralis. The sequence continues at coordinate 8,361,172 of NC_135657.1, forward strand.
GGGCTGCATCAATAGGAGTATAGCATCTAGATCAAGGGACGTAATAGTGCCACTGTATTCTGCTCTGGTCAGACCTCACCTGGAGTACTGTGTCCAGTTCTGGGCACCACAGTTCAAAAAGGACACTGACAAACTGGAACGTGTCCAGAGGAGGGCAACCAAAATGGTCAAAGGCCTGGAAATGATGCCTTATGAGGAACGGCTAAGGGAGCTGGGCATGTATAACCTGGAGAAGAGGAGGTTAAGGGGTGATATGATAGCCATGTTCAAATATATAAAAGGATATCATATAGAGGAGGGAGAAAGGTTGTTTTCTGCTGCTCCAGAGAAGCGGACATGGAGCAATGGATCCAAACTACAAGAAAGAAGATTACACCTAAACATTAGGAAGAACTTCCTAACAGTAAGAGCTGTCCAACAGTGGAATTTGCTGCCAAGGAGTGTGGTGGAGTCTCCGTCTTTGGAGGTCTTTAAGCAGAGGCTTGACAACCATATGTCGGGAGTGCTCTGATGGTGTTTCCTGCTTGGCAGGGGGTTGGACTCGATGGCCCTTGTGGTCTCTTCCAACTCTATGATTCTATGATTCTATAAGCACTGTTGCTTATGTAGGTTTTATTTTATTTGTTTTGTATCTTACATTTTGGAAATGTACATCCAGGTTTTATTCCCTTTAAATTTGGGGGGGGGGGCCCAAGGGGGCCTAAACTATAGCTTGTTAAGCTTATACGTAAATCCAGCACTGCACACACACACACAACTCACACCAATTGCTGAAATGTCACAGAAAGCAAGGCCTGAGCAACACTGTAACTCTCTTGTTCTAGCCTGGATGAAGCCCTGAACAATACTCCTCTTAAGGAGTGGGAACATTTTGTTGCAGCCCCCCACACACATGCTCAGATTTCAATGCTACTGTTCCCAGCAGAGAATACGCAAAAGCCACCTGACGTTCTCCCACAATACTCCTCCTTCGTCATTCCCTCTCTTCCCCATTTTCTGGAAACACTGAGGCTCCGGAAGCTCTGAGATTCAGCCATGAAGACCACCTTCCTTCTGTCTTTTGTTATCGTCCTTCTATTGCCAGGTAAGATGTTTGGGGACCACCCGTCTTCAGCCTACAGGTGGGAGAGCAGGAAACATCAACCCAGTGGGGTGTGAGGATTCTTTGCTGTTTTAATTGCATAGTCCGAGAAATATATTCATAGAGTTGGAAAGGAGCCACAAGAGTCATCTAAGTCCAGCCCACAGCTATGCTGAAGCCACAGGTAAAGAATCTCTGACAGGTGGCCATCCAAGCTCTGTTTATAAACCTTCACTGAAGGGGAGTCCACCCATTCTGAGGGAGTCTGTTCCACTGCAGAACAGCTCTTACCATCAGAAAGTTCTTCCTAATGCTCAGCCAGAGTTTCCTTTCTTGTAACTTGAAGCCGGTGGTTTGAGTAACTTGGTTCTTGTAACTTAAAGCCATTGGTTTGAGTCCTACCACCCAGGGCAGGAGAAAACAAGCTTGCTCCATTTCCCATGGAACAGTCCTTTAGAGATTTGGACAGTGTATTGCTTCTCAGACTTATCTTCTCCAGGCTAAACATACCCAACTCACTCAGCCCTTCCTCAGATAAAGGCCTTGGCGCACTATACCTGAAGGAGCATCTCCACCCCCATCATTCTGCCCAGGCGCTGAGGTCCAGTGCCGAGGGTCTTCAGGAAGTTCCCTCATTGCAAGAAGCAAAGTTACAGGGAACCAGGCAGAGGGCCCTCCCATCAGATGTCAAAGAGATAAACAACTATCTAACATTTATAAGACATCTGAAGGCAGCCCTGTTCAGGGAAGTTTTTAATGTGTGTCATTCTAATGTATTTTTAATCTTTGTTGGAAGCCACCCAGAGTGGCTGGGGAAACCCAGCCAGATGGGAGAGGTACGAATAATATATTATTATTATTATTATTATTATTATTATTATTATTATTATTAGGCCTGGTTTCCAGGCTGAACTAGATGGACTAGATGACCCTTGGGGCTCCCCTTTCTACTCTACCGCTCTATGATTCCATGACAATATTGGAATAGTGTTTCAGATTTGAAGGTCTGCCCTTAATCACAATGTTCCTCTTGTTTCTTCAAACACCCCCAGGGTTAAACCAGGCCAGGAGTAAAAAATGTACAGATGGAGTATGCAGAAATCTTAAGGAGTGTTACAGGGAGGAAAAGTTGTGGGGACCATGCCCTCAGGATCCATCCCAGATCTACTGCTGCTTTTGGTAAGCTGCCTCCCTCCCTCTTCACGAACAGCAAGCCTATCATATTGTGGGGGGGCGAATGAATCCTAACCTCTCATATTTCAGAATATCTTCACCCTGTTTACCTGTTCCCTTAGGGTAGGCATCAATTATCCACCCAGGAGAAGATTCGGACGTTTCTGAATCCTGAAGCAATTTTCCTGTGACACAGGATCTTTCTTCATCGCCACTCCCAGAAGCCTTGTGCATTTGAGCTTGTCAGCTAGTCAACCTTCCCAAAAGGGAACAACACCTTCTTGTCTAACAGAAATCTTGCATTTTCTTCTTCTAATAAAAGCAATGCAGTTGGGCATATGAACCAGTGGTGTGTGCTGATTTCCATAAAGGGAGAAGGAAGTCTCCTATCTCTGAAAAACAAACACTTGCTACCTTTTGTAAAAATGACTGCTTCGCCCACCTTACCCTAGTCCCTATGAACTCCAGAACATAAATAACTTTTTGGCTGCATGAATGGGGGGGATATGTACAGGCTGTTCTAGCAAAGACGCTTCTCTTCTGTGCCAAGGACAGCTCAGACTTGCAGCCTGCAGAAAGGAAGCAAATCTGCACATATCACATAAAGTGGCTTATTTGGCATCTCATTTGCAAGGGGGAGAAGGGGGGTTCTGTTCTCATTTAGGGGTGAAACTGCCTAATATGCACTCATCAGCCCTGTTCAGGGAAGTTTTTAACGTGTGATATTTTACTGTATTTTTGGTTTTTATGGAAGCCGCCCAGAGTGGCTGGGGAGGCCCAGCCAGATGGGCGGGGTATAAATAATAAATTATTATTATTATTATTATTATTATTATTATTATTATTATTATTATCATCATCATCATCATCATCATTATCATCATCAGAACAATGTGTGGAACAAAACACAGCCATCCTTTGAAATTCACACTGCTCTGAATTTTGCATTGCAGTTTTCCAGCTGAGAAACACATACAAAAAATGGATATACTGGAATCTCGTGTGCATAAAAATGCATTTATCTGTGAAATAGATAGATACATAAACTTTATTCGCATTAGCCAATGGCCATAGCAACATAAAACAAGCAATATATACAAATAAAATATATACAAATAAAAAGGACAGCAATTGGTAAAAATGGCAATCAAATGGCCAAGATTATCGTTCAGATAGTGGCCCTTAATCTCATTGCACCTTCGATAAACCTAGCAACCTTTGCTGTTGTCTGATCATTTTGATCTGATAAAAGAAAGAACAATGTGGCCTCAGACGGGCGGCCTGGGATGGTAAGTAAGAGTGGGGTGATGATCTTATTCCTCAGATCTTTATAAAGGACAGGAGAATATGAGCCACTGTTTCCAGATTGCCATCTCCACAGGGGCAGAGTCGTTTCTCAGTTGGAATCTTTTGGTATCTGCCCTCAAGTACGGCAGAGGGCATCACATCCAATCTGGCCAGTGTGAAGGCACGTCTGTATTTTGGGATAGTTAATAGGATAGTTAATTTATACAGATATGGTGCCAGGGAATCAAACTGAGAAGGGGGGGAGGCATACCAAGGACAGAATTTCTTTATAATGGCCAGTTGTTCTAAGTCCTTCAGGTTTGGGGAATGTGCAAATTTATTTAAACTCAGTTGACAAATTTATCTGTAAACGGAAGACGATTAACTAAGAATTCTGTAATTGGTAGACAAACGTTTTAAACAAGCAAATAATCAGATCACACACTAAGTTATCCTGCCTCTTAGTAAGCTTAGACCATTTTTTCAAGCATTTACTGTTTTGGACAGAACTTCTTGAGCAAATTACTACAAAGAAAAACTGCCACACCAATGGTGGAGTGTGCTTCTATGCCGAATACCCTAGTAATGCAAAGAAGATTGGAACATGCAGCGACAGCAGTAATCTTTGCTGCAAACATTGAGTAACAGAACTATAAGAAAATTCTATCCATTTGACTAAACTGTCTTCTTTTTCCTTTATATTTCTCTGTATAGACGACATGAGAATCCAGATGGGCTTTGATATGGGAAAATTCGCAGCATATCTGCCACTATTTAGAATGCAGTGTTGAGAACAAAATTCAGCTTTCCGAGAAATAGAGTCCTTATGTAGGTTCTCTATCGGTTCTCTTTGTGAAGGCAGCCTCTATCGTTTTTAACGTTTGATGTTTTATTATGTTTTTATTTGTGTTGGACGCTGCCCAGAGCGGCTGAGGCACACATCGATGGATTCCTCGCATCCTGCTTTCTTTCCTCCAATAAAAACTTATTTTAGCATTTGGGGTGATTTGATTTTTTCTTTTAAAGACTACTTTATGCTGCGGGTAGTGAAAGTACTGGTGAGATACTCCCTCGCAGGTTGTTTTATTCTGTCAGAATATTTCTCAGTATCTGAATTGTACTTTAGTTGTAAATATAATTTTTGTCAACCCAGGATGTATACACTAATGCTAAGCAATCCCGAAGTTATAGCTGAAAGCGTGTGGGCAACATCCACTAAAAGTTGCTTTGGCCAAGAGCAAGGTTTCATGGCCACGTCTAATTGACTCCTCTAACAAAAGCCAGCCAGAACTATGCAATAGTTGCATTGAATGTTTGCCCATAGTAGGCATGATTTATGTAGGGGAGAGAACCTAGATTGTCTCAATGCAGAAATCCATCCGATGTATTTAAGCACAAAGTGCACATAGCCTTTTGCATTCCGAAAACAGAGTACTGAGTAACTGCACGTATTGCAAAATTAGCAACAAACTCTGCAGAGAGATTTTTGACAGAGAAGGCAGGACCTCTAGTGGCTATGTGTGCTATGTGTGCCCATATTCTCTAAAGGGTTAGATGGAGGGGCTTGGCAGTTACCGTATTTTTCGCTCTATAAGACGCACCTAGTTTTTGGAGGAGGAAAACAAGGGAAAAAATATTCTGAATCTCAGAAGCCAGAACAGCAAGAGGAATCGCTGTGCAGTGAAAGCAGCAATCCCTCTTGCTGTTCTGGCTTCTGGGATAGCTGTGCAGCCTGCATTCGCTCCATAAGACGCACACACATTTCCCCTTACTTTTTAGGAGGGAAAAAGTGAGTCTCATAGAGCAAAAAATACGGTACTTTTTCTGGTTTTCTGCCTTATGTACAGATATGTACCGTTTCAGAGCATATTTTTTTCCAAAACAAAGAAGAAGCAGAACTCATTATTATATTATCTTAGTTACTTCTGAGCTATGGAGTTTACATCTTTTTCATAGTACTTTGGGGACAAAGCCAACAGTACCAGGAAAACACAGCCTTGCCAAACTATATTTCCTGCCCATCGCAACTCTTCTCTTCCATAAGTCAAAGGTGGGTCGCTTGCAGGATTTGCTGGGCAAAACAAGTTTTCTTCCAAACCGTGACCCCTGAACTAGAGAAAGCAAACCCTGCTTAGCACATTCCTCACACAGGGACACTGGAAGGTGTGTTATAGCAAGTGAGACCATTTTCCATCAGAGTATTGGTCCATCTAATTCAATATTGCCTGCACTGACTGGCAGCAGCTCTCTAGGGTTTCAAACAGGGTACTCTCCCAGCCCTAACTGGAGATGCAAGGGAACTGAACTAGGCATATTCTGCCTATAATGCAGGTGCTCCACCGCTGAGCTATAGCCCTTCTCTCACAGCCATTATTGTCTGGATTTCCATCTGTTTTGAGCTTGCATCTTCTGCCATGACAAATAATAATAATAATAATAATAATAATAATAATAATAATAATAATAATAATTTATATCCAGCCCTCCCCAGCCGAAGCCGGGCTCAGGGCAGCTAACAACAATAAAATAGTACAAAATTCTAAAATCATTTTATTATAAAATTAATTCAACTCAAATTGATGGCAACCATTAGGCTAAAGTTCTGTGAAGATTGCCAAAGGAGGGAGTCAGGCTGCGTCCTGACCAAAGGCCTGGTGGAACAGCTCTGTCTTGCAGGCCCTGCGGAAAGATGTCAAGTCCCACAGGGCCCTAGTCTCTTGTGACAGAGCGTTCCACCAGATCGGAGCCATAGCCGAAAAATCCCTGGCTCTGGTTGAGGCCAGCCTAACCTCTCTGTGGCCTGGGACCTTCAGGATGTTTTTGTTTAAAGACCGTAAGTTCCTCTGTGGGACATACCAGGAGAGGCGGTCCCGTAGGTACGAGGGTCCTAGGCTGCATAGGGCTTTAAAGGTTAAAACCAGCACCTTAAACCTGATCCTGTACTCCACCAGTAGCCAGTGCAGCTGGTATACTACCGGGTGAATGTGATCCCGTGGCGAGGACCCCATAAGGAGTCTCGCTGCGGCATTCTGCACCCGCTGGAGTTTCTGGGTCAGTCTCAAGGGCAGCCCCACGTAGAGCGAGTTACAATAATCCAGTCTAGAGGTGACCGTCGCGTGGATCACAGTGGCTAGGTCAGGGCGAGAGAGGTAAGGAGCCAACTGCTTAGCTTGGCGGAGATGAAAAAATGCCGCCTTTGTTATAGCTGCAATCTGCGCCGCCATGGAAAGGGAGGTGTCGAAGATTACACCCAAACTCTTAACGGACGGTGCTGGCACTAATTGCGCCCCCGCAAGTGCAAAAGTTCCCTAAAAGGAAGCACTGTGTGTGTGTGTGTGTGTGTGTGTGTGTGTGTGTACTGTATTTTCTGTACTTAAGCTCAGAACGACACAAAAAACCTTACTTTTCAGTACATTGAGGCCCAAAATGGGAAAGTCCATGCTTAGAAAACAAAGAGCAGGCTTTGAAGCTGCAGAGACCAGAATTGCATACATTTAAATGTACCTGCACTTTTGCAGTCAGATGGATAGGCTACAAATAATGAAATTATTATTATTATTATTATTATTATTATTATTATTATTATTATTATTATTCCCTTAACCTCTTCAGACCAAACAAATTTTTTTAAAAAATAATAATAATAAATCGTTCCAGTAACATCTTAGAGGCCAACTAAGTTTGTTCTTGGTATGAGCTTTCGTGTGCATGCACACTTCTTCAGATACACTGAAACAGAAGTCACCAGACCTTTATATATAGTGAGAGGGTGGGGAGGGGCATTACTCAGAAGGGTGGTGGGAATGGGTGATTGGCTGGTAGGTGTGGTAAACCAGTTGACAACTGTTAACGACTGCGATTGGTCTTACAGGAAAAAAGCAAGGGATGAGATGGCCAAAAATAGCTTTATCATGTATGAGATAAGAATCCAATGTCTCTATTCAGACCAGGTCTCTCCATGGTTTTAAGTCTGGAAATAAGTTGCAATTCAACAACTTCTCTTTCCAGTCTATTTCTGAAATTCTTTTGTAATAAGACAACTACTTTGAGATCTTGTATAGAATGTCCTGTGAGATTGAAGTGTTCTCCTGCTGGTTTCTCTTCAGCCCAGTTTACTTGAAGGACTACCTTTGCTCCACATATGCCTACTTGACCATTTTGATCTGCGGAAATGGCAATGTGACAATTGCAACAGACCAGTCATTCTGCACTTTCAAGGAATCATAAATAGGCAGGGAGCTTGAGCGTGTAGGAGCTGCCCTGCTGAAAGAATGATTACTTACAAGTAAAGAGCAGCTTCTGCAGATCAAAATGGACAAGCGTGCATGTGCGAGAAAGATTATCCTTCAAGTATACGGGTCCCAAGAAGCTACGGACTTAATATACCTTATGTTAACCATCTGATGATTTCTAATGATTGGAGGGTTGTCATATCTCAAGAAGTGAAAATCCGGACACAAAAGTATTTTTCTACAAAGTACTTTAGCTATCGTTACAGAAATTCGCAAAAAAATAAATAAATAAAAATTCAAGACTTCCGATACTCCCGGGTTTCCCCAGACATCTTAACCAATTTTCTAAAATTCCACCCGGACGCCGTTTTCAATGGACAAAACCCAGCTATGGCAGCCCTAAATGATTGCATATGCTTTTGCCTTACGAAATACTATTTCAGAGGTTCGTGATTGTTTCTTATTTCCCTGCAGAAACCGACTTTCTAAAATTCGTTAGACAGCTTTCTGCAAAAGGACAGGCATGTACTCAACTCTGGTCTCTGGAGTTTCAAAACCTGTTCTTTGTTTTCCAAGCATGGACTGGAGTTTTCTACCTCAGGGTACTGAAACACAAATGTATAGTTGTGTCACGCCAAGGTTTCAACACCTTCCAACGGACACATGTAGCAAAGCTCTTGTTTAAGGTACAGAATGTTCTCTCTTCCCACCCCACCTGCCCTGACACATCAGGAATGCTCAGCTCATCAGCAATACTGTTACAAAGGTGGCCAACCAACCCCAACCTCTTCCAAGTGGTACTGAGATCCCAGGGGGTTCCAGCGCAGAGAGGAGAAAAGCCATGGTGCATTTGCAGCTGCACAACCGGACGCCTTCATCTGCCCCAGCTGCAACAAAACATGTCTCTCCTGCATCAGTCTCCACAACCACAGCAGGTGCTGCAACTGTCCATCAGCCTGACCTCACTCACAAAGGCATACTCCTCCATTGTCTTCCGAGACAGATAGATGCCAACTCAGTTAAACTGAGTGGAGGTATTTCCCCTGCCCTCTCTTCTACTCCACCCACCCATCCAGTTTTAGCTGTAATTCTAAACAGTTAAAACCATAAAAATGCAACGTTCTGGCACACGTGAAGTTATCATTTGATGGGATCACTTTCTTTCATGGCCCCACAAACAAGCAGGTGGCATATTCACTAGGTGCCATTTTTCTCAGTCCATAATCTTCATACTTGTTCCCAACATGCTGTGGTCTAAACCACTGAGCCTGTTGGGCTTGCTGATCAGAAAGTGGGTGATTTGAATCCCCGCTACGGGGTGAGCTCCCGTTGCTCTGTCCCAGCTCCTGCCAACCTAGCAGTTCGAAAGCACACCAGTTCAAGTAGATAAACAGGTACTGCTGCAGAGGGACGGCAAATGGCATTTCCATGTGCTGTGGCTTCCGTCATGGTGTCCCGTAGTGCCAGTGCTCCTTCTGGATCCTTTGGGATACCATTACCCAAGGAAGGGCAGGCAGAGGCTACAACATCCCCTCCAACCATGATCTAAGCTTACCTCAAAGAGGCCGAATGTCCAAGCAAGCCCAGAACACCATTGGGCAGTTGGTCCCATGCCCAGGAGACCGCCCTGAAAGTCCTGCGGCTACTGGCCAATCTCGCGGCAATCAGACGATCCGGTCTCTGATTGGTTGCCAGTTCACAGGGGAGGTCCCGGGGCCCACCTCCAAATTCGCCAGCCAAGAAGGCAAACAGACTTGTGAAGTTGGTATTTGCCTAACCCCAACACCCTTGGGCAGGTGTGAATATGCACACCCACATACCCATTTCCAGAACTCTTTCCCTCTGTTTTCCAATGGCCACACCATGAGGTAATGCAGAGCCATTATGTTCAAAATGAAACCAGTTTCTGAAGAAGTGCTTTCCAGGAACAAAAGATTAAATCTGCAACAGACTAAGACTCTGTGTGGGCCACATAGATACTGATAGGACTCAGTCTCCATTGATTTGGGGTGCTTTTCAGCTTTTCACCCACTGTGAAGACTTAAAGTAAATGTTTTCCCTCCCCTATTCAAATTCTCTTCATTCTGGAAGGAGATGGGCGTTTTACAAGGAAAGGGGAGCACCTAGTGGAGTGAGTTTGAGTTGCAATGCTTAAATGCTGAAGCAAAGGCAAAGCACAATTATCATGATGGCTTTTTTATAATGCAGATGTCATGGCCTGGTTGGAAGCAGAGGCATGGTGGGAGGAACTAACTGGAGGACCCCCAAGGGAAGAAGCCTCAGAGCCCAGGGAATTTGTAATGGGACAACGATGAGTGGTCAGAGGGAGAAGAGGGAGCAGAGTGGGAAGTGACAGAAGCTGAAATGTATGTGTTAGAGAATCAGAGGCAGAAGCTAAAGTAGGAGAGGAGGGAGACCAAGAAGCTGGTGAAGAGCCATGGGTATCTCTCTCTCCTCCCCAATTGTCTCCCAGAACCAGAAGAGGCATGAAAAGGGCGAAGGAGAGATTGGCGATGTACAGGCGCAGTCTCTGGTTGTTTGGGAAAAACCCTGGAGAGCAGAGGACTTAGGCAGCTGTGGGGAGTTGAGGACCTTCAGTCTCAGCAACTGCTTCATGGGGGCAAGACCTACCAGAGATGAGTTGCTATGCACCTGGAATACTGTGTCGAATTCTGGGCAGCAGGGTTTGAACGCATCCTGCAAGAATACTGACAGCCTTGAGGTGCCTCTGGTTTCCTTGCCTGGTAAATTTGGCAACACCGCTTCCTTTGAGTCTCCAAGATCGTTCAAGGTTTCGTGCAAGCCCCTTCTAAGCTAAGAGAGAGCATGGTTAGGATTTCAAAATCCTTCCTGCCATCTTCTGTTAACTGATTGCCCAGGCTTTCACAATTTCCCCGGAGGATTATAAATGCAGACCTTTGGAAGGACTCTGAATGTCCCCACCATTGTTGTCACTCTCCTCCACTGCAGCCGTGCTGGTTTCTCACACAGAGGGAGTCAACCTTCTGGGGCGTCATGAAGCTCCTCCATCTCATCTTCTCTGCCCTCTTGACCATAGCTCTGGCTTCTCCAGGTAAGGAGTAAGTGGACCTGTGCAACAGCTAGAAAACTTAAATGCAAACTCTAAAGCAGAGATCATGGGGAACATGTGGACATCCAACTCCTGCTAGACTCCAGTGCTCATCATCCCTGACCATTAGGGACGGACAAATTGGTCAATTTCAGTTTCTCATTTTCCCCACCAATCTTTAGTTCAATTTTCGGTATCAGCTTGCAAATTGATTTTTTTTAATGTCCTCGTGAAAATTCCACAGCACTTTAATGCCATTTTCTCCTAATGCACATATTTTTATTAAGCTAGTAGAAGAAATGATAATAATTTTATTTATTTATTTATTTATTTATTATTTCTACCCCACCCAATCTGGCTGGGTTTCCCCAACCACTCGGGGTGGTTTCCAACAAAGATTAAAAATACATTAAAACATCAGTCATTAAAAACTTCCCTAAACAGGACTACCTTCAGATGACTTCTAAACGTCAAATAGTTGCTAATTTATTTGACATTTCATGGGAGGGCATTCCACAGGGCGGGCACCACTACCAAAAAGGTCCTCTGCCTGGTTCCCTGTAACTTTGCTTCTCACAGTGAGGGAACTGCCAGAAGACCCTCGGAGCTGGACCTCAGTGTCTGGGCAGAACGGTGGGAGTGGAGACGCTCCTTCAGGTATACTGGGCTGAGGCCGTTTAGGGCTTTAAAGGTCGGCACTAACACTTTGAATTGTGCTCGGAAACATACTGGGAGCCAATGTAGGTCTTTCAAGACCGGTGTTTTGTGTTTTCGGCAGTCGCTCCCAGTCACCAGTCTAGCTGTCAGGTATTGAGGTTGTATCGCTCTGGCCTTGCAGTGCTTAAATGAATTTTTTCTTTGACTGACGGTTGGAGTCTAGTAGTGTGAAATGTCGGATGAGCCCCCTAGATGATTGAGAGGCTAAAAGCAGGCATGCTAAATCATTGGGGAAATATTGGGGTTCAATACACCAGCACTCTGTGGGTTCTGCCTGGACAGCCCATAAAACCCAGACTCCAACTGTCAGTCATAGGAGATATTTATTTAGGTGTAGCAAGGCCATGGCAACACAACCTCAACTTGCAGGTTTCAGGTTGTCCGGGGTAGCCTTAAAGGCTAATGCACCAAGACTTCCAGACCCTCCAAGTGTCCCTGTTTTCCAGGAACAGTTTTGGATTTACAGAAGCCTTCATGGTTTCTGATTTGATCCCAAAATGTCCCACTTTTCTTTAGGATGTCCCTATTTCCATTGGAGAAGTGTTGGAGGGTATGGAGTTATGCAACCCCGGAGCCAAGGAGAGATATAATTATACAACCTTTAGAAGACATCTGAAGGCAGCCCTGTGTAGGGTAGTTTTTCAATGTTTAATGCTTTATTCTGTTTTCATGTATGTTGGAAGCCGCCCAGAGTGGCTAGGGCAAGCCAGTCAGATGGACAGGGTATGAATGATTAAAATTATTATTATTTTCATTATGGAATAGGATGTCCCTATTTTCTTTGGAGAAATGTTGGAGGGTATGAACTTTCTTTCAATAAAAGTAAATGGGGAAATTTCTACTTGTCACAGCTCTGTGACTATACAGCAGGACATTCAAGCCTTCAGCATCATTGGAAGACCTAGACAAGAATTTCAAAAAGAATGGGGAAATGCAGAGAATAGTTTACCAAACAGTGCCCCAGAATATACACCTGGACTTGTTTCGATTAATTTCTACAGGAGACTTTGTGGTTTTTTAAGTCATAATTAGGAAAAATTGTAATACAGTGGTACCTCTAGATACGAACGGGATCCGTTCCGGAACCCCGTTCGCATCTAGAGGTAAATGTAACTAGCGACAGCACGTCTCCGCAGGCGCGCGTCGCTTTTCGCTGCTTCTGTGCATGCGCATGACGTCATTTTTAGCATCTGCGCATGCACAAGTGGCGAAACCCTGAAGTAACGCGCTCCGTTACTTCCGGGTTGCCGAGGAGTACAACTCGAACATGCTCAACTCGAAGCATATTTAACCCGAGGTATGACTGTAATCACATATAAAAGAAACAGTATACAAGAAGTAAATAAGGAGGCCATTTACAGGATAAAGGAAGTCTTCTATTTTCGTGTTATGTTTTCTTTGTGTAAGGGGACAGGAGTTTAATTTTCATAATTAAATTGTCAATGGTGGTGGGTTTGTTTGTTTGTTTGTTTGTTTGTTTGTTTGTTTGTTTGTTTGAGTTGTTATGAACTATGTTTAAATAAAGAAAGAAAAGAAGAAGAAGAAAGGAAGTACATGAGTTCTTATGTTATGAGAGACGGCGAAAAACTTTTCTATCTCTTGGTGAATTTCTACCTCTTTCCATTTCTGTAGGTTTCGCCAATGTGCCTGATGAAAACCTTAGATGCATACTTAATGCAGGCCACTGCAATTATAGCTATTGCCGCCGTCCAATGAGACAAATCGGAATATGCAAGAATGGCAGCAGATGCTGTAAATGGTAAGAAAGAAAATTCTGCCAGGGTGGCGTCCTTAGAGCTTGGCATTTAAGCTCAGCCAGGACAGATTCCATGCGAGGCTTTTAAAAAAGAGGTTTAGATGCCCACTGCAGTTGTCCTGGTTCCATAATAGGAAGAGTTTGAAAGCAAAATGGTGGCATAGTACCAGCTCCTCATCCAGGCACATTCTTTTCTTTCTTTTTTTAAGAATATATTTTATTGCATTTCCACACATAATTAACATAATTTAAAATAACAATAGCAGTTGGTCTGTCATTTCTTGGGACGAAAGTATAACAGCAGCCGGATGTTAGAGCAGCAGTAGAGCAGCATTAGAGCAGGCATGTTCAAAATCCAGCCCGGGGGCCTAATCTGTCCCACTGGTCAGTTTAATCCAGCTCCTGTGGCAGTTTATTTCCTGAAAATCCCCCCAAAAGTTCAATAATCCTTAAAAAATCCTTTTAAAATATCCTAAAAAAAGCTCAACAACTTTGGGTTAAAATCATAAAAAAGCTCAAGAACTTCAATCAACCACTTCGGTCGGCCCTCACGCAAGTTCACTTCATCAAATCAGGCCCTCTTTGGAAAAATTTTGGACACCCCTGCATTACAGTCTTTACTTAGAACAAGTTGATCGTGCATATTAAAGTCTCTATTCCAATGAATCTCTCTAGATGTTTCCGTGGGTCTGAGGAGGTTGTCCCGACTGATCGTCTCATCTCAATAGGGTGCCAGAAGGTGGCTGGGGAAATGATGGAAAAGCTAAGCTGACATTTTTGTCCTTCGTAGTGTGCATAGTGTGCATACAGGGACGCGGGTGGCGCTGTGGGTTAAACCACAGAGCCTAGGGCTTGTCAATCAGAAGTTCGGCAGTTCGAATCCCCGCGACGGGGTGAGCTCCCGTTGCTCAGTCCCTGCTCCTGCCAACCTAGCAGTTTGAAATCACGTCAAAGTGCAAGTAGATAAATAGGTACCACTCCGGCAGGAAGGTAAACAGCATTTCCATGCACTGCTCTGGTTCTCCAGAAGCGTCTTAGTCATGCTGGCCACATGACCCGGAAGCTGTACGCGGCTCCCTCAGCCAATAAAGCGAGATGAGCGCCGCAACCCCAGAGTCAGTCGCGACTGGACCTAATGGTCAGGGGTCCCTTTACCCTTTAGTGTGCATAATAGAAATGCTCTTGCAGATTCTTTGGGACTCTGGTAATGCATCACTGAATGAAGTCTGAGCAGTTGGGGACTTTGTGTGAGCCTCCTCCACAAGGGACATTTCTCCCACAATGCCATGGGTCCTGCCTTCTAAGTGGTCAATCATAGAACTGCTGAGTTTGAAGGGACTCATCTAGTCTGACCCTCTGCAATGCAGAAATATACAGCTGTCCTATATGGGGATCAAGCCTGTGACCTTGGTCTTATCAGCACCATGCTGTACCCAACTGAGCTCAGCTTTCAGTGATGGAGCAATTCCCCCTTTGGCTTTCTTAATCTGACTTCGTTCTTTTTCTGGGAAGATGTTCAAACGGTCATATTGTTGTCACTGTTCTTGTTATCCTATCTAAACACAGGTTTTTGGGCTGAATGCCCAGCTGAGGGTTTGGAATCTGAGAAGCTGCGTCACCATAACTCGCCATTGCCACCAGATGCTCCTTCTTTGACATCAGTCTTCATGGGCCTTCATCAAGCTCTGCAGCACTTTGCAGATCCAAAATGAGATTGCTTCTCACTTTCAATAAAATAAGGTTGCATGCAAATCACATTTGGTTTGTTTTCCTTCTTCTTTCCTTTAAATGGTTTTGCATCCTGCCTTTCTCCCAACATGGGGTTGTGGAGGATGGAAAACCAAGGTAGAGGGAATGGAATGGAGTTCCTGGAATCCTGAACAGAAGCCTGTTAACAAAGTCATTTAAATAACAGAGGTGGCGTCAAGAGCCCTGATAACACTTTACTAAAGAAACTGAACAAAAGCATCACTTAATTTGAGGAGAAAGGGACAGAAAGGTTTCATATTTATTATTTCAGGCCTTGTACATAGCAGGGAGACATACAGCCAATTATAAAGAGGAAAAACTCCCCCAATCTTTGAGGAAGATCATGCCACTCTGTCAAAACCAGCACTTTGAATTGGGCCCAGAATCTAACTGGCAGCCATGATGGGTGTAATTCTTCTTTCTTCCTTGGCGATCACTCGTAGTCAAGTAAGATTGTCTTCCATAAACATGGTATTAGCAGTGAATCTGTATGTGACTGTGGAGACCAATTGTGGATCCACACGTCCTTCCACAGTGGGGACTTAAGTTTCTGAGTGGGAGTTGATCACAGTGTGGATTTGCCAAGCGTACCTTCCTCTTAGCACGTTTCTTCCTTTCATCCTGAGTTTGAGCATCTTCAAAGCCCACGACACCTTTGGTAAACGCTGTTCTCCAATTGGAGTCCTCACAGGCCAGTGTTTCCCAGTTGTCGGTGTTTATACTACGTTTTTTTTTAGATTTGCCTTGAGAGAGTCTTTGAACCTCTTTTGTTGACCACCAGCATTACACTTTCCATTTTTAAGTTCGGAATAGAGTACTGTAGTTGCTTTGGAATATGATAATCAGGCATCCGCACAACATGACCAGTCCAACAAAGTTGATTGATGTAATATATCCAACCTGTCTAAATTGTACTGCATTTCTGCAACTGAACATTTGATGCAGTAGCACTGAGCTCAGGAAGCCAGTTTTGTAGGAAGGGAGTTCAGCAGGTGAGAGAGAGCTAAGGATTGTAAGCCAGGGAAGGGAACAGATAGAGATGCAACAAAAAAAATTCTGAGAAACAGCAGGAAAATCATCTTATCTCTTAACTTGCTGCAGCTTTCCTCTAAAATTTCAATGGCCAGAGAACCCCGGGAGAAGAGTGTTGTTAGATCTAAGTGGCGCTGTGGGTTAAACCACAGAGCCTAGGACTTGCTGATCAGAAGGTCGGCGGTTCGAATCCCCGTGACACGATGAGCTCCATTTGCTCAGTCCCAGCTCCTGCCAACCTAGCACTTCGAAAGCACTTCAAAGTAAATAAATAGGTACCGCTCTGGCGGGAAGGTAAACGGCATTTCCGTGCACTGCTCTGGTTCGCCAGAAGCGGCTTAGTCATGCTGGCCACATGACCCGGAAGCTGTACACCGGCTCCCTTGGCCAATAAAGCGAGATGAGCGCAGCAACCCCAGAGTCGGCCACAACTGGACCTAATGGTCAGGGGTCCCTCTACCTTTACTTCAGACCTTGAAAGGAAGACCTTGACAGTCGTAACATCATCTCTCAGTGCAGCATGTCTGCATACCAACCCAGATCTAAAAGACAATTGTCAGGGCCACCCAAGGTCCCAGCTCACAAGAGACCAACGCCAAGTCCAGCTTATGTACAAAAGCTTTTATTGAAGAACATTGTTAGCTCCACATCCGAGGCGTGTGACCCCACGTCTGTTAGGCTTAGACCGCTGAAGTCCCTTCTGAATCAGTCCCGCCTCTACACCAGTTTAAGAGGCTTGCGCTGGACCACCTCTTCCTCTCCTTCCTTTTCCGCAGGGTCTTTCTGCCCCCCTGGGTTCCCTCCCTCCGGGATTCCCCAGAGGCTGAATCCTCTGACGCCTGCTCCCCCCTCCTCTGTGCTTTGGGACCAGGCTCCTCCTCCGGGCTCTCCTCACTTCCGTGCGCCTCCACATTTGAACTTGGCGCGCGTACGCTGCTTCTGACCTTCCTTTTGACAGTTACACTGCTCTCGGTACTACTCTCCGCCCCTTCCGGCAGGACGTCTTGCCCCGATCTCCTTCCCCTCTCTGCTTCCTGCTCTGCTCCGTCTGACACACTGGGAACTCCACCCCCTTCACTCCGTTCCGGCGGAGAAGCCGGTCCCGATCTCCAACTCCCACTGGGGGTTCCCCTGCTGCTGCCCTGCTCCTGACTACTCCCCCCTGTGGCTCCCCTTGGCCTGACCAGGGGCGCTCCCTTTTGGGAATCCTCCAATTCACTGGAGAGACTCATGGAAACCCTCGACTCATTGTCATCTTCTTCCTCGTCGCCCTGGGATCCTTCCCCCTCGCTCTCAGTCTCCTCCCTCATCTGCGTCTCTCTCCCTGAACCCCTGACAACAATACATCCAGGTTACGGTAATTTCACAGGCATGAATCAGCCAGTTTCCTGACCAGGTCTCACCTGAGGAATGTGTTTCCCTTGAAAAGCAGGGCATTGCCATCTGGCGGACATTAGGATAACTGCAAAAGGCACAGCAAGTTCAGGAAGAACTTGGCAGGATTTTATTTAAAGCATTTTATTGCTTTTTCACATGTAATGAACATAATTTAAAGTACAATAAACAAAAATAACAGCCAGGCTGTCCCTTCTTGGAAAAAAGCATGTTATTGTTGTTTAGTTGTTTAGTCGTGTCCGACTCTTTGTGACCCCATGGACCAGAGCACGCCAGGCACTCCTGTCTTCCACTGCCTCCCACAGTTTAGTCAAACTCATGCTAGTAGCTTCCAGAACACTGTCCCACCATCTCGTCCTCTGTCGTCCCCTTCTCCTTGTGCCCTCAATCTTTCCCAACATCAGGGTCTTTTCCAGGGAGTCTTCTCTTCTCATGAGGTGGCCAAAGTATTGGAGCCTCAGCTTCAGGATCTGTCCTTCCAGTGACCACTCAGGGCTGATTTCCTTCAGAATGAATAGGTTTGATCTTCTTGCAGTCCATGGGACTCTCAAGAGTCTCCTCCAGCACCATAATTCAAAAGCATAAATTCTTCTGCGATCAGCCTTCTTTATGGTCCAGCTCTCACTTCCATACAACACTACTGGGGAAACCATAGCTTTAACTATACGGACCTTTGTTGGCAAGGTGATGTCTCTGCACAGGTAAGGTCACGCCCACCTCTGGTCACATGTAGAGAAAGTTTGTCCCAGCACAGGAGGAAATAGGAAGTTTATCTACTGGCTGGACAAACATCATCTTCATGTCTAAACCTGTCCACTCTAGGAATGTTGTATTTGACTGCTCTGTGTTTCACACCCCACATATGTCAGGTGTTGTAGAAGGATCAAAGACTCATCTTGACTCTGGCCACCCTGACCTGGCAGGTGATTTCCTCAGCCAGAGTAACAGACCTCCATGAGTCTATTGAAAAGCCTGTTGCGGAACTCCAATATTTAACAATTTCCAGTGTTTATTTCTTTAAAAATGGTTAGAGGTACTCTCATTTCTCTACTCCAGAGCCAGTGTGATGTAGTGGTTAAGAGCGGTAGTCTCGTAATCTGGGGAACTGGATTCGCATCTCAGCTCCTCCACATGCAGCTGCTGGGTGACCTTGGGCCAGTCACACTTCTCTGAAGTCTCTCAGCCCCACTCACCTCACAGAGTGTTTGTTGTGGGGGAGGAAGGGAAAGGAGAATGTTAGCCGCTTTGAGACTCCTTAAAGGGAGTGAAAGGCGGGATATCAAATCCAAACTCTTCTTCTTCTTCTACTCATATTGAACTTCTGCCCCTCAATGAGGCCAAACTTAGATTCACAAAATGTTTAGGGGTATGCATACCCCTGCACCCCCCCCCCAAAAAAAATAAAGCACTGGCAATTTCTAAAGGAGCAGCTACCAGCAAAAGTGACAACATCTCCCTGAATTGATGTGGAAAGCCAAACTTTAGACTGGCAAAGTGGGGGAGAGATATTGTTTTGTTGTTTTGGTTTAATTGTTTACTGTGTTTTATCTTGTATTTTAGTCTGTGAACTGCCCTTAGATCTTTTGATGGGCAGTATAATAATAATAATAACAACAACAACAACAACAACAACAACAATAATAACCAAGAATTGACAGATTCAGCCATTCCTAGAAGGGAGTAGTTGGTGCCAAGTGACTGAAGATGGAAGCTTAAGACCAACAGTCCGTGCAAGAGATGTGCTTCATTTTATTTTATTTCTGTTACTCTCCTGGAGCTTGCCAACTGCTCTCCCTCAGGCATGTGGCCATGGACCTTTGAGGTTTTCCTCTTGCCTCTTCTGAGCTCAGAGGGGGAACAACCTGCCTATGAAATCCTCCAGTTCCCTATGTAACAAATGCAATAATACGTTGAGCTGACCACACTGCCATAGTTTCAGTTTGCATCCCACATGCTTTCAACAGACGGGGGTGTCACAATCCCCAAGAACTGGCTATCCCTTGCACCTCTGGACTGAGTACAGAAAAAGTGTCATTTTAGAAAAAAGATTCAGCGTAACACTACCAGCAGGAGCAGCACGGCTGTTGCTGCTGCTGTCTTGCTCTGTTTCAAACCTGCTGGTGAAGCCAACCTTCTTTAAGATCATGAAGCTCCTTCATTTCCTTCTCTCTGCCCTCTTGATTATGGTGCTGCCTTCTCCAGGTAAGGGATAAACTGAGCTAGTCAATAAACCTCAAGGTAAAGGGTAAAGGGACCCCTGACCATTAGGTCCAGTCGTGACCGACTCTAGGGTTGCAGCGCTCATCTCGCTTTATTGGCCGAGGGAGCCGGTGTACAGCTTCTGGGTTATGAGGCCAGCATGACTAAGCCGCTTCTGGCGAACCAGAGCAGCGCACGGAAATGCCGTTTACCTTCCCGCTGGAGTGGTACCTATTTACCGTATTTTTCGCACCATAGGACGCACTTTTTCCCTCCTAAAAAGCAAGGGAAAATGTGTGTGCGTCCTATGGAGCGAATGCAGGGGGGAGGCAGGCGGGAAAAGCCCCCAAGAGCCGCACACAAGCTCCGTGCGCTCTTGCGGGCTTTTCCACAGGAGGGAGAAGGGACTGACTGGCCGCATCAGTCCCTTCTCCCACCTCCCAGGAAAGCCAGGAGAAGCCGTGCAGCCCTTTTAAAGTGCACGCGGCTTCTGCCGGTTTTGCGGGAGGTGGGGGAATTCCCCCACCTCCCAGAAAAGCCAGGAGAAGCCGCGCAGCCCCTTTAAAGAGCTCACGGCTTCTGCGGGCTTTTGCGAGAGGTGAGGGAATCCCCCCACCTCCCAGGAAAGCCAGAAGAAGCCGTGCAGCCCTTTTAAAGTGCGCGCGGCTTCTGCCGGTTTTGCGGGAGGTGGGGGAATTCCCCCACCTCCCAGAAAAGCCAGGAAAGCCCTGTGCAGCATCTCCCGGCAAGGAGAGGCTGCGCGGGGCTAAAGGAGAAGGCAAAACGGCGAGCGGGATCCATCCCGCTCGCTGCCTTGCCTTCTTCCATAGCCGCGCGCAACCCCTCCGCAAGGAGAGGCTGCGCGGGGCTAAAGGGGAAGGCAAAACAGCGTGCGGGATCCATCCCGCTCGCTGCCTTGCCTTCTTCCATAGCCGCGCGCAACCCCTCCGCAAGGAGAGGCTGCGCGGGGCTAAAGGGGAAGGCAAAACAGCGAGCGGGATCCATCCCGCTCGCTGCCTTGCCTTCTTCCATAGCCACACGCAACCCCTCCGCAAGGAGAGGCTGCGCGGGGCTAAAGGGGAAGGCAAAACAGCGAGCGGGATCCATCCCGCTTGCTGCCTTGCCTTCTTCCATAGCCGCGCGCAACCCCTCCGCAAGGAGAGGCTGCATGGGGCTATGGCTTCTTTAGCCCTGTGCAGCGTCTCCCGGCAAGGAGAGGCTGCATGGGGCTAAAGGGGAAGCCAAAACTTGGCTTGCTCCATAGCTGCTCGCAACCCCTCCGGCAGGGAGAGGTTGTGCGCACCCTGTACGCTGCTCTTTGGGGCTGGGGGGGGGAAAAAAGATTTTTTTCTTGATTTCCCCCCCCTAAAAACTGGGTGCGCCCTATGGTCCGGTGCGCCCTATGGTGCGAAAAATACGGTATCTACTTGCACTTTGACGTGCTTTCGAACTGCTAGGTTGGCAGGAGCAGGGACCGAGCAACGGGAGCTCACCCCGTCACGGGGATTAGAACCGCTGACCTTCTGATCGGCAAGTCCTAGGCTTTGTGGTTTAACCCACAGCGCCACCCACATCCCTCAGTAAACCTTAGGTTTTTTTCGTTAGGAAAATGAAGTCGCCTTTTCTCACTGCCACAGCGAGGCTATGAAATATGAAATCATTTCTGCCTTAAGGTAGGGAGACTGTGGCTCTCCAGACATCGTTGGACTCCAACACCCATGGCAAAGGTCAGGGATTATGGGACCTGTAATCCAGTAAGATTTGAAGGGCCACTGGTTCCCACTCTGCCTCAGAGCAGGGCTGCCATACATCCAGGTTTTCCCGGACATGTCTGGAAATCAGACTGTCAAAATGGCATCCGGGCAGATTTTCACGGAATTGGCACCTTAGGGGGTGCCTTCTTCCAAATTTAACTTCCTGCTCATGTAAATCACAGACCCTCCAAGTGTCCTTATTTTCCAGGGACAGTCCCGGATTTGCAGAAGCTGTCCGGGTTTCTGATTTGATACCAGAATGTCCTGCTTTTCCTTAGGACAGAGGTTTTCAACCTTTTTGAGTCCACGGCTCCCTTGACCAACTACATTCTTTCTGCGGTACCCCTGTGGGGCTGAGGAGCCCAGTTATGTCACTCCTTGCCTCCAGAGCTGGCAGCCTCTCACCCTTTTTCGAATCCCCTCCCTTGTGGAGTGTCCCTCAGCCTCCTCTTTTCTCCCCTCTCCTTGGGAGTCCTCTGGGCAGCTGCTGCTGCCGCCCCTGGTCTCTGAGCTGCCCCCCCCGCCCCAAAGAGAGGTGCCTCCTCACACTGCCCCACAGGAGCCTGGGAAGAGGATAACCCCAGCCCCTGCCTGCCTCCCACTTGTCCGTCCATTCCCAACAGCAAGGGCTGGCATACTGACTGGGTGGGCTCCCTAGCCTGCTTGCTTTCCTACTCTGAGGCCACCTCAGCTCCTGGCATCCAGCACCCCCTGGCCAGCCCCACAGGCACCATTTGCCTCAGGAGCTGGTAGCCAGGGCTGCTGCAGCAAACAGCTGTGCAAACCTTTGAGAGGCAGAGATGCAAGAGGTTCATCGGAGGAGGGAGGGAAGGAAAGAGGAACAATGTGGCATCCCAGGGTGTCATGGCACAATGGTTGAAAACCACTGCCTAAGGACACCCCTATTTTCATCAGAGAAATGTTAGATGGTATGGAGTTATGTTGAAGGGAGAGGGAAGGGTTGCTTTTTATATTTTGTACCTTTGCTTTCTATATTTTGTACCTTGTACCTAAGAAGGATCTTCATATGTACCTAAGAAGGATCTTCATATTCTTGTATACCTTGAATCTAAGTCAATTTCTGAGCTAGAAATAACTTCACCTGCAAAAAGGCCCCTCGAAGGAATGCAAGATAAGACAGAGACTGTAAGCTAGAAATAGCCTCGCTTTTTCACTTTAGGAATGCAAGATAAACAAAAGAGACACAGACGGGAGGAGACGGGAGGAGACGGGAGGAGACGGGGGGATGCAGGACGCTTAGAAAGACACTATAGGGAACAATAGGGAGGGCTGTTTAGAGGGCTATAGACATGCTAAAAATAAGTTGAAAACTTTCCAGTTGATTGGGAAAGTTTCTGGAGGGCGTGGGAAGGAGGGAGAGAGCCCACTCAAGGTATAAGAAAGTCTGCAGAGGGGTATTTTGGGGGCAGTCAGTTTTCCAGAAATTATTCTGCTGGCTGTCTCCTGTGCACAGAGAATAAAACTGCTTTCCTCCAAAGAAGGATCTTTCCTGGTGTTTTCTTTTACTCTCTCTCTGGATCTGAGGACGCGGGCCAACGATTCCCTGGCATGGACTAGGCTCAGCCTACATCTTGGTTCCCTGACCGGGAATCTGCCCCACCTCAGAGGGCTGGGGAGAGCCAGGCTCGACCTCGGTGGACAGCTCGGATCGGCAATTGCAGGCTCCACGCGCACCCTGCCAATTTGTGGGGGGAGCCAGCCATACCGCTCCGGAGCAAGGACCCAGGTCGAGGGAGGAAAGAGGACGGCGCCGAGGGGACAGGTCCGCAGCGGAAAAGGTAAGCTCCACAGGGTATAGGTGGGAGCAAGCTCCACAAGGATAGGTGTGAGCAAAAAGAGAGCCTGATCAGCTCCGCCAGCAGGGTAGAAGAAGTGCCACTGGTTTTGGTGTGCCCAGAAAAAGCAGCAAAGGGTGCTGCTAGGGCCCCGGTCGAAGTCTAAGCGCTGCCGGTTATGGTTGGTTGTTGGTTTTGTGCCCAGAAAAAGCAGCAAAGGGTGCTGCTAGGGCCCCGGTCGAAGTCTAAGCGCTGCCGGTTATGGTTGGTTGTTGGTTTTGTGCCCAGAAGAAGCAGTAAAAAAGGTGCTCTTGGGCCCCGGTCGAAGTTGTGAAGCACTGCCGGTTGTGATTTTGGTTTTTGGGAAAAAAAAAAAAGGGGTTGGGGGAGGTGCATGGGTTTTTCTGAATGTGCGTGTGGGGACACTCCAGTGAATGTTTTGAGTGTGTGAGACGTTGAAAGCAACGTCTGGCCTGTGACTGAGTGAAAAAATAACGTTAGGAGGAGGGAGTGTCCCAGTATCCCAAGTGTCCAAGTGTTCCAGGGTCATGGAGAAAAAGCAGTAAAACAACTCCCATGACCCCCCTGCAATGCTTCCCTGAACAAATTGAAAAGATGCCATGAAGGGAGAAGATTGGGGATTTTAAAAAACCTGATGAAAAAATAGACTCCAACACTTATGTGGAGTTCCTAACCGTCTCCCATGGCTTAAGAAAAGTAGAACTGTGATTACCTGTGCCATGCCAAACTGTGCCCAGTATGGCAGCAAGTACAAGTTAAAAAGCCAGCAGTTTTGCCAGTCCCAGAAGAGAAGTCCCAGAAGAAAAGGAGGAAGGAATAATTAGCCCCCCTCCACCCTATGCAGCAACTGCACCAGGGCTAAATGAGGTTTCCCCTACCCAACCCCCAAGAAAAGAGACTGAGGGAGAAAAGAAAGAGAAGAGGAAAGTGAGGAAGAAGGTGGTATAGAGAATGAAGAATTCAGAAGGTGAAGTGGACAAGCAGTCCAAAAGAGTGTTTCAGTATGTAGAACCATGTGGCTTCTTGAGTTCTAGAAGCAGCACAATGCAAGGATGTGAATTGGCAGACAGAAAGAAACAGAGCAGAAGGCTTTGAGAGCCGCATGGGACAGAAATGTTTAAAAAAAAAAAAAAAAAGAGACAATTAAACCCGAGGGATCAAAGAACCCTGGGATTACAATACTGACCATTGAGGAAATCTGCAAGATAAATGCCCTCAGGGCAGCGGACAATACTGATGTTGCAATTGAGGCAGCTAATAGTTGCAATTGAGGCAGCTAAAACTCCACTTTGATGGCCCCACTCCACTGAGTGTACGACCCCCTGGAGTCATCCGATGCCCAGGACCACAGACCTCCAAGCACCTTAAATCAGAATCCTTCTTTCGAAGAGAACCTGGCCAAAATAATTAGGGGTTTGTCTTCAAACAGCCAGAAAGCCAAAAATGCAATCTCAGAGCGAGCGAGGGTGTCCACGGGAGGGGCAGAGAACGCCTAGGGAAAAAGCCAGTGCGCCATCTGCAGGCAAGAGGGTCACTGGAAAATGGAATGCCCAAAGGCCCCACGCCCGACACACCCCACTCCCCACAGGGTGGGAACAGTAACCAAAGTTCCGATGCCTATGTACCCAGCCATGAGCCTCAGCATTACAGCCACAAGCCCAGCTCTGAACTCCAGAAAAATCAAGGCAGAGGGCAAGAACAGGGATCAGTGCAGGGATACCCCATGGCCTGAACCCCACCTCTCCAGTCCTGAGAGACGGAAAAAACTTACTAGGATAAACCAGGCCCAACAAACGCAGGTTCCCAGAAGCTGCCTGGCCCTGGTCCAACAATGGTTGCTCGGCACACAGAATGAGGTTTCTGAAAATGATTTGCTCAAAGACTGTTGCAGAAGCAAGTGAACTAACTGTTTCTCATTCATGCAAGTAACAGGACATCAGCCCCCCCCCCTTTGTGCCAGGCGCTTGGAGGTAGCTTCAGAGCGTTATCTTGAAGGGGTACAGTTAGGGTTACCCCAGAAAGCCCTAAAAACTGTTTGTGAATCCCCCCCCCCCCGCCAGGCCTTGGCGTACGCATTTTTAAAACTGCATATTCCTCTAAGACAAAAAGCATGAGCTAAGCAGTCTTCTCTGTAACAAAAACGCTGTAACAAACCCAGAGCTGAGAACAGAAAAGCTTTTCGCTTCCCAGATCCAAATAACCTTGGTCCTGGTACATTGACTTGCAACATACTTCTGGGAACAGAGCCAGAGAACGAAAAGCAACATTTCTATGTAAGAACCTGTAAAGGGGGAGAGGAAAAAAGGGGTTTGAAAAAAAAAAAAGGATAAAACCTGCTTGTAAAATGTTTTCGGTGCGGCCTGTCTTTTGTGAACTGAATCACACAGGTGCCTTCTGCCCCTTCGGATGGCAGAATAAAACGCTCTTTCTCTGGATTAACCCCTTGGTGTCGTTTGGCTCCTTTTGTCTCTGCTCGGGTGCAACAATTATTCCTACCCATGGATTAATAAGGCTACAATCTCTTGGCAGCTATTCCAAGAAGGACACTGCTGCATTCAGCCAGCTACCCTGTTGCCGGTAGGAGAAGGTGAGGAACAGATGCACGATCGCATTGAAGTGATGGATGAAATATATTCCAGCAGACCTGACCAAAAGATGAGGCAAACCCCCACTGGCCTTCATGGTTTGTAGATGGAAGCAGCTTTGTTGAGACTGGACAGCGGAAAGCAGGCTATGCAGTGGTAGCCCTGGAAGACCAGGTGATCGAAGCAAAGTCACTCCCACCTGGAACATCGGCCCAGTTGGCAGAGCTAACTGCGCTTACCAGAGCCCTGAGCCTGGCAAAGGGACAGAAGATAAACATTTATACAGATTCTAAGTATGCATTCCTGACTTTACATGCCCATGGAGCCTTATGGAAAGAAAGAGGTTTGCTTACCTCCAGAGGAAACCAGGTGGCCCACCCACAAGCCTTATTGAACCTTCTGGATGCTGTATGGGAGCCTGAGGCAGTGGCAGTTATCCATTGTTATGGACACAAGACTGGACCAGGGGAAGTGGCCAGAGGAAATCGATTGGCAGACAAAGTGGCCAAAGAAGCAGCCCGGGAACTGGCCCCCGCCTTGGTTATTGGAGCACTGGTCCCAGAAGAGATTTTAAGCACTACTGACAAGCCAGCTTATACGAAGCAGGAAAGGGACACTGCAGACGCTCAGGAGTTGACGTTGTCCAACGAAGGATGGTACCTTACCCCTGATGACAGGATATGGATTCCAGAGTCCCTTTCTCGGCAGGTTACTCAGAGATACCATGATTCAACCCACATAGGACCAGATGCTACAACCAAGCAGCTGGAAAAATGCTTCTATATAGCCCACCTTTACCAACTGGCAGCCCAGATCTCCAGGAAATGCCTGCTGTGTCAAAAGAATAATCCCAGAGCCGGACCACTGGCTCCCCCAGGGATTCAGCACAGTGGAACTGCACCTATGGAAGATCTTGTCGTGGACTTTACTGAATTACCCCGTTGTGGACTGCACCGCTACCTGCTGGTGGCAGTGTGCACCTACACCAGATGGGCCGAAGCATGGCCCACAAAGACTGAAAAGGCATTTGAAGTAACCAGGTGCCTGCTTAGGGAAATCATCCCTCGCTATGGACTGCCAAGGTCCATAGGATTTGACAATGGACCAGCATTTGTTCATGCAGTCCTACAGGGACTGGCAAAAGCGCTCCAGATCAACTGGAAGCTGCATATTGCTTATAGACCCCAGAGTTCTGGAAAAGTAGAGAGAATGAACAGAACTCTAAAGAATCAGCTGTCCAAGCTGACACAGGAGACCGGGTCTAATTGGGTGACCATGTTGCCCTTGGCGTTACTCAGGGTCCGCAGTTTCCCGTCAAAACGGACCCATCTGTCACCCTTTGAAATTGTATTTAGGAGACCGGTCCCATATGTCAGAATATGCAACTGAATAATTAAGTCCAGATATTTTTCCGAGTTTTCTTTTGTCTCGACAGGTGGACCCAGGCTCGCAACCCCTGTGTGTTGGCTGCATCAGTTCGAGCCAGGTGACGAAGCGTAGGTGAAAGACTGGCAGCAAGCCCCCCTACAGCCTTGCTGGAGGAGACCATACACTGTGCTACTTTCTACACCTACTGCTGTGGAGGTTGCTGGCATCACCCCATGGGTCCACCCTACTCAGTAAAGAAAGCCATTTCAAACTGGACAGTTACACCAGATCCTGAGAACTCCCTTCGGCTGATTATCTCCAGATGCCTGGCAGACGACCGCTCTGCTGATATCACACCGGGAGCTGATATCTCAACGCACAGCTGAAGAATTGGATGGGAGGGGCGCCCGCGGGCAGCGTCCCCAACGTGAAAACCCGTGCCGGGACTAATCCAGGAAGTCCACCAGGACATTTAATATTTTCATAAGGACTTTTTATTTTTTGTTATCTGCTCTATGTCCCACAGCCCTGACCCCACTGAGCCATACCGCCCTTACTGGCCTGCTGGCCTCTGCTACGACTGGTTCGTCTTGCCGGTGGTAAGAGATGGCGTGCTCATTGGCTATTGGAAACTGGGGTTTGATGAGGTTACCATATTAAGACATCCCACTACCCCGTTGTGGCTCCTCTTCCACACCACTGTCCAGCACGCGTGGATAGTGCTCATACGGGAAGTTGCAGAGACGGTCGAAATCTATCGAGTTCTGGACCGCTCTTGCTGTTGTGGGAGGGTAATCAACTGTTATCCGGGGGGTAGAGCACTGTACCAACCTCATCTGGCGGACCAGGTTCTAATTTTAATCCAGGCGATAGATGGGACGGAACCTATCTTAATGCAAGTACTGCAGGGGTGGGAGCCTTAACCAGGTGTGCGTTGAAATTGCTAAACAAGTACCAGTACGAATTGCCACCCCAGGATTTCAGCTTCCATATGCCCTGGTCAGTAGGGAGGCAGCTCGAGAGTTCAATTTACCCAACAGGGTTAGTAGGAAAGTTGACCCACATAGTGGGAGCATCAGCTCACCGGTAGGCTCTCACCCTTGAGGAAGTTCACCATAATGTTAAATCTTTCCAATTGTTGGCTGTGTATGCACATACCACCTTATGCTAAACGGCCAGGTTTGATGCTACATGGAATTCCCATTGGTAACATCTTCAACATAGAGAGGAGTTTGTGTGCTAGTTCATTTTTATTGCTGCATGTTTATCCCAGATAATAATGTCAGCATTTCGGCCACAATTGACCACATGGAAACAATGATAGCTGAAAACCCGCTAAAAACTACAGAAGGTGATCCGTGGAATTGGTTATATTCTTGGTTGCCCGATGGTGGATGGATGGGGAGAATATTTACCATGATGATAGGCCCAATAATGCTTCTATTGCTTCTTTGCTTTTGTATTCCCTGCTTGATGCAATGCTTGCAAAATATGATGGAGAAGATAATGTCTCGCATGATGGGACCTCGCGTGATTGCTTTCATAAGAGATTATAGACCTCTACCCCAGAACGAACCTAAGTATTAGGTTGTTCATGAGAAGAGGAGGGAGTGAAGGGAGAGGGAAGGGTTGCTTTTTATATTTTGTACCTTTGCTTTCTATATTTTGTACCTTGTACCTAAGAAGGATCTTCATATGTACCTAAGAAGGATCTTCATATTCTTGTATACCTTGAATCTAAGTCAATTTCTGAGCTAGAAATAACTTCACCTGCAAAAAGGCCCCTCGAAGGAATGCAAGATAAGACAGAGACTGTAAGCTAGAAATAGCCTCGCTTTTTCACTTTAGGAATGCAAGATAAACAAAAGAGACACAGACGGGAGGAGACGGGAGGAGACGGGAGGAGACGGGGGGATGCAGGACGCTTAGAAAGACACTATAGGGAACAATAGGGAGGGCTGTTTAGAGGGCTATAGACATGCTAAAAATAAGTTGAAAACTTTCCAGTTGATTGGGAAAGTTTCTGGAGGGCGTGGGAAGGAGGGAGAGAGCCCACTCAAGGTATAAGAAAGTCTGCAGAGGGGTATTTTGGGGGCAGTCAGTTTTCCAGAAATTATTCTGCTGGCTGTCTCCTGTGCACAGAGAATAAAACTGCTTTCCTCCAAAGAAGGATCTTTCCTGGTGTTTTCTTTTACTCTCTCTCTGGATCTGAGGACGCGGGCCAACGATTCCCTGGCATGGACTAGGCTCAGCCTACAATGTGACCCCTTGAGCCAAGGAGAGATGTGACTATACAACTTTTAGAAGACATCTGAAGGCAGTCCTGTATAAGGAAGTTTCTTTTTAATGTTTTATGTTTTATTAAGTTTTTATATATGTCGGAAGCCGCCCCAAGTGGCTGGGGAAGCCCAGTCAGATGGGTGGGGTATAAATATTATTATTATTATTATTATTATTATTATTATTATTATTATTATACCGATTTTCATTGGAGAAAGATTGGAGGGTATTAATTCAATAAAAAGGGCCTTGTTGTTTGTTCTTTTTACTGTGATAGGAACTGAGATGTTGTGTAGAGCAGACACATAACTAATGTTAGACCAACCCTTTGGAATTACTTAGAGGTTCATAGAATTGTAGAATTGGAAGGGACTCCAATGGTTATCTAGTCCATTGTTGTTGTTGTTGTTGTTGATGATGATGATGATGTACCCCGTCCATCTGGCTGGGCTTCCCCAGCCACTCTGGGTGGCTTCCAACAAAATATTAAAATACAGTAATCCATCAAACATTAAAAGCTTCCCTAAACAGTTGGTCTCCTCATTATGCAGACAACTTTCTGATGTAAAGGTAAAGGTAAAGGGATCCTCTTGGGAGGCTGGCTAGGAGAGCTCTAGTGCTGCACAACTGTGGGGAACAAGCCTTCTTGAGATGCCCGTGCTGTAAGATCTGGACTTCTCCCATCTAAAGGTAAAGGGACCCCTGAGCATTAGGTCCAGTCGTGGCCGACTCTGGGGTTGCAGTGCTCATCTCACTTTATTGGCCGAGGGAGCCGGCGTACAGCTTCCGGGTCATGTGGCCAGCATGACTAAGCCGCTTCTGGCGAACCAGAGCAGCGCACGGAAACACTGTTTACCTTCCCGCCAGAGCGGTACCTATTTATCTACTTGCACTTTGACATGCTTTCAAACTGCTAGGTTGGCAGGAGCAGAGACTGAGCAACGGGAGCTCACCCCGTTGCGGGGATTCGAACCGCTGACCTTCTGATCGGCAAGTCCTAGGATCTGTGGTTTAACCCACAGTGCCAGCCGCGTCCCACTATTCAGTGGTAGGCAGGGGTTAAATTGGGAAGTGGCATGATGGATGTAGACATGCCCCTTTTGCGCTTTGAACAAAAATCCAAGGGTTGGCAGAGAAAGGGAGTGGCAGCCAGGACAATAATTTTGCTTCCAGAAGTCAAGCTCATATGCATAATGGGCCAAGCACAGTCACATACTTACTGCAACTTGGGGGGCAAGCTTGCTGTGAATGGAATAACCTGTGACTCTCTTTCCTTTCAAACAGGATCCGCCACCGCTCCAAGCTCCGATCTTGAATGTCAGCAGCAAAAAGGCCTGTGTTTTCCTGGCCGTTGTAGCCGCCCATGGAGATCCATAGGGACGTGCAATGTGGTATTGCACCATTGTTGCAAGAGGTGAGAGGGAAATTCGGGAGGATGTAAACAGAGAAGCCTGCATACGTCTTTCCTTCATATGTTCAATGACGTTTCCAAAAGATTCGTAGGTTGAAAAGGGTCACTGAGCCCAACCTTCTGCAAGTCTCTCAGTGGTCGATGCCTGAACATATACAACATGTAAATGTGTGTATATGCACAGATAAATAGGGTGGTTTTTTCTCCTTCCAGTGCAGATTTTATTTATTTTATTTATTTATTTCTTAAATTTATATACCGCCCCTTCATCCAAAGACCTCAGGGCGGTTCACAGACAAGGAAAAGCACAGTAAATAATTAAACAAAAACAACAAGACAATATCACACACACACCCCTTCCCAGAAATAAAGTAGACCCTCGGGTTACGTTACTCTCGAGTAATGTAAACTTCGGGTTGCAAAAGTGGC
Organism: Podarcis muralis; assembly: GCF_964188315.1. Taxonomy (NCBI): domain Eukaryota; kingdom Metazoa; phylum Chordata; class Lepidosauria; order Squamata; family Lacertidae; genus Podarcis; species Podarcis muralis. The sequence goes on from NC_135657.1 coordinate 8,392,507, forward strand.
AAACCCAAAAGAAATTTGTGTGAATTTTAGCATCCACTCTGAGTGTTGAAGCCAGAGTGCCTTCAGTAACATTCCAACGTTATTCTTTTGTTTACCAGAAATTACCATTTGCATTCTCAGGAAAGAACGCAGAAATAAATAATTACCCGGAAGACGTATCATCACGTGATCCTCTGGAACCATTGGACAGCGCCAATATCGAAGTAAGCATCATCCTGTCTCACAAACAAAAGAGACACCTTGCTTCGAAGATACAAAAAGAAACAGCTTTTTGACTTCCAGTAAGATCAAGTTTCATCGATACATTATGGGAATAACTTGGCGTGTCTTTGTATGGAAATATCTGCTGTCTGAATTATTGGAAATCTTATCATGTTAACTCCCAGCCCATTTGATTATCATTTATTCCAACAAAGGTATCTTTTCAATCCGCAACTCTTTTTGTCTGTTTTATTTTAATAGGATGAGTTGTGGAGTGGAGTTTCTTCCTATATTTCTAATTAAGCACTTACGTAATTCTACTACGGTGGTACCTCGGTTTACAAACTTAATCAGTTCCGGAAGTGCATTCTTAAACCGAAACCATTCTTAAACCGAGGTGCACTTTCCCTAATGAGGCCTCCCACTGCTAGTGCCCTTCCACTGTTTGGATTCCGTTCTTAGACCGAGGTAAAGTTCTCAAACCGGGACACTATTTCCAGTTTTACAGAGATTGTACACCAAATCGTTCTTAAACCAAGGTACCACTGTATTACCGTATTTTTTGCTCTATAAGACTCACTTTTTCCCTCCTAAAAAGTAAGGAGAAATGTGTGTGCGTCTTATGCAGCGAATACAGGCTGCGCAGCTATCCCAGAAGCCAGAACAGCACGAGGGATTGCTGCTTTCACTGCACAGCAATCCCTCTTGCTGTTCTGGCTTCTGAGATTCAGAATATATTTTTTTCTTGTTTTCCTCCTCCAAAAAGTCTTGTGGTCTGGTGCGTCTTATAGAGCAAACAATACGGTAGTTTTCCAGGAGGGGGGAAAAACCTGGTCTTTTCTAGAATCATGTGGCTATGCTGCCACCTTGAGGCCAAAATATAAGCTGCCAATCGATCTGACATCCTTACACAAGCAGTTTTAAAAATACAATTTCCTTGCACTTTCTTAGTGGATGCTAATCTAACCTGGAGAACGACAGCAGCTTTTAAGAGAGTTGAAAGTTATCTAAGAAGGTCTTCAGTACCACAGTGTGACCATACACACAGAGAGAGAGAAAACCTCTTTTTGATCCCATCTGATAAAACAGGCTTAGCAAATTAATTTGAATTCCACTCCAAGGAGCTCAAGGTGGTATACACAGTTCTCCGCCTCTTCATTTAATCTCCACAACAACCCTGTGAGGTAGGCTAGGTTGAGAGGTGGTGACTGGCCCCCAGGGGCACCCAGTGCACTTCATAACCAAGGGGCGATTTGCAAACCTGGTCTCCCAGCTCCTCGTCTAACACTCTTAACTCAGTGGTTTTCAACCTTTTTGAGTCCACGGCTCCCTTGACCAACCACATCCTTTCTGCATCTCCCCTGTGGGAGCCACCAATTCCAGGGTTCAGAATGTAAGCCAGGGGTAGACAACCTAAGGCCCATGGGCCGGATGCGGCCCAATCGCCTTCTCAATCCGGCCCACAGACGGTCCAGGAATCAGCGTGTTTTTACATGAGCAGAATGTGTCCTTTTATTTAAAATGCATCTCTAGGTTATTTGTGGGGCCTGCATGGCGTTTTTACATGAGTACATAGGCGCCGACTCCATGGGGCCTGAGGGGGCCCGAGCCCCCTCAAAAATTCGTTTGGGGGGGCTCTGCCCCCCCAATAATTTAAGAAAATTATTAGGCACCTTGCCAAAAACCGCGCAGGGGACTCCGGCGCGCGCCTCCCAAAGTGACCGGGAGCTCCTGAGAAGGGGCGGGCAGGTCGGTCAGTCAGAGGAAGACCCCCAGCGGCGGGACTTTAGAAAGGAATGGAGCCGCGGGGCCGAGGAACGGCGTATTCGTCGCCGGCGAGGGACCGGGGTGAGGGGAGAATGGAGGGGACGGGAGTTCCCGCCGCCGGAGCGGGGCTTTTTTTCTGGGTTCGGCTAAGGTGACGTTGGTAGGAGGGGGTGGCCGCCTCCCGGCGCGAAGCCTGGGGAGGGCAGGCCGGTTCTTGCATGCAAAAGCACCACTGCCATCCTGCCGCCAGTATGGACACCGGTATGGGGCCCCCCAATATTTATTATAAGTCGGCGCCCCTGCATGAGTAGATTGTGTGCTTTTATGTAAAATGCATCTCTGGGTTATCTGTGGGGCATAGGAATTCGTTCATATTTTTTTCCAAAATATAGTCCAGCCCACCACATGGTCTGAGGGACGGTGGACCAGCCCACGGCTGAAAAAGGTTGCTGACCCCTGATGTAAGCATTCCAAAAATGGAGAGCAGGGCAAGGGGTGAGGCTAGGAATCTGGGATGTGACTGGGAGGTAGCAAGGAGGAAGAAGAGGAGGAGAACTCAAGGAAGGAAGATGATGGGTTCAAAGCTGCCAGCTCCCTCGGAAAGAGAAAGAGAGAAAGCTAATGCAAGAAGATATGGGCTGCAAGTTCCCCCAAGTTTCCCCAGGGTGCAATGGCACACTGGTCGGCAACCAATGCTCTAACCACTACACCTCACTGGCTCACCACTTTGGTGTTTTTGAAGCAACACAAAAAAAACCCCTACAAAAGCTGTCTGACTTTTTGCACCGACATGCATCTCCTGGTAGGTCTGGGAGTGTTCCACATCTGAAACCCTGGAGTGCTAACCCTGTTAACCATCATCACCATTTTTTAATTTGTATACCGTATTTCTATCTTATAATACTCAAGGCAGTTTACAAGCTGAAGAAACAAAAAATGTACCGTTTTTTCGCCCTATAGGACGCACATTTTCACCTCCAAAAATGAAGGGGAAATCTGGGTGCGTCCTATGGGGCGAATGCAGGCTTTCGCTGAAGCTTGGAGAGCGAGAGGGGTCGGTGCGCACCGACCCCTCCCGCTCTCCAGGCTTCAGGAAGACATCCGCAGCCTGCTTCCCGGAGCGCCTGGCGCGCTGAAAGCAGAGCACCCATTGCTTTGGGAACACATGTGCAGCGTGGGGATAGCAGCTTGCCGGCGGGCACGAGAAGCGCCCTGAAGCAGAGCGCCCCTCGCGCCGGGCAGACATCCGCAGCGTGTTGGAGCCCTGCGGGAGTTCCCCGCAGGGCTCCCCACGCTGCGGATAGCAGCCTGCCACCCGGCGCGAGTGGCGCCCTGAAGCAGAGCGCCCCTCGGGCCGGGCAGACATCCGCAGCGTGTTGGAGCCCTGCGGGAGTTCCCCGCAGGGCTCCCCACGCTGCGGATAGCAGCCTGCCGCCGGGCGCGAGGGGTGCCCTGAAGCAGAGCGCCCCTCGCGCCGGGCAGACATCCGCAGCGTGTTGGAGCCCTGCGGGAGTTCCCCGCAGGGCTCCCCATGCTGCGGATAGCAGCCTGCCGCCCGGCGCAACAGGCGCCTTGAAGCAGAGCGCCCCACAAGCTCGGGGGACAGCAAGGAGGCGCAGCGCCGCCATCCCGCTGTTCCTCGACCTGGTTCGGTTTCCCCGACCTGGTTTTGGGGGGGAAATAAAGGGGGGGGATTTCTTTTTTTTTTTTCCCAAAAAAACTAGGTGCATCCTATGGGGCGAAAAATACGGTACATCTTATAACAATCTAATGCAATACAAAAATGTGATAATAAAACTTTAAAAGAGGCAACCTACATCAAAAAGGTAACATTCAACAATCATTAGAATAGTATTAGATAAAAAAAACATGTAAAAGTTAAACAGAAGTCCACTCAATAGTTACAAGAAATAAATTCTAAACTATAATCAATAAAACAACGGCAAGCCACAGTACATGAAATAATACAATACAAATTGAGAAGCAGAAGACTAGAGGGTGGAGCAAGGCAGGTGGAAGGAGGCCTTGCCTGATGGAGTCTCTCCCCTCACAGTTCTTCCTCCAGGCACAGCTTCCTCATGAGGAGACCCAGGGCCGGGGGGGGGGAGGCAAATAGAAGGAGGCCTTGCCTGATGGAGTCTCTCCCCTCACAGTTCTTTCTCCAGGCATAGCTCCCTTATGAGGGCTCCTAGGGTCAGAGGGAGTAGAAGGCATCTCTCTATGTTTGTAGGTACCCAGATGTTTTTTTAAGAAGCAGGCTGGTTGTGGAACTGCTTCCTTGGTTCCACATTTCTGGCCCCATTTCCCTCCCCCCACTCCAGCTGTAGGAGAGCTGTTGAAAACAGTTGTGCTTTGTCTGGCTTTACTTATAGAGAGCAGAGGTGGATCAAACCGATTGGACACCCGGGATGGCGCATGTGCCCTGTGCCCACGGGTGGTGCAAGCCACCCGCGGGGTGGGGCGAGCCAGGGCAGGACGCTCCGTGGAGCCTCCGAGGAGTCTGCCTGGCTCCTCCCACTCAGCCGCCCTACAGCTGGGGGAAAGATGGCGGGCAGAGCATTTGGGGAAGTGCAGAGCCTGCGCATGCCCAAGTCTTCTTCCCGGACACTGAGGTCCAGCACTGAGGGCCTTCTGGCGGTTCCCTCACTGCAAGAAGCCAAGTTACAGGGAACCAGGCAGAGGGCCTTCTCAGTAGTGGCACCTGCCCTGTGGAATACCCTCCCACCAGATGTCAAAGAGAACAAAAACTACCAGACTTTTAGAAGACATCTGAAGGCAGCCCTGTTTAGGGAAGCTTTTAATGTTTGATGCATTACTGTACAGTGGTATCTCGGGTTAAGTACTTAATTCATTTCGGAGTTCCGTACTTAACCTGAAACTGTTCTTAACCTGAAGCACCACTTTAGCTAATGGGGTCCCCTGCTGCTGCCGCACCGCCGGAGCACGATTTCTGTTCTCATCCTGAAGCAAAGTTCTTAACCTGAAGCACTATTTCTGGGTTAGCGGAGTCTGTAACCTGAAGCGTATGTAACCTGAAGCGTCTGTAACCCAAGGTACCACTGTATTTTAATATTTTGTTGGAAGCCACCCAGAGTGGCTCTGGAAGCTCAGCCAGATGGGTGGGGTATAAATAATAAATTATTATTATTATTATTATTATTATTATTATTATTATTATTAGTCACTGCGTCACTCCCAGGAGACGCATGGCTTGGGCGTGCTGCATGCCCTGCAGTGAGTGCCACCCGGCATTTTGTCACCCCCCCTCAGTGGTGACACCTGGGGCAGCCCACCCCTACCGCAACCCCTTCCTCCGCCCCAATAGAGAGGCAGTTATAGACAAGAGGCGTCGTTTGGTAGATTGCACAGCCTTATGGGTTACAACATTCCTGCATCCATGGTCCTCGCCATGCTCTGATGCAAGGAAACGCAGTGCTTGCAGTTCCACCTGTACAAACCTCAAAGGGATTCCTTCACAGCTCCCAAAACGTTGCACAGTCGAGGTTCTTTCCCTGCTGTCGGAACACTTTATCTGAGTACAGTTTTATGGCAGGCCGGTGCCATCTGCTGGACTGTTACAAGAGTAGCACAGAAGCATTTAAACTAGGGTGTAATCCACTCCCACACATCTGGATTTAGGAAACATATCTCCCTGATCAAAGCCTTGGTGCCTGTCTTTTTAGAAGTTAATTGCTGCCTCCTGCTCCCATTGCTACATCAAAGGAAAAGCTGGGAAGTGCAAGACTGTGCAAAGCTCTCAAAGCTCCCAAACTGGACCACAGTCTGCATTTGTGGTATGCAAAACTGAATGCAACGAACTGGCTGCAAACAGTCAGTGAAACCCCATTTTTACTACCCTTCTAAGCCTAAAGATGGGAGGCGGGCGGCACTGTGGGTTAAACCACAGAGCCTAGGACTTGCCGATCAGATTTGCCGGTTCAAATCCCCGCAATGGGGTGAGCTCCAGTTACTCGGTCCCTGCTCCTGCCAACCTAGCAGTTCAAAAGCACGTCAAAGTGCAAGTAGATAAATAGGTACCGTTCCGGCGGGAAGGTAAATGGCGTTTCCGTGCACTGTTCTGGTTCGCCAGAAGCGGCTTAGTCATGCTGGCCACATGACCCAGAAGCTGTACGCCAGCTCCCTCGGCCAGTAAAGCGAGATGAGCACTGCAGCCCCAGAGTTGGCCATGACTGAACCTAATGGTCAGGGGTCCCTTTACCTTTAACTAACTAACTAACTAACTAACCAACCAACCTATATATGGGCACTCAACGTCTTTGATATGAGGAACTGGCCATGTTGTAGGTGCCACATAATACTCATTCCTCCCTTATAAGAAATTGATGTTTTTGTGGGGCAGCCCCTTTGGAACTCCCTGCCTATTGACATCAGGAAGGTGCCATCACCTGTACTCTGCTTGGTGTTTGCCTAAAACATTTTTCTTTAGGCAAGCCCACCCAGCCACCGACTTGCATGTCAACCTTTTTGGCTGTTAATTTTAAATGCTCTTAATTATTTTAGACTGTTTTCACTGATAATTTCAATATTCCATATAAAACAAGCAAATCTTTCTTTGTTCAATAAAATAAACAAATTGTCATGCGTGCCTTCTCCCCCGCCCCAGGCAGCTTCAAATGCCATCCGTTGCCCCCAAACAAGCCACATTAATTGCATTGCTCTCGAAGTCTTTTTCTCCCGTAGTCATGAACATCCAGCTGAAGTAGATGCAGGTCCCCTGCCAACTGGCGATATCTTTTACATCCTCAGTCTTCTAATAATCTGTTAGCACCAACTGTTACTTCTCTGTAACTAAATTTACTTTCAAGATCTCCAAGGAGAAGCTCCTGGGCGGGATCCTGACTTTCATATCAGCTGTCATAACATGTAATTCGAAAGGAACCACTTACACACACACACACACACACACACACCCTACTGAATTCTGCAAATATTTGAAAAGTAAGTCACTGCATGAAGACCTAATGCCGTTATGTTCAGCTTCGATGTTAAGTTCGAGTGTACAGTCAAACCTTGATTCCTGAACGCCTCCCTTTTGGAACGTTTCGGCTCCCGAACGCCAAAAACCCGGAATAGACAAGGAGTCACTGAAGAGAAGGCCTGTTCTCAGGTTGCCACCCTCTGGACCTCTCAAGGAGTAGGCACACGAAGGAGGGCCTCAGAGGATGATCTCAGTGTCCAGGTATGGAAAGAGGCGGTCCTTGTTGTTAGGCGATCTAACAAGAAAACTGGTCCCAAGTTGTTAAGGGGTTTAAAAGTTAAAATTAACACCTTGAACGTGATCATCTAGATCAACATCAAGTGCAAGGGAAAGTGGTATATTATCTCCATCGCCTTTGTTGTTTGTTTGTTTGTTTGTTTGTTTAGACAAAGAATAAAAATGGGCACCCCACCACAGAGACCATTCCATTGCAACTATCCAACCTCCCAAAATTTCAACACCTCTTGTGATGGTTTGACCCCTTTCTGTTTTAGCAATACAAATTCTACAAACACGTTTCATATCTCCTCACGTCTTTGTTTTATTAATAATAGTATTTATACATCACCGACTCATTAAAAAACAACAACACACAGCATAGTACCTCACAATGAAACCATTAAAATATCATAAAATACAGAAGAAACTACCGACAGTGAATCACAGTTGTTCTCTAAAATGCTGGGGGACTGGACACAAAAACAGCAGGTTGACAAGATATCAAGATTGTAAGTGCCAGTCTGATTTCAAAAGAAGAACCGTCTTCCTGGAAGATTTCAGGACTTCATCGCACAGCCCATAGTTAAACTACCGAACTCCCTTCTGCAGGAGGCAGTGATAGACGGCTTTAAACAAGGATGAGACAAATTCCTGGAGGAGAGGACTATCAGTGGCTCCTAGCTGTGATGGCTTTGCAGCAGTGCTTTTGAAAACCAATTGCTGGGAGGGGCTGTTGTGCTCCTGTTCTGATTGCTGGTTTCCCCCAAGCATCTGGTTGGCCGCAGTGAGAACAGGAAGCTGGGCTTTGTTGTAAACAAAATCTGCCCTTTTCCCTTATGGGGTATCCAAGAGCCCATATAGTGTCCTTACGTAGGTTCCCTATTGGTAGGAGAAAATAACAGAGGCCAACCAGAGAATACAGTGGTACCTCGGGTTACATACGCTTCAGGTTACAGACTCCGCTAACCCAGAAATATTACCTTGGGTTAAGAACTTTGCTTCAGGATGAGAACAGAAATTGTGCAGTGGCGGTGCGGTGGCAGCGGGAGGCCCCATTAGCTAAAGTGGTGCTTCAGGTTAAGAACAGTTTCAAGTTAAGAACGGACCTCTGGAACAAATTAAGTACTTAACCCGAGGTACCACTGTATTGAGAAGCAAAGCAGCTAGTAAGCCTGATCTTTATCGATCTGTTGCAACAGGGTGCTCCCCTCACACGCAAGAAAGGAGGAACCCAGAACCAAGGTGTGCCCGTCCTTATATAGACATTTTAAATTGCCGGCCCTGGAGTCCAAGACCACCCCCAGAAACATCATACATAAATCTCAGAAGGGGTGTAGCTCAAGACCACCCCCCAGACACATCATACCTACATCACCAAAAGGGTGGTCTACAGCAGAAATCTGAGTGCATTGTTTATCTCCTGTCGTTGTTTATCTCCTGTCTGGCAGGTTACCTGTTATTGCTTACTTGATTGAATACCCTGGGGAGCCTGGCCAGTCTTTTGTAATGATAACATCAGTGGTACCTCTGGTTACGTTCTTAATTCGTTCCAGAGGTCCCTTCTTAACCTGAAACTGTTCTTAACGTGAAGTACCACTTTAGCTAATGGGGCCTCCTGCTGCTGCCGCGCCAATGCCGCGCGATTTCTGTTCTCATCCTGAAGCAAAGTTCTTAACCCGAGGTACTATTTCTGGGTTAGCAGAGTCTGTAAGCTGAAGCGTATGTAACCCGAGGTACCACTGTACTTAGTTCTGAGCCAGGTCACTGGCTCACCCTATTCATACACAGACATACCCTTAAGACAGGATTTGTGAAGGAAAAGACAATGGGGAGGCTTTTCCATTTTCCTTTGACCTTGCAGAGAAAACATTTGGTCAGTTTGGGAGCCAAAAATGGTTTCAGGTCAGTCTTCCTGTGCTGATCTATGTACGTGCTTGGTTGGTACGTTTATGAACATTTAATATATATCTAAGACCTTAAAATTCTTATCACAGCTTGATGACCATTTGGCCTTATCCACCAGCTTGTTCTTATGTTCTTATGTGAGCCTCCTCAGCCAAGGAAGCACCAATTGAGGGTCAGTTTTGCTCACAACTCTAAGCGGTCCTTTCCGGCCACAGGCTGCCTTAGACAACTGCAGAAAGTCTCCTCCGATTACTCAAATATCACCTACTAGCTTGAAGTTCAAAAGGCAGCATTCCACTTGCACACCCGTTTTGGTCTGGGCAATTGAAGGTGTTAATTGCCTTTTAGCAATTGCCCCGAAAGCAAAGCCCAGGGTTTGCATCTTAAGCCTTCGCTGAGCAAGGCCAAGGTCACGCCAGAGAGTGGTGAAATCCGATCTGAGGCTTCAATGGGTAAAGGCAGCCAGCTAAGCTGTATATGCTTCATAGCAGAGGCTTCGGGTTTCGCCATTAAATCTCACAGTGGCACATGGCACAGCTCCATAACCTGAGTGCGAATGCAAGGGGCATGTGCATTTCCTTAGAAATCGAGGAACAGTTGCACTTGAAATTCTATTTCCTCCAGGCATGCGCTGCGGCATGGGTGGGTGACATTTAATCCGGCCCGCATCGCAAGCTGTTTTCATGGAGTTCTGAAATATACTCGAAGTCCTGTAGTGATTTCATGCTCTTTATTGCAGCTTGTAAAACAGTGATTGAATTGCCCCCCAAACCTCAGGCTTTTATATACATTATTTACACAATGATTCCCGTCTGACTGGCTGATTCTGCTTCCCTCCTGGAGCCTGATTGGTCTTCTCCTGCAAGCCAATCAGTCGTTGCATTCTAGGATCCTACTAGCCTATTGTTCTAGGATCCAAGGTTAGTACATAACAAGTTCAGAAGCTGCTGAATCCTAACAGCAAGGGTCACGGGCAGGACTTCCACTTTAGAAGAAGAAGAAGAAGAGTTTGGATTTGATATCCCGCTTTATCACTACCCGAAGGAGTCTCAAAGCGGCTAACATTCTCCTTTCCCTTCCTCCCCACAGCAAACACTCTGTGAGGTGAGTGGGGCTGAGAGACTTCACAGAAGTGTGACTGGCCCAAGGTCACCCAGCAGCTGCATGTGGAGGAGCGGGGAAGCGAACCCGGTTCACCAGATTACGAGTCTACGGCTCTTAACCACTGCACCACACTGGCTCTTTACATCCAGAAGGTTCCCAGTTCAATCTCTGGCAGCTCCAGCTAGGGCTGGGAGTGTCCCATGCCTGAACCCTGAGACAGCTGCTGCCAGTCAGTGTAGGTTAGAGTTGCCATACTGTTGTGTCCAGACATACGGCAACTCATGTTGCAAGGCGACTTGCCTTCAAAATAGCTCAGACTTTTTGCCAAAAAAAAAAAAAGAGAGAGAGCTCAACAACTTTGGGCAAAACTAAGACTTTCGTTTCCAGATTTTCACTTTTTGAAATAAGGCAACCCTAGTTGAGTTAGATAGACCACTGGTCTAACTAGGTATAACTCAGTGTCCTAAGGTAAAGGTAAAGATATCCCTGACTGTTAGGTCAAGTCACGGACGACTCTGGGTTGCATGCTCATCTTGCTCTATAGGCCAAGGGAGCCGACGTTTGTCCACAGACAGTTTTTCCGGGTCATGTGGCCAGCATTACTAAGCAGCTTCTGGCTAACCAGAGCAGCGCACAGAAACGCCGTTTACCTTCCTGCTGGAGCGGTTCCTATTTATCTACTAGCACTTTGACGTGCTTTCAAACTGCTAGGTGGGCAGGAGCTGGGACCGAGCAACAGGAGCTCACCTCGTAACGGGGATTCAAACCGCCAACCTTCTGATTGGCAAGCCCTAGACTCAGTGGTTTAGACCACAGCGCCATCCATGTCCCAACTCACGTGTCCTAGGTTCCTACAAAAAAGAAAATAAGTATCAACGTTTACTGGGTGTTATAGTGGCAAAAAACAAATACAGTGGTACCTCGGGTTAAGAACTTAATTTGTTCTGGAGGTCTGTTCTTAACCTGAAACTGTTCTTAACCTGAAGCAGCACTTTAGCTAATGGGGCCTCCTGCTGCCGCTGCACTGCCGCTGCACCGCCGCTGCACGATTTCTGTTCTCATCCTGAAGCAAAGTTCTTACCCGAGGTAATATTTCTGGGTTAGCGGAGTCTGTAACCTGAAGCATATGTAACCTGAAGTGTATGTAACCCGAGGTACCACTGTAAATCAGGGATGTCTGTCAGTCCAGCAGCACTACACCCCAAAGGTTTTGAAAATTATAAACTAATTTAACATATGTGGTGTAGAGAAGAAGAAAAAACTTTGTGGTGCCTAGCAGTGCCAGGATATTTGTGCTACCTATTAGTATTTCTTCCAAATGGTTCCCTGCCCATCACAGATTATCAGTAAAATAATCTCAGCAATCATCACTATAATCTGCTACTGTAAAATATTGCGGTCCCTTCCAACTCTACAATTCTATTATTAAAGGTGCCTAACTGTAATCATCACAAACTATCGTTTTTGAAGCTCATTCAACCCCTACCTTGCAATTTTCTCCTTTACATACCTACCGACTAAGGCTGCACACCAACACAGTACTTTTAAAGCACATTTGTAGCTCATTTTCTCCCTCTCATAGAATAATGGGCGCTATTTTGGATGCAAGCCAAAGGTTTTCTAAATGTACAAACACAAAGAAGAGTTTGGTTTTCCCAAACAGCGCAAAAACCACAAAGTCAAAAGGAACTCCAAAACCATCTGAGAAATAACAGGTGTTATCCTACTTTATACTGTGTCTCACTTGTCACTGTTGATGACTTGTGCAGTAAAATATTCTGCATTCATTGTTACCTGCACCATGGGTATCATGAACTGAAAGTGAGAACCAAGGGGGACAGTTAAGGACTTCTTGGTAGTAAGGTTTCCATCTTTCAAAAAGTGAAAGTCCGGACACAAAACTTGTTGACATATGGCAACCTTCCCTGTGGAACACGCTCCCAGGAGATGTCAATGTTAAGTTGTGGGTGAACATATCAGATGACACAGCGATTCTTCAAACAGCTCTTGTTTATTCACAGGCCAGAACAGAACTGAACTGAAGGGTTCAGCCAGCCTGCTTATATAGAGCTCCACTACAACGCAACAGTAACCACTTTCTGTAACTATCCAATCACTGAACGTCACTTTCAATCCCTTATTTGCATATGTGGACCTGAGTGAAAACTATCTACAGTATCCCCCTGCTGGCCGAGGGTGAGAACTTCAGTATATAACAGTCAAGGAGATAATTAACTATACAACCTTTAGAAGACACCTGAAGGCAGCCCTACATTGGGAAGTTTTTAATGTATGATGCTTTTTGATTATATTTTTCCATATGCAGGAAGCTGCCCAGAGTGGCCGGGGCAAGGTACAAATAATTACATGATGATGATGATGATGACCGGTGAATATGACAATACAATGTATTGCAACAATAATGCATCAAACACCTGTGAAACGAATCCATGCACCAATAATACAGAAGAACACATGTGGAATAAACTCCTATTGGAGCCCCACCCCCAAAATGAACACTGCCTCTAATGCTTCTGAATGCTCTTGATTTCAGATCCTGCTTACGAGCTTCTCACAGGCATGCGGCTGGTCTGCGCTGGTCCCGGGGGCTAACCGAGAGGCGAGGTCCGAGTCCAGTCCAAGGTCGATGGTGCGGTATGGAGGCTGTCTGTCAAAGCTGTAGCTGGGTCCAAGGCGGGGAGTCGGGTGGGGTCAGGAACTCTGGCAGAAGAGCAGGACAGGGTGCCAGCAGGAACAGGCTAGCAACAACGTTGCTCCCGCAACCTGGGACTGGGGCTGGCTGCCCCAAGGCATAGGGCGGCCTCGATCCTCTGGTGACTCGCCTCTCCTGGCCTGGAGGCGAGCACTCCTCCTGTGGGAACTTAGTTCCCTCTGCCTCTCTGCGTTGAGCCTCTGCAGCTCAGGAGAGGCTGGAGGGTTACCAGACCCAGAGGCAACCTCCTCTTCCCCTGATGGGGCTGAGAGTGGAGCACCTGCAGGCAATGGGTCCTCCATCACCTCAGGAGCCAGAGCAGACTCAGCTGATGCCTGCACCTGAGGATCCAGCACAGGTGAGGACCCTTCAGGCTCAGGCCCCAGCCACAGCTCAGCTGGTTCTGGAGGCGGGGACTCCTGTGCAGGCCGGGATTCCTCAGGTTCAGCCTCTGAGTCCGAATCCCAGGCCATCACATGGTCTCTGAGAGAACAGGATGCTGGACTGGTTAGGCCATTGGCCTCATCCAGCAGGCTCTATCAAGCACTGGATAGACTGAAAATACAAAATTGCCCCACAAAGCTGAATTTATACATACAGTGGTGCCTCGCAAGACGAAATTAATTCGTTCCGTGAGTTTTGTCGTCTTGCGATTTTTTTCGTCTTGCGAAGCACGGTGTCGGGAAAGTTTTGGAAAAGCTTCAAAAATCACCAAAGTCTTTAAAAACCTCAAAAAAGGCTACCACACCGCATTCTATGAGTTGCTCCTCGAAGTCAAGTCGCAACTGTATTAACGGTGTTAAGAAAAAGGAAACAAACTTGCAAGACGTTTCCGTCTTGCGAAGCAAGCCCATAGGGAAAATCGTCTTGCGAAGCAATTCAAAAAACCAAAAACCCTTTCGTCTTGTGAGTTTTTTGTCTTGCGAGGCATTCGTCTTGCGAGGTACCACTGTATTAGACAGCTGAACGTGTTGCAAAGTTGCTGATAAGATCTTGCACCGTTAGTTTGTCGAAACCAATTAGAAATTGGGAGTTTATCTAGGAACTAATATAAATAGAAAAGATCTTAAGCTGTTTTCATATGCAACGACGGCAGCAAGAATATTATTGGCACAAAAATGGAAGCAAGAAGAATTACTGACGAAAGAAGAATGGAGGATGAAATTAATGGACTATGCAGAACTAGACAAACTAACTGGAAGGATTCGAAATCTGCAGGACCAGAAATTCACAGAAGACTGGTGTAAATTTACAGACTATTTGAAAAGTAATTGTGATGATCAGACTACGTTTGTAGGTTTGCAAGAAGTTTTTGAGGTGAATTATTGGAACTATTGCAAAAATGGATAAAGGGGAGGATGGTTAGTTAAGATAATTAAAGGCAATATGAATTTAAGAAATGCAGAAGAAGTGATAAGAATGGTGGATCATCAGAGGTGCTGATGGAAGTCCAAAAAAGATTGTATAAGATGTGACGTTTTGTGGTATGTACTATAATTTATATGTTAAAATTAATTTAAAAATTATTTAAAAAAAGAAAAGAAATTGGGAGTTTATCAGTGGGTCTAATAAAGGAAGCTGCCATTGGTCCATCTAGCTCTATATTGCCCACACTGACTGGCATCATCCCTGATGGGGAGCATTCCCAACTCTAAAATGGAGATGCCAGGGACTGGTGCTCTGCCACTTTACCCAGACTTGCTTATATCCGCTTGGAGTAGGACAGTCGGTGAAAAATGAACATAAAGAGATCTGTCACCAACAGCGATTTGTTTACAGCTGCTCTGTCTTAAAACAGCGGAGCCGGTGTGCCCCTTCACCCAGATCTTTTGCTAACAATTCCCAGAATGCCTTGTTTGAATAACAAACTATTTTGCAAGCTAAAGCCAGCCTAGCGGGGGAAAGTAACTCCTGCCATCAATAACAACAAACAAACAGCAAAGAATGCTGCGGGACCTCAGAGGCTAACAGATTTAATGTGCCGAATCACTCCTACACCACCCATGCAGAAACCCACCTAGGCCAAGATTCCCACTGGCTCAGATCTGTCCAGATCACAGAAACTGAAAGATACTTGGAGTCGAGTGTGAATTTCATGTTCTTTATTCAGCTCATAGTAGCAATGCGTCTAGCAAAACGTCTAGCTAGATATACATTATTTACACAGTGGGCCCCGCGTGATTGGCTAATTCCGGGCTGCTCCTGTAGGCCAATCAGGTTGTGAATTCACTTCCTCAAGAAGCCTGATTGGCTGCTATCATATCTCCTCTCAGTTTCCTCCTTTCCAGGCTAAACATACCCAGCTCCTTCAACCATTCCTCATAAGGTTTGGTTTCCAGACCCTTGATCATCTTGGTTGTCTTACTCTGGACACGTTGCAGCTTGCCAACATCCTTCTTAAATTGTGGTGCCCTGAACTGGACAGAGGTCCGTATAGTAAAAGCTATGGTTTTCCCAGTAGTGATGTATGGAAGTGAGAGCTGGACCATAAAGAAGGCTGATCGCCGAAGAATTGATGCTTTTGAATTATGGTGCTGGAGGAGACTCTTGAGAGTCCCATGGACTGCAAGAAGATCAACCTCTCCATTCTGAAGGAAATCAGCCCTGAGTGCTCACTGGAAGGACAGGTCATGAAGCTGAGGCTCCAATACTTTGGCCACCTCATGAGAAGAGAAGACTCCCTGGGAAAGACCCTGATGTTGGGAAAGATGGAGGGCACAAGGAGAAGGGGACGACAGAGGACGAGATGGTTGGACAGTGTTCTCGAAGCTACCAGCATGAGTTTGACCAAACTGCGGGAGTTTGAACCCCACACTTGAAATGGAGGAGCCCCATCTACCAAGGAAGGCCTGAGGGAACTTCAGAAAGGCATTTGGGGAAAAGGTTGGTTTTAAAGATTTTTATTTTTTACAGAAAATTCATCAGCTCTACTGCAATGCAACCCTTATATAAGAAAAAAATAAGGGTGGTTAGTATTTTAAAATTCGGTCAAGTGAAGAACCTTGGTGCAAATCTGAAAAGGGTCCATTTCCTTGCCCCCCCCCAGTCCAAAGTGCATAGAAATAAAATCTCGAAGCAGTTGTTTATACAGCCAACGAGCCACTGCCTTGCCCCCTTGACTCATAAAAACTACTGCTGCTGTATTATTTCTCTCTCGCACTTCATGCACACAAATACAAAATATAGCTTGCCTAGTGTGGTATACTGGTTAGAACATCAGACTAGGACCTGGGAGACCAGAGTTCTACCGTAATCCCCAATCGACTATGATGCTCTCTGAGTGACCTTGCGTCAGTCACTGAACCTCAGTCTAACCTACTTTGCAGGGTTGTTGTTGTTGTTGTAAGGATAAAATGGAGGGGTAGAAAAGAACGATTTGCGCCATTTTGAGCTGCTTGGAGAAAAGTTGGGGTATAAATGTAATACACACCAGGGGCTCAAACACACACACACACACACCGTTTGAGCACTGTACGGTCTACTGCTGAGTTGTTGTTGAGTCGTTTAGTCGTGTCTGACTCTTCGTGACCCCATGGACCAGAGCACGCCAGGCACTCCTGTCTTCCATTGCCTCCCGCAGTTTGGTCAAACTCATGCTGGTAGCTTCGAGAACACTGTCCATCCATCTCGTCCTCTGTCGTCCCCTTCTCCTCGTGCCCTCCATCTTTCCCAACATCAGGGTATTTTCCAGGGAGTCTTCTCTTCTCATGAGGTGGCCAAAGTACTGGAGCCTCAGCTTCAGGATCTGTCCTTCCAGTGAGCACTCAGGGCTAATTTCCTTAAGAATGGATAGGTTTGTTCTTCTTGCAGTCCATGGGACTCTCAAGAGTCTCCTCCAGCATCATAATTCAAAAGCATCAATTCTTCGGTGATCAGCCTTCTACTGCTGAGTAGAGAGGGTCTATTTATTTATTTATTGCATTTAAATCCCACCTCCTTCTCCAAGGAGCTCAAGGTTGTGAACATGGTGTTCCGCTCCCACCCCAATTTAATCGCCACAACAAACCTGGGAGGAAGATGAGGTTGAGAGGCAGTGGCTGGCCCAAAGTTAACCAGTGAGCTTCATGGCACTCACTGGTTAGGCCTGTGGTTGTCCAGCATCGCCTGAGCTCTGCAAGTGCAGCTTTCTCCCAGTTGAAGTGCAGAGTGTTTGAGGACCAGGACATTCGCAGGAAAACCAAAATGCTCCTTCACAAAGCTATTATACTACCAACCTTACTGTGTGCTTGTGAAACGTGGACCACTTATAAACGCCATCTCTAACTCCTTGAAAGATTCCATCAACGGTGTCTCCAAAAAATTTTACACATCACTTGGAAAGACAGGTGAACTAATGCTAGTGTTATGTACTGAGCTGAATCCTAGAACAATAGGATCCAGAATGCATCAGTCTGATTGGTCTGCAGGAGCCACTCAATCCAGCTCCAGGTGGAAGTGAATCAGTGACCTGATTGGCCTGCAGGAGCAGCCAATCAGGCTCTTGGATGAAGTGAATCAGCAACCTGATTGGCCTGCAGGAGCAGCCCGGAATTAGCCAATCATGCGGGGTCCATTGTCTAAACAATGTATATATAGCTAGACATTTTGGGGAAAGTTTCATTCATTGCTACTATGAGCTGAATAAAGAGCATGAAATTCACACTTGACTCCGAGTATAGTTCAGCTAGTGTAGTGGAAGAAGCAAAGATCACCAGTGTTGAAGCAATGATTCTTCAACACCATCTTCATTGGACTGGTCTTGTTGTTTGAATGCCTGGTTATCGTCTTCCAAAGCAGCAACTCTATTCTGAACTTAAAAATGGAAGCGTTATGCTGGTGGTCAACAAAAGAGGTTCAAAGACGCTCTCAAGGCAAATCTTTAAAAATGTAGTATAAACACTGACAACTGGGAAACACTTTTGCCTGCGAGCGCTCCAGTTGGAGAAGAGCCTTTACCAAAGGTGTCATGGGCTTTGAAGACACTCAAACTCAGGACACAAGGGAGAAATGTGCTAAGAGGAAGGTACGCTTGGCAAACCCTCCTGACCGGAAACCAATGTCCCCATTGTGGAAGGAAATGTGGATGCAGAATTGGCCTCCACAGTCACTTATGGACACACTGTTAAGACCGTGTTCATGGAAGACAATCTTACTCGACTACGAGGTATCGCCAAAGAAGAGGAGCACATGTTTTGCTTAGAACTGCTGTTCTCCTTTACCTTCGCCTTGCAGGAGGTTTAAGATATCCTTCTCAGCTTCTGCTGGCTGTGGCTGATGTGAGTTGTAGTCCCAAGACATCCACAGGGCACCAGCTTAGAGGAGGCTGTTGTAAGATTTCACTGCTTTGCAAAGGGCAATTCTGCAAATTGATGACCTTTGCTTCAATCCGTGTTTGCTGTGCACTTTTTTTTGTTGTTTTTTTAAGTGCTCTTGCTTCTTTCAGCCCAGTAAATTTCCACTCCTCTGCCATTTGCAGCACTGTCTGCTGGCAGAACCTGCTGTGACCTTATGGGTGGGGCAACGGGTTGTGTCATCGTTTAATGTTTATTTGCATTCCACAGCAGCCCTCCACATTCCTGGGACAGGGGAGCTAAACTGGATTTGGTGGGGCGACACAGCTGAGAACAGCAGCAATGAAAAGGGGGAGAAATAAGCAAAAACAATCCATAGTTTCTACCTCGTGCACTTCCAACGTGTCACGGGAAAACGTGGTCACTCTTCTGCACTTTTAAAATCCCCATCCCTTCCCACCAATTTTATTATTATTATTATTATTATTATTATTAATAATAATAATAATAATAATAATACCCCGCCCATCTGGCTGGGCTTCCCCAGCCACTCTGTGCGGCTTCCAACAAAATATTAAAATACATTAATGCATCAAACATTAAAAGCTTCCCTAAATGAGTGTGTGTGTGCTCCTGTTATGAGAAAAAACTGCTCCTTTCCCCTTATGGGGTACCCAAGAGCCCAGATAGAGTCCTTTTGTAGGTTCTCTATCGGTAGGAGAAAATAACAGAGACTAACCAGAGAATATTGAGAAGCAAAGCAGCCAGTACGCCTGATCTTTATTAAAGATGTTGCAACAGGGTGCTCCCCTCACACGCAGGAGGAGGGAGGAGGACCCAGAACAAAGGTGTGCCTGCCCTTATATAGACTTTTTTAATTGCCCACCCTCAAACTCCAGACCACCCCCAGAAACATCATACATACATCACAGAAGAAGAAGATCCCAGGACCACCTCCCCCAATATATCATACATACATCACAGGGGGCAGTCTAAAATAGAATCCTGAGTGTGTTGCTTATCTCCTATCTTCATTTACCTGATTGCATTATCTGGGTTTTGGCCACTCTTTTGTTATTGTTGTTGTTATTTAGTCGTGTCCGACTCTTCATGACCCCATGGACCAGAGCACGCCAGGCACTCCTGTCTTCCACTGCCTCCCGCAGTTTGGTCAAACTCATGTTGGTAGCTTCGAGAACACTATCCAACCATCTCGTCCTCTGTCGTCCCCTTCTCCTTGTGCCCTCCATCTTTCCCAACATCAGGGTCTTTTCCAGGGAGTCTTTTCTTCTCATGAGGTGGCCAAAGTCTTGAAGCCTCAGCTTCAGGATCTGTCCTTCCAGTGAGCACTCAGGGCTGATTTCCTTCAGAATGGAGAGGTTTGATCTTCTTGCAGTCTCCTCCAGCACCATAATTCAAAAGCATCAATTCTTCGGCAGTCAGCCTTCTTTATGGTCCAGCTTTCACTTCCATACATCACTACTGAGAAAACCATAGCTTTAACTATACGGACCTTTGTTGGCAAGGTGATGTCTTTCATTATTATAACTACTTAATTCCTGAATCCAGGTCACAGGCTCACCCTATTCATACCTGAAATGTGCCCTTAAGGCAGGATTTCCGAGCACAGAGACAATGGGGAGATTTCCCATTTCCTTCGACCTTGCAGAGAAATCCCTGAGGTCATTTTGGGAGAGAGAAAATGGTTTCAGGACTTTACTGTGGGTTTCAGACATGTGGTTTACATATTTGAATGTGTTTGCTTGGTGCATTTATGAACATCTATTTTATATATATGTAAGACCTTAAAATTCTTATAACATTCCCATGACGCATCGATGAGGACTTTGCACGTCGTATGTGCTGTATTCATTTCCTTTACAATCGTCTGCAATGCACGGGCTTTTGAAGCTTGGTTTCACACTGGTGAAACTGGGGAGGGTTAGAGGTTGGGGAAGAGCATTGGCTCTGCATACAAAATATCTCAGGTTTAGCACCCAACATCTCCTGGTAGGGCCAGTGGCCGGGGTGGGAGAGGACTCTTGCCTGAAGTCTTGAAGAGAGGCTGTCAGTCAGTGCTGAGCTTGATAGACATGCATGCACACGAAAGCTCATACCAATAACAAACTGAGTTGGGACATGGGTGGTGCTGTGGGTTAAACCACAGAGCCTAGGACTTGCCAATCAGAAGGCCAGCGGTTCGAATCCCCGCGACGGGGTGAGCTCCCGTTGCTCGGTCCCTGCTCCTGCCAACCTAGCAGTTTGAAAGCACATCAAAGTGCAAGTAGATAAATAGGTACCGCTCAGGCGGGAAGGTAAACGGCGTTTCCGTGCACTGCTCTGGTTCGCCAGAAGCGGCTTAGTCATGCTGGCCACATGACCCGGAACCTGTACGCTGGCTCCCTCGGCCAATAAAGCGAGATGAGCGCCGCAACCCCAGAGTCGGCCACAACTGGACCTAATGGTCAGGGGTCCCCTTTACCTTTTTAAGATGCTACTGGAAGGAAATTTTTTAATTTGTTTCGACTATGGCAGACCAACACGGCTACCTACCTGTAACTACCAAGGACACCATTATTGTCATCAGAAACCATTCTCTTGCACCATACCCAGAATATAAAACAAAGCAGTGTTTGCACTGTAAAAAGTTACCGGATTTTGCTGGAGGCTGTGGGGCGTACGGGACGCGGGTGGCGCTGTGGGTAAAACCTCAGCGCCTAGGACTTGCCAATCGTCAGGTCGGCGGTTCGAATCCCCGCGGCAGGGTGCGCTCCCGTCGTTCGGTCCCAGCGCCTGCCAACCTAGCAGTTCGAAAGCACCCCCGGGTGCAAGTAGATAAATAGGGACCGCTTACTAGCGGGAAGGTAAACGGCGTTTCTGTGTGCTGTGCTGGCTCGCCAGATGCAGCTTGTCACGCTGGCCACGTGACCCGGAAGTGTCTGCAGACAGCGTTGGCCCCCGGCCTATAGAGTGAGATGGGCACACAACCCTAGAGTCGGACACGACTGGCCCATACGGGCAGGGGTACCTTTACCTTTACCTATGGGGCGTACAGGGATGCAGGTAGCGCTGTGGGTTAAACCACAGAGCCTAGGACTTGCCGATCAGAAGGTCGGTGGTTCGACGGTCCCATCTCCTATGGGGCATACACCGATCAGAGATGAACCTATGGGGCATACACCGATCAGAGATGAACCTATGTTCGCAGGTGCAAAGAGCGTTTAGAACGGGATTGCATGTAACTGCTGGGATCCCGTCATGAGCACCTATCATCATGAGTGCACAAGAAAAAGACCGTGAAACTACAGAAACATTTTGTGCCGCTTCTATCAGAAGAGACTTCTGGGTCACACCACCACCTGTGTTTTCTGCATCCTTCCTGGAGATTTCCAGACAGTGCACGGGCAAACAAGTGTAATCTTCAACACAGAGCTTAGAAAGCAATCCTTTTTTTTTTCCTTCCCCGCCTTCATTATCCTCATTATAGCAGCAGGACTGGGCCAGAGGAGGGAAGGTGCTGTTTTAGGGAAGGAACAAAGGCTTATCGGACAAAGGCACTCTGGAGTCATAATTGCTACTATGGCAACCAGATGGCTTGTAAATAATTGAGGCTGAATGAATAAAGTAAAATAAAAACCAACCCTTTTGTGGGCACAGGAGGCAGGATGCACTGAAGGTTTTAATGTGAAGAAAATAGCAAGCAGGTGCCGAGGATTAAAGGGAGAAAAGGGGGCACGAGGCAAAGAGCATGTTTAACAAACAAGTAGGAAACATAAAAGAAAGCGGCAACTGGAAGCTGATCAGCAAGCAAAACTGCAATTATTTTTTATTATTATTATTATTATTATTATTATTATTATTATTATTATTATTGCTACTTAATATTTTTTTACATTTCTTGCCTACCGTTCGGTGTCCTGGGGCAGGTTACCACAATGCAAAAACGCAATATTATAATCCGTTTAAACAATTTACAATAACAATGAGTAGGATTTGTCCTGTAGATATATATCTCAGGTGTCAAAGGCCAGAAAGGGAAAGAGCCATATAACTGACTTCATGTATATATATATGAAATTGTTTTATTATGTTTGTTGTTGATGTTTTTACCGTTAAATCTCTTTGAGATGTTTCATATGGCAATGTCATATGGTAAATATTTAAGGGGATTAATATACGGGCAGGGGTACCTTTACCTTTTTACAAATAACCCAGAGATGCATTTTAAATAAAAGGACACATTCTACTCATGTAAAAACACGCCAATTCCCAGACCGTACATGGGCCGGATTTAGAAGCGATTGGGCTGCATCCGGCCCACGGACCTTAGGTTGCCTACCCCTGATCTACAACATGGGTAGGCAAACAAAGGGGGCTGGATCCGGCCCAATCACTTTCTAAATCTGGCCAACAGACAGTCCGGGAATCAGTGTGTTTTTACATGAGTAGAATGTGTCCTTTTATTTAAAATGCATCTCTGGGTTATTTGTGGGGCATAGGAATTTGTTCATTTCCCCCCCCCCTTCCAAAATATAGTCCGCACCCCCCCACACACAAGGTCTGAGGGACAGTGGACCAGCCCCCCCACTGAAAAATTTGCTGACCCCCTGATCTACAACCTCCACCATCGCTGAACATTGGCCATGCATGCTGACTGTGGCAGATGTGAGTCAGGAGTACAAAATCTGGGTGACAGCAAGTTCCTCATCCCATGGATTAGAGCGTTGGATTACCAGGGTTCGAATCCCCACTCAGCCGTGAAGTTCACTGGGTCTCACCTTAGGCTAGTCACCATCTCTGACCTACCTCATGGGGTTGTTGTGAAGGTGTAATGGACAGGAGGAGAACCATGTACATCAACTTTGAGCTCCTTGGAAGAGAAAGGCAGTATATAGATGTATTAAATAAAATGATAATAAATATCGTTGTGAGGATAAAAGGGGTGGGGAAGAGCCGTATCTGACACCTGACCCTCCTTGGAGCAAAAGTGGGGTTAATTAATAATAATAGTAATAATTATTATTTTAAAATGATCTTTATTGGTTTTACAGATTTTCCAAATTTCACCATCATAATACATACCTTATTTCTTTTAACCTTTTAATTCTAAACAAATTTGTACTTCCCTCCCTCCTTCTGGTTTCTCTATATTTTCTTTATATTTACGCATTTGTCATGTTTACATTCTATGTGTACTTAATACTATGGAATAACACTATTCAAAATTCCATTAGTGTACATCCTTCAATTGTTGTAATATGTTTGTTCAATATTCTTAAATCCAAAACGAATTATTTTTAATCAACATTCTGAGGTCCATTTCAGTCCCACGAGTGTCTTTATTTGTGTGTGGTTCTTTTCTATGTATGTTGTAAATTTCATCCAGTTTCTTTGGAATGCTTCGTCGCCCTGTTCTCTGATTTTTCCAGTCAATTTTTCTATTTCTGTGTATTCCATGAGTTTCTGCTGCCATTCTTCAACTGTGGTTATTTCATGTTGCTTCCATTTCTGTGCTAGTAGTATTCTCGCCACGGTAGTGGCATAAAGGAACAGTTTCCGGTCACTCTTTGTTATATCATCTCCATTCTTTTTTGGAAAGTGTGTCTAAAAATCTTTTTTAACTCATTATATATATTTCCCCATAATTCAGCACATGTTTGCAATTTGGTCTCTGGTTCCTCTGCCTCTTCTAAATCCAGCTTGCACTTCTGGGAGTTCTCGATCCACATACTGCTTGAGCCTTCCTTGTAGAATTTTAAGCATAACCTTGCTAGCATGTGAAATGAGTGCAATTGTGCGGTAGTTGGAACATTCTTTGGCACTGCCCTTCTTTGGGATTTTCCCCAGAAAGTTTTAACTTTTTCACATAACCACCACATGTGGAATAAGTTTCCTTCCTTCGATTCACATTTCCAACAGTTCTTATTTTTCATTCTATACATCTTTGCTAGCCTGGCTGGGGCAAGATACCACCTATACATCATTTTTAATCTATTTTCCTTCAAGGTCACACCAGCGGTAAATTTTAATACTATGTTCCATAGCTTTAACCATTTATCATATTCAATACTATAACCTAGGTAACAGTAATAATTATTATAACTATTATTTGTACCCCGTCCATCTGACTGGGTTGCCCCAGCCACTCTGGGTGCTTCCAACATATATAAAAACATAATAAAACATTACATAATGTCACAAGTAAATAAATCTGAGATGAATAAAACAAGACAGTGCCTACGAATGCTCATGCCACTAAAACTGTGTTCATCTTTTTAACTTCCACAAGACTATTGTTTTTATTATAATAGCATATTTGCTTCCTACTAGTCTAACTTATAATGTGTCTTATATGCATACACACACGTGCACTTACAATCAGGAAATTGTAGCTTGGCGAATGAGCTGCAAACTCCCTATTAGAGGTCACATGCTCCGATCACAAGACTACAGTTCCCAGAATCCTTTGCGGTCAAGGAATGCTGGTTAAACCTGTTCAAGCCAGATACAGCATTGTAAAACATTCCCTTCCGCCCTCAGCGCTTGCACTTGTTTTGATTTGAAACTGCAGTTCCTAGAAGGGCCAGCAAGTGGCATAAACTCTTTATCTCAGTTTACCAGCTACACTGTGATTAGTGCTATATTCAAAATAAAAGAAAATGTGGCTACACATCACATCTGTTTATGCTAATGACTGTTGGCCTCCTGCTCACCTGCTCCTATCGGATAAACCAGCCACTTTCATTTATCTTCTTGCATTATACAAAAGTCAGCGAAACTTCAACCCACTAAATACTGGGAGAAAGACAATCCCTGGCATGGAGATTGAAGGGTTTCTGAGACACAACAGTTAACGGGTGGGGAACCTGTGGCTCTCCAAATGTGTTGTTGTTGTTGTTTAGTCACGTCCGACTCTTCATGACCCCATGAACCAGAGCACGCCAGGCACTCCTGTCTTCCACTGCCTCCCGCAGTTTGGTCAAACTCATGCTGGTAGCTTCGAGAACACTGTCCCACCATCTTGTCCTGTGTCGTCCCCTTCTCCTTGTGCCCTCCATCTTTCCCAACATCAGGGTCTTTTCCAGGGAGTCTTCTCATGAGGTGGCCAAAGTATTGGAGTCTCAGCTTCAGGATCTGTCCTTCCAGTGAGCACTCAGGGCTGATTTCCTTCAGAATGGATAGGTTTGTTCTTCTTGCAGTCCATGGGACTCTCAAGAGTCTCCTCCAGCACCATAATTCAAAAGCATCCATTCTTTGGTGATCAGCCTTCTTTATGGTCCAGCTTTCACTTCCATACATCACTACTGGGAAAACCATAGCTTTAACTATACGGACCTTTGTTGGCAAGGAGATGTCTCTGCTTTAGGACTCTTAATTTCCATCAGCTCCAAACAACATTGCCAATGGTCAAGGATAATCATAGAACTGTAGAAGGGACCCTGGGGGTCTAGTCCAACCATCTGCAACACAGCAATAATGATAGGAGTTGCAGCCCAGTGACGTCCCCAATAGAATTATTAATAATAATAATAATAATAATAATAATAATAATAATAATAATTAATACTAATAATTTATACCCCGCCCATCTGGCTGGGTTTCCCCAGCCACTCTGGGCGGCTTCCAACAAAACACTAAAATACAACAACCTATTAAACATTAACAGCTTCCCTAAACAGGGCTGCCTTCAGATGTCTTCTAAAAGTTTGGTAGTTATTTTTCTCTTTGACATCTGGTGGGAGGGCATTCCACAGGGCGGGTGCCACTACCGAGAAGGCTCTCTGCCTGGTTCCCTATAACCTGGCTTCTCGCAGCGAGGGAACCGCCAGAAGGCCTTCGGCGCTGGACCTCAGTGTGCGGACAGAATGATGGAGGTGGAGACACTCCTTCAGGTATACTGGATCCCCAAGACAGGTAGTCCCTGGGTTCCAATCTCTTGACTGCTTTAGTCACCCATTTCTGGATGAAAATTTCTTCCCAAATCCCAGATAGCAACTGGGATAAGTAGGGCTAATCTGCTCTGCTCTGCCAACTCCCAGCACGTGGTTGCCTAAGGTGCGTGCTTCAAGCTGTCCTAAACTGTTAATTGTGGATACAGCAGTATGCAGAATCAGAACATGCATGCGTAAAATGGAAATCTTTCAAAATATGTGCCATGGGTGTAGGGATTTCACGCCTGGCCTGGCAACTTTTAATGAGAAGCCAGAGGAGGAGGAGGGAGCTAGGGAAACTACCTTTCCTATGAGCTGACAAATTACAACAGCTGCTAAAATAGCCCCGAGGGTTTAAGATAAGAAACTTGTATGGCTGGGTAGTTAGCAAGATCTCAGAGGAGTCAAGCTGAGGACAACTGCAAGATTTGTGAGCTCCAGGCAGCAGACTTTAAACCAGACGCTCTCACTATGGATCTCCAGGGATGAGGAGGGGGAATGGGTGGGGTCATAGGTTCATCGAGTTGTAGAGTGGGAAGGGGCTTCTGAGGGTCATCTAGCCCAACCCCCTGCAATGCAGGAATCTCAGGGTCCTTTGAAAGGGCAGATTTGAGAGGGACTGAGTACAGCTGGAAGACTAAACAGGTTAAGGGCATGTAAAGCAACATTACAAGCGTCTCATGTTATGCCTCTGTCCATGGCTACCTCCAGGCCCACCATACAAACATCTCCTAGCATTTCCAATGACCCCTGCCCTTCCTTCCTGCTCTTTATGTGCGAGAAGCCACCATGATCATCTTCAAATCCAGTAGGTTTTGGAGGGAGTGGTGGTTCTGTGGTCTAAATCAGTGAGCCTCTTGGCTGGCCAACTGGAAGGCCAGCGGTTCAAATCCGCCTGATGGGGTGAGCTCTGTGACGTTGACATATGAGAGTGCTGGAGGTGAAATAGTTAAACAGGTTACCCAATCAGAACCCAGGGGGGTGGAGTCAGAGGGACTATAAAACAAGCTCTGGGAGGGGCGAAGGGAGTAGTTCATTGGGAGTTGGATGGAGTGGGAGTGAATTGGGATAGAGTCTGTGGGCAGGTTGAGTTAGTGTAGAGAAATAAGCTGAGTCAGGAACAGTTAGGAGCTAGGAAGACAAGTAAATATCTGAGAGGTGGTTTAGTGAGTGAGAGCAGGTAGCGGAATTTATAGGTCTGGATAGGCACCCCATGATTGTAATTGACTGGTGCCGTTTATGAAACCACATGCTTGTTAAAGTGCAATAAATAAACAGAAGTTTATGTTCCAATTTAACCCTGACTGGACTCAGTATTGTACCAGGTAGGGCCTGGGTGGTGGCAGCGAGAAATAAAGTAGTGGCACAGGGATCAATAGATGGTGGGACACTGAGGAGAGGGATCAGAGGGAGAAGCTTGGGAGGAGGTACTTGTCTTCTTGTATTTTGTACACATCGGTGATGGTATAGAAATAAATAAAGAATCCAATGAAGACCACACAGTAGAAGGAAATATTTATAGCCATTTTGAGTGTCTCTTGGGCTAGCAATAAGGGGGGGGGGATCTGGCTTTTCTTTCAAATATTAGTAAAAGAAAAGCAGAGCTTTTATCACCATTTATTATGTGTGAGATCTGTTGTCATGAATAGCTCAGTTGGGAGAGCATGGGACTCAATCTCAGGGTTGTGGTTCGAGTTCCACATGGGGCAAGATTCCTGCATTACAGGGGCTTGGACTAAATGACCCTCCTTGTCTCTTACAATTCTATGATTCTGTGCTCTTGCCTTTTTGAAATGAACCCCACAAAAGGCTAAAAGCCAAGTAAGAGACATATTTCAAACAGATTGTGTGAATCAGCCCTTGGGACTCACTGAGACAAAAACCCTCCTTGGGTGTGGTGATCAGAAGTTTCTGCCGATTTCCAGCTTGTGCCAAGATTATGACCTTCAAATTATGGAGCTGCTGAGTCAACATCACAAGGTCTACTGTAGTCCGCAGAGTAATGCCCATTGTTTGAGGACCTAGCTAGCAGGATGGAAACCAAGCTCCACCTACACATTCTTAGGAAAAGTCCCATTCCCCAAAGAGCTTTAACTCAATGGCAGAGCACATGCTTGCACGCAGAAGGTCCCATGTTCAATTCCCAGCATCTCCAGGTAGGGCTGGGAAAACACTTGCCATGGAAACCATGGAGGAGATACTACTTATTCTGTGAACCACCCTGAGACTCCCGGGTATAGGGTGGTATATAGATTCAATAAATAAATAAATAATGATAATAATAATAATAATAATAACAACAACAACAACCACACCAACAACAACAACAACAACAACCACCACACCAGTGTAGACAATACTGAGCAGGAAGAACCAATGGTCCAACTTCCCATGTTCCTCAGAGTAACACTACGAAAGCCTATACTTGTTCCATGGTCCTCCTGCCCCCTAGTCTCCAGCCTGCAACAGAGGTACAATAAGAAAGGTCAAGTTTAAAGAACTGGCAACCTAACGTGCATGGAACAAAAATTAAGTGTTTAATGTAGGCAGAGTGCTGACGTTGAGAGGCTTGCTCAAGGCCAATTAATGACTCAGAAATTTGGGACTTCCCATCTCACGTTCCCAAGACGCAACATACTAGCTCTCAAGATTTAGTAATTCTAAACCTTCTGCGTTTTCAGTTCCCATTCCCAGAGGGAGAAGTTCAAGGTGCTGGTCCTGGTGTATACAGCCTGGGACTAGGATACCAAAAAAGGTAGCCTCATATAGTCAACCAAAATATATACTCTACAAGCGAGAGAGCCTCTCGCAGATACCACACTATCAAGAGCCCCATTCTGTAAGTTGCAGGGATGCAACCTGCCCTTTAGAAGTTGCAACAGACCGTTGGATTAGCTCAGTCAGTAGACAATAGACTCTTAATCTCGGGGTCGTGGTGGGGCAAAAAATTCTGGTATTGCAGGGAGTTGGACCAAATGATCCTCATGGCCCCTTTGAAATTCACCAGGCACATTTTGCACCTGGCTATCGGTCACCTGCAACCAAGTGAAGATGCCCAGGTGCCAGAACAGCACCTGACGTCTCCATCATATGGAGGTGCATCTTTAAACAGCATCTTAAAAAGACAGGAGTGCCTGGTGTGCTCTGGTCCATGGGGTCACGAAGAGTCAGACACGACTAAATGATTAAACATCATGCCTGGGGATCCTTGGATCTTGACTATTTTCACACACTAGCAACACAACCTACAGAATTCTACCCATTATATTTTATCTGACAAACCAGAAGGAATTTCAGGAACCAAAATGTCACCTTGAAAAATACGACTTTCGAGCCGTCTGACCCTAAAATGCCAACCAGGCATTCCATTTTGGCGACTATAACCCTGGTTTGAGGAGCCATTTGGCACCTAGCTTACACATCTGAGTTTCTAACACTGCTTCCAACTCTGCGATTCTATGACAAGCAGACAGGCACCCTATGGAAGATTTTCTTTTCTAGCAAGCCTTTTAAATGGCTTCCAATTCCAGTCTGGATCTGTGTTGGAACTGAAACTGTTTTTATATGTTTTTATATGTTTTGACTGTTAAATCACCCTTGAGATGTTTCACAGGAAAGTATTTGTCAATAAGGGACGCGGGTGGCGCTGTGGGTAAAACCTCAGCGACTAGGACTTGCCGATCGCATGGTCGGCAGTTCGAATCCCCGCGGCGGGGTGCGCTCCCGTTGCTCAGTCCCAGCGCAGTTCGAAAGCACCCCCGGGTGCAAGTAGATAAATAGGGACCGCTTACTAGCGGGAAGGTAAACGGCGTTTCCGTGTGCTGCGCTGGCTTGCCAGAGCAGCTTCGTCACGCTGGCCACGTGACCCGGAAGTGTCTTTGGACAGCGCTGGCTCCCGGCCTCTAGAGTGAGATGAGCACACAACCCTAGAGCCTGTCAAGACTGGCCCGTACCAGCAGGGGTACCTTTACCTTTACCTTATTTGTCAATAAAATAAGGACTGTTCAGGCCCAGGATGAAAGGTGAGCACCTGTCATGTTATTCTGTCGTAGAAATGCTCTCTGGCATGTAGCATTAGGAGGTTTATGTTGAGACTTCTCAAAAGCAACCCGTAGTAATTATGTAAGCTGAAAAAGTAATTTGTGGTTTTCATACAGTGCTGTATGAACATAGGCCCTCACACCACAACTACCCATCCTTTTCTGCTAAGATCCTGTCCACACTGTATTTCCCATTTTCAGCTATTTTCCTAAACACCACATACACAGCCGCCACTCCTGAGGTGCAATGTTGTTGTCGTTTAGTCGTGTCCGACCCTTCGTGACCCCATGGACCAGAGCACGCCAGGCACTCCTGTCTTCCACTGCCTCCCGCAGTTTCGTTAAACTCATGCTGGTAGCTTCGAGAACACTGTCCAACCATCTCGTCCTCCGTCGTCCACTTCTCCTTGCGCCCTCCATCCTTCCCAACATCAGGGTCTTTTCCAGTGAGTCTTCTCTTCTCATGAGGTGGCCAAAGTATTGGAGCCTCAGCTTCAGGATCTGTCCTTCCAGTGAGCACTCAGGGCTGATTTCCTTAATACCTTGGCCACCAGGAAAACAATAGTTGCCTTCTTCACTTCTGAAGCTGCTCTTAATGCAACAGACAGAGGGAACCAAATAGCCCTTCAGCTGAACAAGTATGCATATTAGCAAAAGTGCCAAGCTATTAAAATTCAACAAAACATGGAGGCAGCAATTGAAAAATATGAAATGGTGCTGCTCAGCCTCATGTTACTATCTGCTCAAGTGGCTATTTTTTGCGTTTTGAACTCACTGCTGCTTGCTTTAATGCAGTTGTTATCGGGGATAGTTAAGTCCCATAATATAACACATTAAAATGATACTGCAAGTCACCATAAGTGTATTTATTAGCAAAGAGGGATCTAAATAGTTCTTTAAAGCAGAGGTCAGCAAATTTTGTCAGCAGGGGGCCGGTCCACTGTCCCTCAGACCTTGGGGGGGGGGGCTGGACTATGTTTTGGAAAAAAATTGAACAAATTCCTATGCCCCACAAATAACCCAGAGATGCATTTTAAATACAGTGGTACCTCGGGTTACATACGCTTCAGGTTATATACACTTCAGGTTACAGACTCCGCTAACCCAGAAATAGTACCTCGGGTTAAGAACTTTGCTTCAGGATGAGAACAGAAATCGCATGGTGGTGCAGCAGCAGTGGGAGGCCCCATTAGGTAAAGTGGTGCTTCAGGTTAAGAACAGTTTCAGGTTAAGAACAGAACTCCAGAACGAATTAAGTACTTAACCCAAGGTACCACTGTAAAAGCACACATTCTACTCATGTGAAAACACCAGGCAGGCCTCACAAATAACCCAGAGATGCATTTTAAATAAAAGGAGACATTCTACTTATGTAAAAACACGCTGATTCCTGGAACGTCTGCGGGCCAGATTTAGGTGGTGATTGGGCCAGATCCGGCCCCTAGTTTGCCTACCCATGCTTTAGGATTGCCACCCTGCTCTTCAGCCAAATAGACATAGAATGAAAATAAAAAGACAAGACACGAAAGGAAGAGAGGAGGCAGGAAGAGGAAAACATGAAAACTCACCCACCGAACCTGGTTGGTAAATTGCAAACATATACTCAATTATTGGCCAAGATGAAGTAATGTCATATCATATTTTTTTTATGTTATAAGTATCAGGTACCATGCTGGCTGCTGGGAAAACAGAAACCATGAGATGTGTTTCCAAAGTGTTTGATGAGATAAAACGAAAGTGAGAGCAAATGAGAATTTGTTTATGGGATAAGAATCACTGAGTGTGAAGAAAAAATGCTTAACTGTCCCCACACCTGGTGATTCTCCCTTTTAAATAATCATAGATGACAATCTTGCTGGAGAAACTATGACTCCCCTGCAATTTCCTCCCTTCATTCCCCTTAGCATTATGGGGCAAACATGGAGTTTGCAACCCTAAGGGATCCAAAATAAATGTTATTTTCACAACAGGCACTACCACTTCATTTCCCAGCCACACAGCGAAGCAGAACATCAAATATGTTTGCCGCCTCCTCCCAAAAAAACCCATTAAATGGAATAAATGTGGCAACACTTGCTGTGCAATGACTCTCGTTCACGCTGCGAGTTGTGCTTCATGACACACCCTTCAAGTAGGAAAGTAATGTCTATAGCATTCCTAGCCCTTCCTGCTAAAACAGACACAAGTTAGAAGCTGAGAGGCATTTTTTCTGTGTGCAGGAAAAATGTGGAGGGTGGAACAAATCTAAGTGACAAATGAAAAAGGCTTTAATGTACTGTCCCGTTCTGGAACCAGGCAAAATGAGCGCAAGCCGTTGCATCCAATACTAGTGGAATATACTTCATTGTAGGGCATATTGTATCCATCTCTGCGGGTTTTCTGTCCTGCTATTCCATTTTAAAATAAACAAAAGTTTGCAGCCTAGGCTACAAAAGAAACACACTATTCCTCTGACGCAGCACAAGACAGCATACATTCCCCCCCCCCTCTTTTAACCTCACACCAACCTGATGAGGTAGAAAAGAGCCAAAAAAAATTGCCCATGTGGCAATCTGAACCTGGTCTCTGCAATACTAGACCAATGCTCCAAATAGTTAGAATCCTAGAATTTTAGAGTAGCAAGGGACCCCAAGGGTAATCTAATCCAACCGCTTGCAATGCATCGCACTGTACTTGAAAACTGTTATGAAACTAAAAGTCTCAAGATTCCACTCTTTGTGCAGTATATTGCTAAGAGTACTATTGGACTGCGTCTGCCAAAAGCATTTTTGTTTAGACAGGCCTACCCGGGACGTGGGTGGCACCGTGGGTTAAACCACAGAGACTAGGACTTGCCGATCAGGTCGGCGGTTCGAATCCCCACAACGGGGTGAGCTCTCATTGCTCGGTCCCTGCTCCTGCCAACCTAGCTGTTCAAAAGCATGTCAAAGAGCCAGTGTGGTGTAGTGGTTAAGAGCGGTAGTCTCGTAATCTGGGGAACCGGGTTTGCGTCTCCGCTCCTCCACATGCAGCATTCTTTGAAGTCTCTCAGCCCCACTCACCTCACAGAGTGTTTGTTGTGGGGGAGGAAGGGAAAGGAGAATGTTAGCCGCTTTGAGACTCCTGAAGGGGAGTGAAAGGCGGGATATTAAATCCAAATACAAAGTGCAAGTAGATAAATAGGCACCGCTCCGGCGGGGAAGGTAAACGGCATTTCCGTGCGCTGCTCTGGTTCGCCAGAAGCGGCTTAGTCCTGCTGGCCACATGTCCCGGAAGCTGTACGCCGGCTCCCTCGGCCAATAAAGCAAGATGAGCGCTGCAACCCCAGAGTCGGTCACGACTGGACCTAATGGTCAGGGGTCCCTTTACCTTTACCCAGACATGTCATGCGTTTTAAACCAGCTTAGTGTATTGTTGACATTATTTTCAAGTTGTTCAAATACTTGCTTTTAACTGAAAACCTTGCTTTTGAAAACCTATTTGAAGTTTTATTATAATCAAGTGATATACAAATGTTGTGAATAATAAAGTGTAATACATTGGAGGACACGATAAGTCCCTTCCTCAAAAAGCTTCTTATGAATCTCAACTAGGGGTGGAGCAAAGAGGAGAGGGTGAAAAGGGTTTCAGTGTTTAGATGATTTAAAAAGTGTTCTTAATCAACCAGGTGTTTTTAAAAAGGTAATTTTAAAATGCCGGCTGATCTTTTGGCCCTCGAAGTAATACCAGACTACAAATCCCACTTGACCATTGGCCGTACTAGCTGAGGCTTAGGGGAATTGAGTCCGGCCGGCACTTGCAGGGCCACCCCAGCTGAGAAAAACTGTGCATGACAGACATCATAGAATGTCTCTTTCCAGGATATGCCTGCTGTGCCATGCTTATGCATCATCTGGAAATAATGGGGGTTTTTCTTCAGAGCTATTGTTCTATTGGTATGCAGGCACTCAGTCAAACTTCATACTGAATGGGTGGCACTAAATGGCTACTCAGGACAAGAGTTACAAATATAAGGGTCAGCAACCTCACAATGTGGGTAAAACCTCAGTGCCTAGGGCTTGCCGATCGCATGGTTGGCGGTTCGAATCCCCGCGGCGGGGTGAGCTCCCGTCTCTGGGTCCCAGCTCCTGCCCACCTAGCAGTTCGAAAGCACCCTTAAGTGCAAGTAGATAAATAGGTACCACTTTATAGCAGGAAGGTAAACGGCGTTTCCGTGTGCTGTGCTGCTGCTGGCTTCCCAGAGCAGCTTCGTCACGCTGGCCACGTGACCCGGAAGTGTCTCCGGACAGCGCTGGCCCCCGGCCTCTTAAGTGAGATGGGCGCACAACCCTAGAGTCGGACACGACTGGCCCGTACGGGCAGGGGTACCTTTACCTTTACCTTTAACCTCACAATGCCTATGGCAGCAGTGTCTCACACTGGATGTAACTGATCTGTAGAAAGGATTCTGTCAATTGAAAACAAGAGACGTTAGATGTACCTTTCTTATCCATGAAAATCTTTCAATAAAAACTTTTTTTAAAAAAAATGGATGACGTCATCTGAGAGAGGAAGAAACTTCGGAGTGGCAAAAGAAAAAGAGTTGAATTAGTGAAGGGCAGTGATGTAACAAGGAGGGCAGGAAGGTTAGAGAGCAGGGAGTGAGACTACAGAAAGGTTTTAAAGGAAGGGCAAGGAGTTTGGGTTGGATGGAAAGGAGACAGGAAGGATCTGGAGAGGGGCACCACACGGTCTGAACAATGAGCAGAGCAGTAGAATGCTAAGGAGTCATAAGGGAAAGACAGAGGTTACAAAAGTCAAACATATAATAAAGAACCCAACAAGAAAGCAGATTCCAACAACACCTTACCAGCTAGATGTGTCACCTACTTACATGGGTATGTCAGGAACGATAGAACTAAAAATCTTTGCTATGCAGTTCTATATACACTGCTACTTAGCGGAGACTTCAGTAACAGACGACCATCCCAGCGTATCAGCTCATTCTACAATGAATGTCCATTTATTCTCCTCTCTTTATTACATCTTTTCTCAGCATTTATCTCCTGCTGCAGCCAAAGCACGTTTCCCAAGCACTAAAAATCCTTGGAAAATGGGATAGTCCCTCCAGACAGCACATGCCTTGGTATTGTTGAGTGGGGAATGGGGCTGTAGGAATGTCACCTCTTGCTGGGTGCTTTGAGCTTAAATTCATAACAGGCAGCAGAACTCTTCCAATGCATGCAAGCAACCCTTTGTCAATTTTTTTCTTCATCAGATGCTGTGTACTATTATGCAGGAAGACTAATTTAAGAACCAAACTGGCTAATTTCCATATTTTGTAGAGAATAAAAATAAACTCAAGGAAGTATGCTCCCAACATATTTTCTAGAGTTAGCTTTTTAAACAGGAAAATGGAAAAAGAAAAACAATTACTTTTCTTTGTATTCTTAATCATCAAAGCATTGAATGGATTTTTTTCTGGAGGGAAAGCAATATAAAAATATTTAAAATAAAAATAAACAAGGGAACAAAGCAGCAGAGAGAAATGTAAAGAATTTAAGGGACGTTGGAACAAGCCAAACTAAAACTGCAAAAAAGTAATGTAAGACAAACAATAGCAGGACTATACAATCCTTTATACAAACACTCAGAATAAAAGCCTAGTGCCACATTTATTTTTTACTGCCAGGTAATAACATTTGTTTTCTAGGCTTTTTAATGTTGTGATTGTTTTATGTCGGAAGTCTTAATTCTTCAGTGTTTCTTTTTATAGCAACATGTCTTAAATAATGATTTCATTTTAGCTGGATCATATGGCTTAAGAAGCGTGTCATTAATGGAGAGAATATTTGTGCTTTTTTTGTCCAGTTTGAACTACTTAATTGTTGCTGGAAGGCCTTTGCTTCTAATGAACACATTCCAATACTCCCTTTTTTCTCTATTGCAAGAATGTTTGGAGCTTTGCTGATTTGACCACATGAAATAAACACACACCATCTTCTAGATTAGTCAGCCTCTCAGCCTAACCTACCTCACAAGGTTATTGCATGGATAAAATAGTGAGGAAGAGAACAAAGCACGCCATCTTGAGGTGGGATATAAATGCAACAATAAATAAAACTATTATTTCTTGAATTTATATCACGCCCTTCTTCCCAAAGCAACCATCAGTTTATACTATCCCAAAATCTGATGCAGCAAGAAAAAGAATAAGCACCCACACCTGCTTAAAACAGGAGCCTTTCAATGCAGCTTTCCTTTTTTAAACAAGACCGTTTTTTCTGTTACATACGCTACATACATTTCCCTGAAATGTGTGTTGTTAGCGCTGCTTTTCTGCTACTACAACACGAGTGTCAGGTTGCAGGTGTAAATAATGCAAGGCATGTTAGGTATTTCTGTAAAAGCATTCAGTAGCCAATACCTTACTCACAGCAGTAGGTTTTCAAACAAGCGCATTCCTCCATTAAGAGTACTACGGTATATTGCTACTCTCTACCTAACTTAAGACCTGAAAGGTGTGATTAATATGTGAAACCTGTTGAGGGCCACTTTTCATACCCTTCTGCAGCAGATTATGTAGCTTTTCCAGCCGGAGATCCTGGCAGGTTCCTTCTGAGGGCAAAAAGATCCTGGAGTGCTGAGCCAGGGTGGGGTGGGGTGTCATGAAAGGACTCCAATGCCTCATTTTTGCACCCATCCTGGTCCAGCAGGTGCCAGTTTTACCAGCCCCTGGGTATGCCTCTGTCTATTATGTATGATCTCTAGTGAGATTTCTGCATTGCAGGAGGCTGGACTAGATGTCCTGCCAGGATCCCTTCCAACTGCACAATTCTATTATTCTATACCAATGTGTTTATGGATTTGCTTTCCACTACAGCTAGGAAATAAAGCTGTCTTTCCTGGTGAGCTTTACCAAGCTTAGCTAACACTAAAATGCACAGACCTAATCCTCCACATACTAATGGGACTTGAACTTAGGTCTATTTTTTTTTCCTTACAAATTCTCACACACTTAAGATAACCCGTTCCTCTATTCAAACCATCTTAACAGAAATTTTGAAATATGTAACGTATTAGCTGGTTAAAAGCCGGACAACTGCTACAGTTATACAGTTATTAGACAGCACTAAGGATATTGTACAGCACGTACTTAAGACAGCTTAACACAACTTCTTGCTCCTCAACACACTTTCAGTCACCTACCTACCCTATCCACACCATCAGTCAGAAATAAAATATTGCCAACGCTGTATTTTTTTCTGTTGCAATGTCTGTCTGTGGTAGTTTTAATTTCTGTATATCTACAGTTGTAGATATAACTGTGAACGAACAACTATAATCAAAGAAAAATAATTATTCTGGATTAACCGAAAAGACACAACAGCCATACTCGCTTGCAATTAAAAGCAAAGTTTATTTCTAGTAATTATGAAAGCTAAAAAAGTAATTTGTGGTCTTCATACAGTGCTGTATGAACATAGGCCCTCACACCACAACTACCCATCCTTTTCTGCTAAGATCCCGTCCATACTGTATTTCCCATTTTCAGCTATTTTCCTGAACACCACATACACAGCTGCCACTCCTGAGGTGCAATGTTGTTGTTGTTTAGTCGTGTCCGACTCTTCATGACTCCATGAACCACAGCACGCCAGGCACTCCTGTCTTCCACTGCCTCTCGCAGTTTGGTTAAACTCATGCTGGTAGCTTCAAGAACACTGTCCAACCATCTCATCCTCTGTCGTCCCCTTCTCCTTGTGCCCTCAGTCCTTCCCAACATCAGGGTCTTTTCCAGGGAGTCTTCTCATGAGGTGGCCAAAGTATTGGAGTCTCAGCTTCAGGATCTGTCCTTCCAGTGAGCACTCAGGGCTGATTTCCTTAAGAATGGAGAGGTTTGATCTTCTTGCAGTCCATGGGACTCTCAAGAGTCTCCTCCAGCACCATAATTCAAAAGCATCAATTCTTCGGCGATCAGCCTTTTTTATGGTCCAGCAATACTCGGTTATTAATACAGCAGTGTGTTGTGGCTAGCACTGATCCCAGAGTTACGAGAATTTAAAACCCTAGCTCATATATAGGGACTTTTCAAAGGCAAACACAATAAGTACTCCACATACCCGCCCCCCCTACTCCTTGAAGTAAGGATAGGAATAAATGGCCTTGGAGTGTATAGCAAAATAATAGACTTCAGTGATGCATCTATCCAGTATGACCATGGTGATGAGGCACGTGTAGTACTGGATAGCACCCAAACATCAATGGCAGGACTCCACTGATTACAGTACATACAAACAATAAAAAAAGCCTACCCCTCTCCTACAGCACACACAGAAAGGCTGTCTTACAGGGTGGGAGTTTTGGTAGCAAATTAAGGCAGGCAACGAACTGCCAAGTTCTGTTCCCATTTGGTTCTAGAAACAGAACTCTCCAATGACACTTCAAAAGCTGGGGAAAGTTCTAACTCAGAGGCTTCTGCTTTTCCCGTAGAAGGACCAACCGTTGCCAGGATTGGGAATGCCCCGTCTGAATCCCTGGAGAGTGTTTGCCAATCAGTGTACAGTGGTACCTCGGGTTACATACGCTTCAGGTTACAGACTCCGCTAACCCAGAAATAGTACCTTGGGTTAAGAACTCTGCTTCAGGATGAGAACAGAAATCATGCTCAAGCAGCGCGGCGGCAGCGGGAGGCCCCATTAGCTAAAGTGGTGCTTCAGGTTAAGAACAGACCTCTGGAACGAATTAAGTACTTAACCCGAGGTACCACTGTAGTAGACAACGCTGAGCTAGATCGATCAATGGCCCAACTTACTATATGGCAACTTCCTATGTTCCTAGCTTACACTCTCAACATTCTGTCTCTGTAACAGCAAAGCCATGAGGGCACACAGCATAGTCTCTGGCCATTCACTGCAAAAGAAAAAGAAACAGACTCATTACAGGGTGAACAAATGAGAGAAGTTCCTCTTATTTAACAGCATTTCCAGCCAAGTGAAGAGGTGCTAAGAGGTAATTATTAGCCAATTTTAAAAAATAGTTGCACAGACCAAGGGATAGCTCAGAGCCACGAGTTCGTTGGTTAAAATATTCCTGAATTGCAAAGGGTTGGACTAGATGACCCTCATGGTCACTTCCAATTCCACAATTATATTTTTCTGAGGACCCATTAATGTCAAGCGTTTTTAACCTGTGGTCCACGACCAGGCTTCAGGAGGTCTGTGAACTGAGCAGAAAAGAATTTTTTCCCCAATAAACTGTATGCAAAATGTTGTGTGTATGTGTTTCTGTTCATTTTTCTGGAAGAGTCCATAGCTTTCATCAAATGAGACCTGGACCCAAAAAATGGTTAAGAACGTTTGATCTATGTAGGCCTACATTCTATTTCCCCATTCCGCCTAATAGATGCTGAATGCCCCCCCACCTTGCGACTATCTATAAACCACCATAGAAACAAAGAAATAATGACACACATCTCTATAGCAGGGTTAACATAAGTGCTTTTTTCTAAAAAAAATATGTCTAGGGGTACTTTCGTTTTCCTACTCATATTGAAATATTGCCCCTCAATGAGGCCAAACTTAGATTCACAAAATGTTTAAGGGTATGCGTCCCCCTGCGTACCCCCAGAAAAGCACTGGTTAACATACATAAGCACAGTATATTGCCAAGGGTATATTGCCAAGTGTTCAAAGTTCAAATGCCTTACCTAGCTGTAACGTTCACACCAATGCAGAAAGGTAAAATCAATATTATTGCAGTTGGGGAGGGGACCCAAGGCTAAGGGTGAATTCAAGGCTCAGAAAAGTTTGGAAACTCTTAACTCATAGCTCAGTTTCTTAACCACTAAGTTACAGTAAGGATGGTGGTGGAAATTAAATCAGAACAGAAGCTTCATTTTATCTGTTTACTTAATCATTTCATAAAATTTTTACACCTTGATTGCTACAAAAACCTTCAAAGCGGTTTACACAACGAAAATTTACAACCACACTTTAAAGCATACAGAAGTTAAAATACTAAAATAGATTAAAATTACCTCGACTTTCTAAGCATGCGGGTAGGTTTATCTAAACAAGTATGTTTTTAGCAGGTGCCAAAAAAAAAATGTACAGTGAAGGTGCCCACTGCATCTCAACAGACAGGGAGTACCAAAGTGCGGGCGCTGCCACACTATTATGATGATTATTAAAATTGTACAGTATACCGTCCGCCCCAACCATCAAGGCAGCTCACAACCTAAAAATACAATATTAAAAAATTTCGCAAAATACATAATAAAAGCAAGAACAAAAGCGGCCCCATCACCTCCCTCCCTCGCTAAACGATCGAGTTCTTACCCTTCACCCCTTGGAAACAACACAGGAAAAGCGACAGCCGAGTAAAAACCATTAAAAACATAGTTACGAAAACGGGCAAGTGACGATTCATATAAACCGGGTGAAGCCATTCCAGCCGGAGGAGAGCGGCATGAACTCAGCAAAAGTAGAGGCGTCCCACGGTGAGGAAGAAGACCTATCGCTGTCTCAGGGGTCAGGGAAACATGAAGGAAGGGGGAGGAATACAAACTAAAAATTACGCCGCCTTTTCCTGTGACTACAAGGAGCGGGACCGCGAGTAGGTCGTGAGGAGCCCTGAGCCTCCAGGGCAAAGTAAATCAACAAATAAGAGCCGCCGTCCCCTCACAACTCCACAGGGTTTTCCCCTCAGGGACGGCCCCTCGTCCCCCTCCCTTTATAAATCCCTATTGTTTAGGCAGCCATTTCCTTCCGCCGGCCCGTTAGGCGATGTGCGCGTGCGCTGTAGCTCTCTCTCTCTCTCTCTCCTCCTC
This sequence comes from Podarcis muralis, assembly GCF_964188315.1. Lineage (NCBI taxonomy): Eukaryota > Metazoa > Chordata > Lepidosauria > Squamata > Lacertidae > Podarcis > Podarcis muralis. The sequence goes on from NC_135657.1 coordinate 8,433,445, forward strand.
AACCGCCTCGCCTCGCGCTCATTGATCTAATTGCGGCGGCGGCGGCGCCGCGAGCCGAGCCGTACAAGGGCCTACCTCAAGTGCGCGCGCGCGCGAGACGTCATTTGACGCGGCCGCCCAATCAAAAGGCGGCTGCTGCTGCTGCGGCTAAAAGCATATTAAGCCCGCGAGAATGGCTATTTGAAGGCACGGAGCAGGAGGAGGAGGTGGGCGGGAAGGGCTGACATGTCAAGAAAGACAGCCCCCCCCCCTGCGTCCAATCATGGAAGCGGCCCAGGAGCTGCTTTGTCCCGCCCACGCTGCGCGCGCCCGCTCACTCTGGCACGCTCTCTCCCTCCTTCCACGCCCCCCCTCCCCACCGCTACTGTCACCGCCACCCACACGGCCTTTCTTCACGTTTCCTCCCAGCCAACCTCTGCGGGAGAGTTTTTAAAAAGGGGGCGTGGCCTGTCGGAAAAGCCCGCGCGCTCTCTTCATGAGTAAGCGGAGGGCGGGGCGCGGTTTGGGTGGAGGAAAGGAGTGAGGAGAAAGACGGGCGTGCCAGCCAGCCAATGAGACGCCGCGCTGCCTTTTCCGCCCGCGTCCCGCGCAATGTGGTGCGTGTGTGTGTGCGCCTGTGTGTCTCTGGCGTTGGGTTTTCTTCCACTCTCCCTCTTCTCTCTCTCTTGCCCTCCCCACTCCTCTTCCGTCACCCGCTCGGAGCCAATGGGGCGGCGAGGCGGTTTGGGGCGGAGGCTCCGCGCACACGCCCCGCCCCGCCCCTCCCGCGCGCTCCGAGGCGCCATGGGCTGAAAACTAAACCGAGATGGAATCTCCCAGTCTGAACCGGTTTGAGCCGGTTCCGAGTCTGTGGCACTAGAGGAGGAGGAGGCGGAGGAGGGGGACGAGCGGAAGGAGAAGAAGCGCCGCCGCCGCCGCCGAAAGAGGGGGAGAAGGGAGAAAAGAAAAAAAAGGGGGGAGCGGGGGTAAAAAAAAAGAGAGAGGCAGAAGAAGCCGCCGCCGCGCTTGGTCCCCTTTTGCCGCCTTTTGCCGTGTGTGTGGAGAAGGAAGGGGGGGCGCTGAGGAGCGAGCTGCGTGAGGAGAAGGGGGCGCGCGCGTGTTTCCGCGAGTGCGTGTGAAAGGCGGGCGAGGGGTTCATTAAGCGCAGGAGTGGAGCGGCTGAGGAAGGGGTGGGTGGGTTTCGGGGCCGGGGAGGGGGCTAAGCCAAGGGGGATGAGCGGACCTCCGTGAGGGGACTTGGCTGACTCGCTCCACGCTCACTGGAGTTTCCTTGAGGACACTCCACCCCCCCCCCCAAAAAAGAATAATAATTCCGTGTGGGGCTTTTTTTTTACCCTCATAACGGGGTGGTTCGCTGAGGCGAACACCTCCTTTTGGTCCATCGTCTGCCTCCCGTCTCCCCTCGTTTTCGGGGGACGAGGTGTTGTGTTTGTCTTGTAGGCCCCAACCAAAGGGGTTGGCCCATCTCCCTTCGAAGCAGCGTGGCCGCCTTACCTGCGCTGGAGGCTTCTTGGAACCGCTTTTTTTAAAAAAACAGAGAGAGAGAAATATATATACATACATATATCTATATATATTTATAGTTTTGCCGTGTGTCTCTGTATATATACGCGAGCGTGAGAGAGTATAGCGTCCCCATACAACTGAATCTCGAGGAAAGGGCGGGAGAGGCAGGGAAAAGGGGGAGGAGAGAGAGAGGGCCCAGGAGTTGCCCCTTCCCCTCTTGTTAGACGAAGCAACCCTCTCTTGTCTTATTGCCCCTTTTGTATTATTCTCCCCCCTCTCTTTTTCTCGTGGGGTGGGGAGCAGGAAGGGGGGTGTTGGAGGTGTGTGCATGTGTTTGAATGGGTGGCAAAGCCCTGATCCTCCATGTGGGTGTGTTAGCAACTTTGCTGAGTTTGGGAGGCAGAAACTGACTTTTTGAGTGTGTGCGTTGGGTGGGTGTGTTTTCTTTCCCAGGTTCCCCCCTCCCTTCCTAGTAATTCACCCATTCTGCCCCCGACCCTCTTCTTTTTGGTAGTAAGTCCAGTGGGGCTTCTTTTGTTGTTGTTGTGGTTGTTGGGGGCCGAGGGCGGGTGGGCTTGGAAGAAGCAGACTTTTCGGGGGCGCATGTAAAAATAGACGCTTTGTTTCTCCAGTGTGTGTGTGTGTTGTTTGCAGGGGGGGAGTTGAAAAGGAAGAAAGGCTGGACAGGTCTTTTCACCCCACTCCTCCTCCTCCTACTTCTTGGCTTTGCTTGGATTTTTTTATTTTTATTTTTTTATTGTTGCTCTCCGCTCCCTCTCTACGAGAAGTAGCTGTGATACTCAATTAGGTAAGTGAGAGTTCATCTGTGAAACTTGTGCATGATGGTACACCAGTGGGAGATTGGATTGGGAAAGGTGGGGAGGGAGCACTGGAGAAGAAAGTAGGGAGTGGATACAATCCCAGGGGGGTGAAGTTTTATGGCGGGGCGGGGGAGAACTTCATGCATTTTAGGATGCAGCATTTGGACAAGCGGAAAGTATGAAAATAGCAACGGTGTGAAGCCCTGGAAGTGATGTTGCGTGCTATAATCTCAAGGCCTAAACGTTATGTTGATGAACTCATTGTTTTCCTAGGAGAAAGCAGTGATGGGGAGGAGGATGGATGTGTTTTAGAAAACAAAGTCCGGGGCCTCTTCCTTGGGGTAGGGGGTGTAAGATGTGGGCATGGCTAAGCGTGGAGAGGTGTGCTGTGAAGCCTCATGGAAAAGGGGGGGGAGGAAAGGGGGTGTGTATGCAAACCAAGGCCACGAGCCTTGGAAAGAGAAACCTCTGTTTGGGGTTGGCCTTCGTTTGGATCCCGCCTTGATCTAAATAAAGCGTGGGAGCTGTTGGAAGGACGAGAAACGAAGGCCTTGAAGTAATTGGATGGGGAAGGAGAGCCCGAAAGGGCCCAGCAAGCCAAAGCCATCCCTGGAGGATGGAGCAAAGCAGCAAGTGTGGGGTTGGGAAACTGGAGCTTGGGTGGGCAAAACGCAACGCGGGCAGGAGGAGGGAGGCGGCCTGGCGGGAGATTAGAGGTAGGGCCTCCTCCTTTCGGTGGGGGAAGTATATTTGGGGGGGCTGGAGAGCGGGTGGAGAAATTAAGGAGCATAATCTGAATTATTGGGAGTGGAAGTTTCCAGAAATATATTTGTGCCTCTCTCACTGTGCAGCACTATTGAAACGTCCGTCTGGATCACGTGGGGGCCCTGTATAGAAAGCAGGGATAGAGGAGGGAGGGGCTGCAGTGGCCCAGCTGCTCTTTACGGCTGTCGGGGAGGAAAGGCAACAAAAATCTCTTTAAAGCTTCGCGTGCCCGGGGCTAGTGACCCTTGTTAGATATTTCGGGCGGTTTGGGGTTGTTGTTCTTTTAAGTGCAGATCGTAAGCGTTAGCTGTGTGTCGGTAGTAGTAGCAGCGTGAATGTTGCATGTGCTGCAGTGTGTCTGCTGTTTGGCGAAGGGCGGCAGCCGAGGCCTTTCCAGTGGGTGGGTGTGTAACTGCCGTCTTCGGATGTACCCCATGTGCTGCATCTGTTTACGTTACGTATCTATTACTGGTTTCAGCGAGCCTCCTCTAATTCACGTTTTTCTGTAATCGGAAGTTAATGCCTTGTTTCGAGGAAACGTTAGCGAAGCATTTATAGGGGGAGGGGCAGACTGCAGTCCAAAGTTTCGTATTCTGCAGCCTCCTGTAGGTTTCTGGTTGTGTGCAGATTGGTTTAACTTTCCTGAAAATGTACGGGCTTTCTGATGTGGGCATACTTAGAACTTTGGAGAGCTTACTTTCGGTAACGCTGGTCTGATAGCTGTTTTGTAATCAGTTAGTGGCAGTAAGTACCTCAGTGAATACTGCTTTGAACGTCAACAGGATTGATACATTGTGAGCTCTGTAATTGACCATTTGTTTTCTCAATGTGGTAGTTGTTTTTCTGATAAAACTCAACGAAAGTGTGCATTTAAAAAGTGGCAGTAAAGTTGCTAACGAACTTGGAGGAATTGAGTGCAAAGGGAGGAACCAATTTTCACAATCTAGGTAAGGTTAATGATATGGAACAAATCGCATAGGTATACAGCAAAAGCTAGCCCTTTGAAAACCTTTCTTTATTGACAGCATGTGTTCCAAATGGTATTCCTTGGGCAGATGGTTAGATAGGGTTCACATGTAATATAATAGCTTATTTGGATAGAAATTATGTGACGTTTCTAGTATTCTATATCTTAAACTTCTTTGCATTCCAGTGACTTTCAGTCTAGATCCATGGATGTATTTATTGAACTTACTGCTCATATACGTGAACTTGATGCATTCTAGCCTTTCCCACCCATTACTGTACTTTAAAATGACCTATCTGATCTAAAGAGATTACAAGTGGCAAAGTGCTCTTGTCTTTCTGCATTTGCAATACTTGTAAGACCTAACATGCAGTTTCGTGTGTTTTAGTTGGAGGTGGAAGATGCATGAAAACTGTTTCTGAGCTGTTGTGTGTAACTGTCTAGTCAGGAACAGTAGATGCAGCAATAAAGGGTGTGTGGCCAAGCATAGAAGAGGTGTGGTAATTTGATACTTGGAGCTAGGGAACTTAAGGAAAGTACTACCAAATATGGGGGGTAGCCTTAGTTTTTGTTCTAAATAGTAATATTGTGAGAAATTGAACACTTAAATTGTTATGTAGTAAGTAGCAATAGCATTGTAGATGTAAACCATAACTGCTGTGCTTATATCTAATTAAATATAGTGTGTTCTTCAGAAAAGAAATTTGTTTCTTTGCTTGTCACAGTTATGCTTATGATGGTTAATACAGCCCAGACCAATGCAAATGTAATCCCAATGAGTTCAATGCACTTTTTTCTAAGTGTGTGATGAGTAGCCTTAGTTTGCCATTTATTCCAGTTCACCAGGCTGTCTTCAGCAACAGTTGTTGTCCATTAACTATTTAGCTATGATTTTATTCTGCTCAACTGGTTAATGCTGATCTTGTGCTCTAAGTCCCACTGTCAAAACTTGTATATGTATTTCTGTAAGAATTTAATCCTTTAGGACACTTAGGCTGCTGTCCTTATTACAGTCATGTGGGAGTAAACCTTGATGCGGCTGACTTCTGAGTAGATATGTTTAGGGGTGCACTGTGTTTTTGGTAAAGTTTCCTGAGTGTGATGTTAAGCTTTCTGAGTGGGACACCATATTTATGTTACTGTATAGCAGGATTAGCACCACTTTTTCAGCTGTGATCAAATTTTATGCATGCCTGCTGTCTACTTCTCTGGATGGTAGGTTGAGAAGACTGTTATGGGGTAATAGCAAATCCTGTTGCCTTTAACAGCTGTTCACTCAGTGATATGTTCTGGTAAACTTAGTTGTTCAACATAAATAATTTCATGTGTTAATGATCTTATTGGGTCAGTAAGTTAGCATTCTCCCCTGCCCCCCCCTTTTAAAAATCTGTCAGTGCTTTACATTATTAATTTATTGTGGCTCAGGGAGAACCGGAATCAGATGCCACTCTTTCACATTTTAAAGATGCACACATTTTTGTAAAATACTTCAGCATTTGATGTAATGAACACATATTGTGACTCATTAACTCCTGGTTTAAGCACTGGCATTATTTTATTTTGAAGTTAACCAGGCATAAGTTTATTCATGTGTAGTATTACAAAATTTAGTATGACAATTATGGTTGGCTTACACTGAAGAAAAAGTTCAACATTTGAATATGTTACCAGTAGTAAACGATGGGAGCTGAAGTGGTCTTAGTCAGTTGGGAAGAACTTTGAATTTCTATTATATTAAACATAAGTAAATTCTGTAACTTGATTTCTTTCTTTAAATTTGCAGTAATCTATGCCAGCAATTATGACAATGTTAGCAGACCATGCAGCACGGCAGCTGCTGGATTTCAACCAGAAATTGGATATAAATCTGTTGGATAATGTGGTGAACTGCCTGTATCATGGAGAAGGAGCCCAGGTACAGTATATGTTTGAGAACTAGAAACCTGCAGTTTATTATGTCTAAAGTATATCTCTAGAGGAAAAAATAGCTGGTTCTTTTGAAGACTTCTCATATGCTAGTAAAACTTGACTAGCAGTCAAGCTGCATCTGAAGAGAATAAGCCAGCAGGAATGCTACAGTTACGTTGAAAAATACCTTGGTGGCTTCTTGTCTTGTTTTTCATGCCAGTAACAGAAAGATGGAATGTGACTGAATTTACTATTGTTTGTTTCTTTAAATTTTTTAGAGATAAGTATTCTGGTCCAGTTTTCTGTCCCATTTATTCATAGGACTTTTAAGTGCAATGCAGATTGCTGTCTCCTTTGCCTATAGTATGTCTGTGTCTCTTAAGTAGTTTAAATGTTTATTATGTGACCTCTTCCAAATTCTGTTCAGAATTATAAATTCTGTGTAATCTGCTTTTATACTTCTAAAGTGCTTAGAAGCATATTTTGACATCAAACTTAAAAAGAGCCACTGAAATCAGACTGGGCAGTCAGTCCAAGTCCTCTGATAGGGCAGTAAGCATCCCATTCTGCTGCCTAGACAGAAACTTGTCAGACCTTCTGTATATACCCCAATCTGCAGCCATAAACACACTGGTTTCTGCTTGAGGTACCCTTATTACCTTCATGTTGTTCCTCATCCCTCCATATCTCTGAACAGCTTCCTTCCCAGATGTTGGACTTCAATTCCCATAATTCCTAGTCAGCATAGCCAGTGGTCCAGGATGATGGGAGTTGTAGTCCATCAATATCTGAAGGCTGGTCTAATCCAGGCATCCCCAAACTCTGCCCGCCAGCTGTTTTGGGACAAAAACTCCCATCATCTCTAGCTGACAGAACCAGTGGTCAGGGATGATGGGAATTGTAGTCCCAAAACATCTGGAAGGCCGAGTTTGGGGGTACCTGGTCTAATCCATTGCTTTTTCTCCACTACTCATGTTTGCAGCCTAAGTTGTTGGACTGAGCTGAATAGTCCAGCTGGACTAGTTTTTATGTAGTATGGCACACTTACAGGTCAGAATGATTTGGCCAGATACAAATTCCCCTCCTGGACTTGTGGCAGAGTTGCGGCATATTTAGTGGCATCAGTGAAGCAGAATTGCAGAAGAACATAAAAGGGGTTCTGTTTTAAATTGGCAAGCACTTAAAGCTTGAAGGTTCCACAATCTATTGTTTGGGGAAGATGTGCACTATAGAAGCATTTCCCTGAATCAGTATTTGCTTTCCTCTCTAGTTGAGGCATTCACCACGGTGAGTGGGAAGGTATGAATTAAACACTAGAACTTCAGACCCTGAGTAGTTCTACCAAGCAACTGAAAGGTATACAATAGATTGGGATTCAGAGCACCAGGAACCTTTTTCTCTTAAGATTGTTCTTGGCAGCTGATTCTGAAGTTGATATTCAAGTTGGTGGTTTGCAATACCCCTTCACCCCACCCCAAATACACACACACTCTCAAGTTCCATGCCTTGCATCTTTGACAGCAGCTTGCTGTAGGGTGTCTTGCATAGTTGCATCATGCCTTGGAAAGTAGTGATCAGATTTCTAGAATTGAGTGTCTGTGTTCCAGTCTAATTTTAGGGTGTTTCTTACTTTCTAGTGGATCTCTAAACAAAAGTGTAGTGATTCGTATACAGTTGGAAAAGTTTGTACAAGTGAGTGGTCCCAATTCAGGTCATCCGGGGTACTAGTGGAAGCCATCTCAAGGACTCCCATTAGCAGAACTGGATTTTCCCCAACCTCTTCTCTCCTGTCTGCCCCATATACAGGTGAAACTCAAAAAATTAGAATATTGTGGAAAAGTTCATTTATTTCAGTAATTCAACTTAAAAGGTGAATCTAATATATGAGATAGACTCATGACATGCAAAGCGAGATATGTCAAGCCTTTATTTGTTATAATTTTGATGTTTATGGCGTACAGCTGGTGAAAACCCCAAATTAACAATCTCAGAAAATTAGAATATTAAATCAGCTTTAATATTAAATCACAGTGCCAAATCTCTTTTCTGATGAGAGCAGCTTTTGCATCTCACTTGGAAACGAAGGACCCAGAGTCTGGAGGAAGAATGGGGAGGCACACAATGCCAGATGCTTGAAGTCCAATGTGAAGTTTCCACAGTCTGTGTTGATTTGGGGAGCCATTTCATCAGCTGGTGTTGGTCCACTGTGCTTCATTAAGTCCAGGGTCAACGCAGCCATCTACCAAGAGATTTTGGGGCACTTCATGCTTCCTTCCGCAGATGAGCTTTATGGGGATGCTGATTTCATTTTCCAGCAGGACTTTGTCACCTGCCCACAGTGCCAAAAGTATCAAAACCTGGTTCAGTGCCCATGGGATTACTGTGCTTGATTGGCCAGCAAACCCACCTGACCTGAACCCCATAGAGAATCTATGGGGCATTGCCAAGAGAAAGATGAGATACATGAGACCGAGCAATGTAGAAGAGCTGAAGGCTGCTATTGAAGCTTCCTGGTCTTTCATAACACCTCAGCAGTGCCACAAGCTGATAGCATCCATGCCACGCCGCATTGAGGCAGTAATTGATGCAAAAGGGGCCCAAACCAAGTACTGAGTACATGTGCATGCTTCTACTTCTCAGAGGTCCAATATTGCTCTATTTGCCGTCCTTGTTTTGCTGATTTAATTTAATATTCTAATTTTCTGAGATTGTTAATTTGGGGTTTTCATCAGCTGTACACCATAAACATCACAATTGTAACAAATAAAGGCTTGACATATCTCGCTTTGCATGTCATGAGTCTATCTCATATATTAGTTTCACCTTTTAAGTTGAATTACTGAAATAAATGAACTTTTCCACAATATTCTAATTTTTTGAGTTTCACCTGTATCTCCCAAATCTGCTCTGGGGGTTATGAGACACACACACCCCGCAAACAGTGTGGTTGGGGAGGAGAGCAGAGATTGTTCCAACTGTCAAGAACTACCACTGTTTGCTTTTCTATCTGTCATAGGTGTCATAAAGTCTTGAAATTCAGATGATCTTAGTCCTACATTAGCTAATTTTGGAGTAAATTTTTGTGTGTTCTCTGCTAAATAAAAATGTACCATCAATGTTAGTTTTTATTTGCTATCAGTGGTTGAGAAGCAACTATGAAACGTTTTTTCTTTTTGTATCTTAAAAGCTGTTTTGAAATGAGTAAAAATAAAGATTATAGCTTGGACTTTCAAAAGCATATTTAGTGGTATTGGCAGATTCCTTACTGTAGATCAATATTCTATCCTAGCTAGAGAATTATCGATAAAGACACACAATTGCCTAAAATTTCCCCACCATGAAAAGTGCATTTAATTACTTAACCAGTAATTCCCAAGCACTGTGCCAGGGTGTGCTAGTGTACTGTGTGAGAGCACAGTGATTGTCCCACGTGAAAGAAATGTAATCATTGAAGCCTCTTGTTCTCTCAAAGTACCATCTGCAGAGCAGGCTGCCTACTGTGTGCCCTATATGATACACTGCTCTGGCCTTGCCGCCTCCTGGTCAATCTCTGTTGGGGACAGGGCATTTGCTTTAAATATCTGTCTCAGATATGACTGGATTATCTAGTCACTTCTGGTGCAAAAAACCCAGTAACAGTACCTGTGTTCAGGGAAGGCTGCTGGTGATGTTTGCTTGAGTTGCTGCTTTGGGCATATCTCCTTTCATTTAAGAAGCACAGCCTGGTTAATGGCCTGCAGAGAAATGTGGGTAGTGAAGTGATTTCTGGTACTGGAATGAATTATTATTTTATTACCCCTCCCATCTCACTGGGTTCTCTCAGCCACTCTGGGCGGCTTCCAACAAAATATAAAAATACGAGATATTAAACAAACTTTCCTATACAGGGGTGTCTTCAGATGTCTTCTAAAAGTTGTGTACAGTCATACCTCAGGTTGAATATGCTTCATGTTGAGTGCGTTCGAGTTGCGCTCCGCAGCAACCCGGAAGTAACGGAGTGCTTTACTTCTGGGTTTCGCTGCATGCGCAGACGCTCAAAATGACATCATGTGCAGAAGCAGTGAAAAGGGACGTGCGCAGACGTGCCATTGCTAGTTACGTTTGCTTCTGGATGCAAATGGGGCTCCGGAACGGATCCCGTTCGCATCCCGAGGTACCACTGTAGTTTTTTTATCTCCTTGACATCTGATGGGAGGGTGTTTCACAGGGTGGGTGCCACTACTGAGAAGTGTACATCTAATTTTTAAATCCGAAAAAAGTTTGCCTCAGCTATCCAAAATTTGGGAGGTAATGCTGTAAAACCATGTGCCATAAGCTGTTTTGAAAGCTGTTAACTCATTGTGTCCGCTTTTCTAGCAAAGGATGGCACAGGAGGTCTTGACTCACTTAAAGGAGCACCCTGATGCATGGACAAGAGTTGATACTATTTTGGAATTCTCTCAGAATATGAACACCAAAGTAAGTATAGGATATCCAATTGATCTTGACCTTTCTTCCACTCAGGCTTTGAGGAAGGTATCTCAATTTTTAGATTTAGCATTTGTTTAACTTTTTTATTGCTTCTTCAATCCTTTAGTCTGATCCATGAGGTTGTCAGTTACTTTTTCTTATAAAAGGCTTGAAAAATTATAAGTCACTTGGGAATTGTATAAAAACTCTTGTTGAATTATGAACAGATTTGAGTGTTATAAAATCTTATAGCCGTATCATGTCTTTAGATAATGTGTTTGGCTTTCATTTCTGTTAATGAGAGCCATGTGCACTTAACTGAGGGCAAAATACATCCCTCAATATTTTTTTGAAAGACTGGTATTGTCCTGCGCAGTTTAAAGCAGGCTAGGCACCCCAGACACTTCAGTTGAATACAATCTGTAGTTGCTTGCAGTACAGTTAATCAAACCATACCATCAGGATAGTCTGGCTAAAGTAGACATTCTTCAGCCTACTGCAATTATGTTTTTGCTTCAGAAACTTTAAAGGTTTAAATATGAGTTGCCAAACATGTGAAAGTGGTTGTCATATAGTTGGAGAAACTTGTGCATGGCCACATTCATTGAACACACAAAATTTGCCATAACTTGTGTTGAGATAGAAAACAGCCATGCTGATTAGTTCCTTCAGAATTCGGATGGCACTTAGGAAAGTCTTAACTTTTTTGGGAAGAAAAAGGCTTTGTAAATTTTAGGGCAAAGTTAAGAACTTCCTCAAAGTACTAAATTTAAGTAACCATGTTTGCCTGTTTGCTTGCCTGGTAAACTTTGCTTTTTATACTCACAGACATTACTAATGTTAAAGTTGATTTTATCAACAGTATTTTTTAAAACTCAAATTTGTCTTGTGAAAAATGAGATGATTAGAGGAACAGAAAGAAAGCAACAGGTAAAGAATTCTTCAATTTACATAAATTGCAAATGATTTGGTGCTAAATTTATGCACTATGACATTTGGCTTTTATGCAGTCATTTTTTTTCTTAAAGCTGTTAACACTACCTGATATTAATCATAATGTTCCGTTATGTTGATTGCTTGTAATAGGAAGAAAAGGGGTGTCTTCCTGTGCAACTGACACAGCTAGGCTTTGACGGCAGGCCTCCACAAGGTCTACCCTTTTGATTCCCTTTAACTGAATTCTGTTCATCAATTGCTTTTTTTCCTTGTTTTGGTTTCTTGGGTGGTGGGGTGGGTATGGGTTTTGTACATAGAATAAGTGTCCCATTAAAAATTTCTGCCACAGGGATCATTCTATTAAAATATTTTCCTTAATCTACAATTTCTGTCCCATCTTTTGCCTACATAAATAAAATTTTGAGGCTTAAAATATAAATATAACAAAAATGGGAGGGGGGGAAAACTATAAAACCTTGGATTGTTTTGTACGCATATTTTTGTAGCTAGTCCTGAGAACTTCTTTTTGCAAGATATTTGCTACAGGAATGTAACACCTATTAATTTTGGAGAGAGAGAAATAGCTGTAATATATGTTGGCTGCTGGCATAACAATAAGCAGAGAAAACAAACTGGTCATAATGCAACTTGATTATTTTCCCTCCCTATACTAGGTCTGCATTGCATGTTATATGCACACATGTGTTGGTGCATGTGCATGCATGCTACTCATGGAAGAGAGATGTCTCATGTTACATGGAAGCATAGAAAAAAAGATGCAAGAGTCATTGCATCTATCACTGTTTACATTTAGCCTGTAAAGTAGTTCTTAGTGTGTGTGGTTAACAGTAGTTTGCTAGGGGAGGAATTAGTGTATGAGCTTTGCATGAATAAGGTTTTAGGTCAGTCTCTGGTATCTCCAGCTAACAGGATCCTGGAAAGACCCTTTGCTTGAGTCCTGTGAGAGCCATTGCTAGCCACTAGACCATATTGGGTTGGGCTGGTTTAGGTTTGATTTGGTAAAATACATTGTATATTCATTGTGATTATACTTAAATCTCATTGCTTTGTTAGTAAAGTGGGAATAGAATTAGAAGATGCTTCAACGTGAAGATGAGACAGGAAAAATTACAGTTGAAACTGTTGGTGAATGTGTTGACAGACTAGCCAAAATTTCACATGCTCATAATCTTATGTCATCTCATCTCTTGTACCAAATAGCCTTCTGAACCAGGCAGAATGGAGGAATGTATACCTGCCATTCAGCGTCTCTAGGGCTTGCTGCAGGGTGGGAATGTAGTAGTTCTGAACTATAGTAACACCCTTTCTGGCCTTCCATTTGACATACCTACTTGTGGCATTTAGAAACTCCTTTGTTGGCAGGTTTAGGGATTTCAGGATCATTTGCTTCACTGATGGGCATCCTCTCTATGTTAAAGATAGATACTTTGAGCAAGATTAGTCCCAGAGAGAATTGGGATGAGCCATTAGGCAAGGGGGATATTTGCACAGATTGTGTATCACTGAGCAACTTTAAAGTGAGTTATTACAGGTGAAATCTTGCCCATAGGGAGTCACCCCATTGCGCAGATGTGGTGCATACACGGCACTGACTGCTGATGAACAGCTTGGGAACCTATTCAGAGCTGCTTCATGAATGCCATCACTGTTCAGTAGAAATGTTTGTTCACTTGAGATTTAGGCCACAATACAAAGAAGTTATGTGCATCGGTGGGTGGGGGGGAGAAGAGAACCTCAAGCATTGCCAAAGCTTTGCTTGCCGCTTCTCTGGCACCAGTTCCTACTGCTGAGGAGGCAACCTGCAATTCAGTTTTACAAACTTAGCTCTGTACTTCAGCAATGCGACCTGCTGAAGAAACAACAAGCAAATATTCAGCTGCAGATGTTCTTTCCCACCTTTTGCATATAACTTCCTTGAATTGCATCTTCAGATTGAAATGTTTCACCGGCTTCTACAATGGAAGATCATTAACTAGGCTAGAAATATCACAGATACATAACTAAATTTACTCCTTTTATGAAGATGTGGAATTCTAAAATATATAAAATACTAATACCGTAGAAGAGAGTGGGAAGTTAAAATGTAAACAACCATCAACCAACTGGAGAGTACAATGTAGTTTGGGACAGTCTACATTGTGCTACTTATTTAAAATGAGGCTTACATGATCCCTTTGGCTGAAATTCTAATTACCCTACTTTGTATAGACACTAACAGACTTGAAGAACTTTTATTCTCAGCCAAATCTTCACCAGCCATCAACATTAAAACATAGATTTGCCTTTCAGGTATTGCCTCCTGTCTCCTCAGTGTTGGTTTCTGATTAAAGGGAAAGCGGCATCTCTTTGACCCCTTTTCCTCCTCTTCTCTGTTGTTGCTTTTAATGATGACCTTAGTCTGATACAACTTATCATAGAGGTCTATTGGACATATTTACGTTGAGATAAATGGAATAAAATGGGTTGAAGAGCTTTTCTCATTTCCTATAAATGTATCCATTTGAACCATGCCTTTGGGAGGCTTATCTGGGTGGTAAAACAACTTTAGAAGTGTATCTAGAAATGGTGAACTTTTGACTGAGCACAAAAGTTAAACAGTAGATATAGCTGCTACAGGGGAGAGACTACTGTATCTTTTTTTTAAAAAACAACAACAACCTATGAGCTGTCTTGCTGTTCCTTAAGTACACACCAGTGAAGTGCAGAAAATACATTCTTCAGAAAGTGTTAGTAGATATACTACGTTAAGCCCTGGTCTTAACAGCTCAAGTGCCAGGAAGCCCATGCTCATCCAAGTTGCTAAACTTGGTTGTGTGCTTGAACTTGTGAGCAGTCATTTAACCTATTCATTTTTATGTGGCTGCCTTTTTCCCCCTTACACATAAGTCATTTGGCTTTGCAAAACATTTTTTTTGTTTCCCTTTCTAATGTAACCATGATCAAAAGCAGCAGGACTTTAGAATATAAGAGGGTAAAATAAGGAAAATGCATGGGAAAAGCTCAATAAATGGGTGAATAGACTTGTTTTTAACAGACTTAATCTTAGATGTTAAGTGTGAATGATGTCAGCTTGAATGAGAATCCTGAAAGCTATTGTTAAATCATCCAGCATACTCACATGTTTCACTTCTCCAATTTTCAGTATTATGGCCTGCAGATCTTGGAAAACGTGATAAAAACAAGATGGAAGATTCTTCCAAGAACCCAGTGTGAAGGTAGATATGAATGACTTCTTTGTCCAGTTTAGACTCACTGATGCTCGTATGGTATGTTTTTGGACATTGCACTGGGGTAGTGCCTGATAGATCAGGTATTGGACCTTGTGTCATTGTGTGATAATGAAGTCATGTAGATTTTTAAAAATACTTTGGGATGAATGGAGACACAAATTTTAACATGTTCTGGTTTCCAAGCTTGGCCACCGATTAAACTTCAAATGACTGTCCTCATGCAATATAACTACCCTCCTCTCACTTTCCCCCTCCCCCTCCATTTTTTAGATGCTTATTTCACTGGCAAGCAAGCTCCTTATCCACACTTAAAACAGCTGTGTTTGGCCAGTGAATTATAATGCATAGCTGGTTGATTTCTCCCCAATCCTGGCACTGCTGTTTTGAGTAAACAGCATTGTTTTCACCAAAGCAGAGTACGTTTAGACAGCTGTTTCATACTGGCAAGGGAATTTCCAATGCTTGACAAATGTACTGATGTATAAAAACCTTGATAAAAAGGAGTTACATGTTTTGACAACACAGAGATCCAAGCTAAGGGCCACTTCTGAGCCATGCATAGCTGCTTCCAGATGGAACACATTTTGTTGGGCTAGTAATTCCTCCTTCAGATACAAGGAAGAATGGAACTATTGGAGAATTAAATTGCCTTGTGAAGGATGGGGAGGGTGCACTTGTAAGAGTGCTGATGGAGTTTGTATTTGCTGGAATGATTCTAGAGTGTCTATTTGCAGCTCATAGGAATGAGAGGTGGCACTAAATGGAACTGATTGCAGTTCCATTCCAAGAACTGCTTGTCTAGTGCTAAGCACAGTTAGCAATCTTGCACACTGTCAACTTTTGGCACTTGGTCTGGTTGCTTGCTTTAATTGAAGCTGGGACTGGCAGAAGTGGCAACATCAAAGTATGTGATACTGACTCTGGAAAGCTGGTATACGAGCTGTCAGGGTGAGCATCGATTTATGTGATGTCATGATTCATAATAGCTGAGCTTCAGCTGTACATTAAGCAGACCAGAGTAGAGTCAATGTGTAGAATAGGGCTCAAAAAGGTGGTTGCTGCAAATTGGAGTGCATTACTTGAAATTTTGGTGTGGCTTTTTAACCTGGTTTTAAAACCAGTAAATGACATATATGTTTTAAATGTCTTTCAGTATTGGATGAGTATTACATCACAGTCTCTCTTTAGTTTCTTCTTGAGCTGAGATAGGAATTAAATGGACTGTGTAATCTTAAGTAGTCCCCCTGCAGCTGCTGCTTTGGCTGATGGATGGAGCCTGGTTGGTTAAACCATCTTCCAGCCTGTTATGGAAGACTCCCCTATGCTCTGGAGCTGATATTTGGGGGGATATGGACACTGCAGAAGGAAGGGATACTTTGCAAATATTTGCCTTGCAGCTTCTTCCATTAGCAAACACATTCATTTTTCCCCAGCCTTTTCATTAGTACTAACGTTCCAACTGGGTTATGCCCATAGCGTTTGCATACAGAAAACACAAGTCTCAATGAAAGAGATCACTAATACTCTAAATTCATTAATAAGAATTGTGTCTAAAAGAATTACTTGCCAAAACCTACCTAGCAAGTCCATTTTTAGGATAGTTTCTGAATCCAGAACCAAGAACAGCACTACCGTCATACCTTGGGTTACAGACGCTTCAGGTTGTGCGATTTCAGGTTGCGCACCACGCTGAACCCAGAAATACCGGAACAGGTCACTTCCGGGTTTCGGCACATGCACAGAAGTCCACTGTATTTACTATACTACTCATTCAACTGATGAATTTGTACTGATAGGTTTTGGTGCTGTTTTATTGCATCTGTTATTTTGATTAATGTATGGTATTTGTGTTTTGCTGATTTTATGTTATGCTTTAAAGAAAATTGTAATTTGCATTGGGGAAGGGTGTACAGACAACTCCGCATTTATGCAGGGGTCTGATGCACCATACGTTTCTGCAGGACATATGTAAGCCCCCATCCCCTTGTGGTGGTGAAAACAGTGCATGTGTCAGCGCTTGCACACATGCCGATTGTATGCAAATGGAGAGGTACTTCTAAGAGTTCAGTGTACTGTCATGAAGAGTTTTAGGGTCTAAATTCCCATTTGACCATAAAGCTCACTGGGTGGGCCAGCCCCCAACACAGTCTAACCCGCTTCACAGGATTGTTGTGAAAATACTGTGGAGAGGGGGAAAACATGTATACTTCCCAAAGTTGTTTGGGGGAGGAGATGGGATATAAATGTAAAAATAAATAAGGCTGGATTGTGAGAGATCAGGAATTGATGAATATGAGAGTTGAGTCTTCGGCCTACACGCAAACGATGGGGCCTAGAAACCAAGCACATGCTTAGTCTTACTCTTGACTTCTAGACAGGTGTTTCCAACTCAGTTATTATTACTGTTATTTATTAAACTTATATGCCACCCTTCATCCAAAGATCACCAGGTGGTTTACAGCATAAAAATACAAAATGAAAACACAAAATATGTAACTTAATAACTAAAAAGCTTCTTTAAAAATAAAGCAGAATTGTGAACTCAACCAACCAGAGACTCATACCTCCTTCCCAAAGTCTGATGCCTCACTTACCTTCCCTGCTTTGAGAATGTGCCTCCTGGCTCAACACCCAGTGCTTGCACAGCCCACTGTACCTTGGCAATGTCCAAGAATACAGAATGTCATAAAATCTGCTAAAAAGCTTTTGTGGCTAGAGTCTACTGGATATCATGAAGTAGGCTATATAGACCAGGGGTCGGCAAACTACAGTCTCTAGATCCAGCCTGCCTGGCCATTTAAGAACCCGCCGAGACTGCCGGCGATGGCGATGGGAGGAAGAGGCTGAGTGCTCTGGCATCAAACGCCGTGCCTGGTTTACTTCAGCGGAAACTCCATCTGGGCAGTCAAGCTGGCTTCCGATGACAATGGCGCTGCTGCCACCATGCAGCCCTGCGCCATGACGGGCAGCTCCAACAAGAAGAAAAGGTGTAGGTCTGGGTGGCACCACTCACCGCCTCCACATGCCCCACCACTCTTTGTTTTGGGTAGAGGGCCGGGCCACCTTTGCTTGCTTACTTACCCCGATATCATTAATATTATTAGTATTGTATTATGCCCCCGGAAGCTGAGCGTGCGGATGGTGGAAGGGAAAAAATCCTCTTCTCTCTGCTTTCCCACCAGCCTTTCGCCTCTTATTCTCCCTCCAAGTCAGGCCATTGGGAAAATAGTAGTAGTAATAATAATAATCTTCCTCCCATCACTGCTGCTGCCCTGGTGCTCCTGTGGACCAGAGAGCGGAGCAGACAAGCTCACTCTGCTTACCCACTTGACAAGAAGCGGTGGCAGTCACAGCTCTTTCTCTTGGCGAGGAGGAAGCCCGTTTTACGCCACCACCACCAGCCCTTTGGCAAATGAGGCAGGCGGCAAACCGAGAAAGCTGCTGGGGTGGGTGGGTGGGGAGGAAGACTACTCGCCCCCCTCACCCCTTCTTCCAGCTCCCCCCACTGATGCCACTTCTCCGGAGCCGCCATCCCTCCTTCGCCTCAGCCGTTCTCATCCTGAACTTGCCAACATTTTCTCTGTGGGGCGATTGTGGGTCTCTCTGTGTGTGGTTTGGGGGGGGTGGCGGGAGGATGAGCAGCGTGGTGGTGGGTGAGCTTGTCTGTTGAGCCTTCCCCACCCCACTTTAATGCACACTATTTTATTTTATTATGCCTGCCCTTCCCCTACCGCATTATTCCTAGTGTGCATAGGAATTCGTTCATCCCCCCACAAAAAAAAAATAGTCTGGCCCCCCTCAAAGTCTGAGGGACAGTGGACCGGCCCCCTGCTGAAAAAGTTTGCTGGCCCCTGATATAGACCACCTTAGTTTATATATGTCTTGTAGGTGCCCCAATACTCTTTGTTGTTTTTGCAATGACCACCAGTTCAGAAATTATTAAAATCTGCTAGAATCACTTCCTAGACTATCTCCTTATGTATGTACCCTCCATATTTCTGTCATGCTATCTAGGAAAGTTCTTCCTGAAAAAGCACTCACTGTTCCAGGCTTACTATAATCTGCTGTTAACACTTGCATTACCTCAACACTGTTGGTGTAAAAGTAGATTCCCCCCATGACCACCCCTTTAGATCAAATGGAATCATATATGGGCTAGGCAGATCTTAAGCAAATTTATTTTAATGGGCTGGATGCCTTCATCCAGTTGCTGCCCTGGTCTGCTTTGAGTGAAAGGACAGGATATAAATGTAATAATAAATAAATAAAATTTTGGGAATTATATGAGCATTAAATTCCTGATAAGACCTGGATTTTTTCCGCATTACTGCCCATCTCTTCCCAGAAGTGTCATAATGTCAGAAAGTGCTACTTCAAAATTTTACTGCAATTGGAAAGATCAATTTTACTGCAATTGGTCAGAATCATCAGATATGTATGTGTTGGGGGCTCTACATTTGTACTACACAACTGCCAAATTTGGTACAGGTCACTTACATCTTATGCAGGGGTTATGTTCTGGAGATGGCACATATGCATAAAAACATGTGTACTCAAGCCACCCCTTGTAAGCACCCACTTGCAAGTATTCTGACATTCCAGAACTGGCACACTAAACAGCGCGCGCGCGCACACACACACACAGCAGAGAGCTTTTAAGCTCTCAGGCTTGCTTACCGGGCCCTGGGAGTGTCACAAAATCTTGCAGGGCTGTCTGAGATCTTGCAACAAGCCTCCCAAAGCCTGGTGAGCAAGTTTTAAGAGCTTAAAATCTCCTTCCGTTCTGGGAAATCCTGCGCAAAAGAGCTTTTAAGCTCTCCGCCTCCCATACATTTTATTTGTGTGATGTCAACCAACCAGCCGTCAGTTGTGGAAAGATGAAGTTGCACAAGTTAAATGTGCATAAGTTGCAAGTTACTTTATACTAGGCACATAATCCGTCATTCTGAGGTTGCTTCATTTGACTTAAAAGTGTGCCCTGAAGACACCAGGGAGGCATGATGACAAAAGGGAAGAGATGGATATGACAGCAATCTGATGTTAAGTTGATAAAGATTAATAGCATATCCAGTGGTGGTGATTGTTCACAGAAGGCTCTTTTGATCCAGCAGAGGTTTCCATGAGGGCAATGTCCACCAGTTCACCCTCCACACTGTTCCTGAGGGTCTCTCAGCTCTGGAGCAGATAAGAGGGGCTACAGTGCAAAGGGAGAACTGATGGAAATTGTCTTCCCTTTACCCTTATATTGACTGAAGCCTCCACTGGATCAAAGAACCAGGACAGAATTGGCTACAACAAAGAAATGGAGGTAGGGTAGTGGCTGAACATAGTTTCAGGCAGGCAAGGCAGACCAGTGGAGTATGCTGTGCAAGAGAAGCTGCAGCACATTTCTTTTTCTGAATTACAATTGGAGACAAGCTCCATTCTTGCACTCAGAAATTTACTTGGACCATCTTCAGGATTGTGCATGCCACCCCTTAAGGACAGGCTTTTCAAAAATTTTGTCTGCATCTGGAATGATTGAATCATTCAGTCACATTCATATATGATCTAGAGATGCAGACAGAATTACCCACCCCCAGTGGAGGATGATTGGAGACATGGCTAGAACGTGAATCATTTGGGCACAGCAGGGAACCATCTATGTGGGTGCTTAGGTTTCACAGGAGCCTTTTAATTAACAGCAATGTGCAGGTTGGGTGTTAACATCTCCATAGGTTATATACAGTGGGCGCTCAGGTTGCGAACGTGATCTGTGCGGGATGCACTTTCACAACCCGCTGCGCATGTGCGGGTTGCAATTTGGCACTTCTGTGCAAGCGCAGTTTAGCGGTTCTGCACATGCGCGAGCACCGAAACCCGGAAGTAACCCATTCCAGTACTTCCGGGTTTTGGCGCATCCGTAACCTAAAAACGCGCAACCTGAAGCGTCTGTAACCTGAGGTATGACTGTAATTCAGATTTGTAGCACACGGCACACAAACCCTTGTTTCATGATAACTGTTTATGAATGCACAACATTTATTTTAAAGCCAGTGCCATAAGCACATTGGTCCTCCTTAGCACAATACATTCTAATGGCTTTTTGTTACATAGCTTGCAAAGGAGCTTGTCCCCCTGCATTGTTCAAGCAGCAACATACCTAATTGCGAGGGAGCAACTATGCTGCTTATGATAACTATTCTAATGGCAGCTGAAGTCCAGCTTTCATTCCTGAAATCTCTAGTTCCTTATTACTGCAGCCTCCCTATAAACATGAATGGTAGTTTGACAAGTGTGCAGTCATGCTGATGTTTACGTGAAATGTGGCAGAATCTAAAAAATGGCACAGGATCCTGCAAACATGCTTTTATTCTTTAAATAGCTAGTTTCTGGTTCTCATGGTTATGGATATATGCTTAAATGCAGACATGCTGTGGCTGTTAACAGTTGCCATTGCATATGGTGCAAGCAGTGTTAGAAATTCAGATATATCAGCTATTTGCCAAAATGCGCCTTAAACATAGGTTATGGTCACCATAGCAGAATGTCTAGTTGCTTTTTTAAAAATACGATTTTTTTCATTTTACCTGTGAGTCATTTTGACTTGCGCAGCAGCGGCAACAATTTTACTTGAGTCGCACAGGGTGCTGTTTTGACTCACAGTGGCAGTTTTACTCTCGAGTCTCAGCCACCCTTAGTGATGTTAAATTCTTGAGAATAATCTTTTGGAGAATATTCTTGATTAATGAGAATATTCAAGAATTTTCTTTTAAAATAGAATATTCATTTTAATGCACTGAAAGTTACATAATTAGTTAATATAAATGTTTCTTCATGGGTAAACTTGTTCAGATGGCAACCAAAAACTGTACAGATGCTCTTGTACAATGGGGCAATGCAGCGAATTCATTCTTTGATTTTTTTTTAAACCAAACTTGAAATTGAAAATTCAGTGTGAATGACTCAGGTTAATCACTAAGCCTGCCACTAACTGTATATTTACCATCAACTTTTAATAAGCATATCCACATGGTACAGTATTTTCAGTGCAACACTAATAAAATCAATATATAGTTTAAAATAAACGTTATAATTTCCAGAAAAATAATCAGTAATGACAAGTTACATAACATCAGAAACGCAAATTACTGTCTGCTTAGATAAGTAAGGCAACACACAACATATTTAAATTATAACTGATAAATTGTCACAAGAAAGAAATGTATGTGAAAAATGGGCTTTAAGTAACAAGTCTCAAATGTTTATAAATTTATATTGATTCTTCAAACATCCTAAGAGGATAAGTCACCATCTTCGTCTCCACTGGTAGCAGAGCTTTCAGTTCCACACTGATCATCTGCGAGATCATAGAACGAAGTTGATGGTTGTGTAAAATTCAATGAGCTTGTTAGAAGCTGTGCTTTCTTCTCTGCTAGGAGTTTTAAGTTATGAGCTACATATGTCTCTGTCTTTTGCTGAATGAATAAGTTCATAAGTACTGAAGCTATGTTCTGTCGCAGCTGTCGTTGGTGGCATATTTAAAATGTCCACATCCACTCTGCTAAGCTTTGAACCAAAGCATGTTCCTTTCCACCAATCCACTGCATCCACTTTTTCAACCGATTTCAATACATATGACTTGCTAAAAAAAACTTCCTTAGCACAATATGCTGCCACTCTGCCAAAATATCTTGTGCATCATTTGGTGCACTTGCTGATATTTTGAGATCACTGAACTTGGTATCTTGAATTTGTTCATCTCTTGTTAATGAACACCATTATACTTGGGATCAAGGATATTTGCAGCAAAGGATATTTGCAGCTGTTAAGCATAATTCTATATGCCTAGGTACTTTAAGTGTATAAAGCATTAAAGCTACTTTCTGTAAATAAATAAATAATAAAAATCGCACTGTATGGCCCAGGGTATAGAATTACTAAGAATAAGGTCACACCAAAATAGAAAAAAGGCTTTTACATATAGTTGAAATACATATGAATTCAAATGTTCATCAAATTAAATGAATAGCTTTTTAAAAACAAAAGTTTTCTGTAGCTCACATTTCAGAACTGCCAATGGTGAATGACATAATGCCCAGCAATGGAACAGGATAAAAAAATAATAATTATTATTCATTAGTTACACTGGCAGTATCAAAGCTTGTCTTACTATTTACTAGATTTTTAAATTGTGGGTTGTAAAACTGGTTATTACACCAGAATTAACAGTTTGTGGAGAATATTCTCTGGAGAATATTCTCACCTGACATCACTAGTCGCCCTATTACGCAACCATACAACTCTTGGTTGCAGTTAAGCCATGCCAAGTTGCAAAATTCACCTGGTGCCTGGGGGTATTTCATACACTGGGTGCATGGTGTCAATGCAAGTCTCTTACCGCTTACTTGCTTCTGCATTGGAATGCTTGCTCACCAATCAAAACCAATTGTGGGTCTTCCTCCACTCCATGTCTTCCTCTTCCCAACAGCAAAAGGAGACAGTAGATGAATTACTGGTTTGATACCGCAGAGTTTATAGTGAAGTAAGATTAGTTCAAGTGTGGTATTTGTTGTATTCTGCATTGCACTAGTCTTCACAGTGAATATGGGAAGTATCCAAGGTCCCCCAGCCCTCTGAAGCATATTTTAAGGGTGCATAAAGGCCTGGAGAGAATTGTTGGGGGGGGGGGGGATTTTGTTGCACAAGCAGACATTTATTGCATGAGTGAAATGGCAGCAGTGGATACAAGTGAGTGCAAAAGAGAAGAGCAAAATATTTTGGATTGTATGCTGAAGAAAGAAGCCATGACAGCTGTCACTCTGAAAATAAATACTATTAGTTATTTTAAGTGTGAATTTCTGCAAATTGAGGAAGATTTTGCTCCATAGTGACAGTCTTTTCAGTAAGCCCCACCCTGTGAGGAAAGGATGGGCTTATTTTAGACTTGCTTGTAATGCCAAGAATCAGAAGCAGTAGCTGGTAGTTGGAAAAGCGAAGGACAGGAGAAAGCTTTGTATACAGCTTTGCCCTTTCTAGCAACTCTTGGTTTTTTTTCTTCATTCTTTGCAAATTTTAAATAACTTGTGTAAGATTCAGTGAAAAGAAGCACATAGTAGGGTTATGGCAGAAGGTGATCCCCCATCCCCGCCTCTTCTGAAGGTCAGGGGAACCTGCTGAAAGGGAAATCCTCAAGGCTGTCTTGACTGCATGAAATGTCAAGTGTTGGGTGTATTGATCTGTTGCTTTTCGTGGTATAGTATGTTGCATTGCTGCCCGTTCAGAAGGCTCCATGGAGCCATCCTTTGGTACAGTTTTTAAAATAAATCCAAAAGCCTTGCTAAACTGCAATCCCAGAATTCTTTATGGGAAACCATGATGGTTAAATTGGTGTTAAACTAATAAACTGAATAGTTTCCCCATCACCCCTTTCTCCCACTCCCTGAATGCAAGGTATATCAGAAGACGTTCAACCTGTATATCGGGGTGGTGGTGGCTTCTCCTCAGGTTTCCATGTATTACAGGCAGCTAATAGCCATGTTCTTTCATCATAATATATGAAATAAAATCTGACCAGCCAGTATGAAAATTGTCTATTGCAAAAAAATTCCTCCTTGCTCTCAGCTCATGGGTTAATTTTCTCTATCGGGGCAGGTTGACATGCTTGAGATACCCATTCCAAAATTAAGTTGACAAATAAAGAATTTACTAGTCTAAAGTGTTTTCACTGGAACTGAAATTGATTTTATGAGAGCAGTTTGACCATAGTTTACCCAGTGAACTTTACATCTGTTTGTAAGCCAACAACAAGCCACAGTTCAAGTTGTGGCTTGTTCGCCATTAACTATAGTTAAGCCCAAGGGCAGGGTTCACACATAAAGCTAAGTGGTGGTTTAATAACCACTGTTTAATAAACCATGGCTTAGGGTTGCAT
This sequence comes from Podarcis muralis, assembly GCF_964188315.1. Taxonomy (NCBI): domain Eukaryota; kingdom Metazoa; phylum Chordata; class Lepidosauria; order Squamata; family Lacertidae; genus Podarcis; species Podarcis muralis. Next base: position 8,457,961 of record NC_135657.1, read on the forward strand.
GAGAGAAGCAGGGCAGTATTCCTAGTGCAGGTGTCGGCAAGGCTTACTGGGCATGGGCCGGATCACTCCCATGGACATCCTCCGTGGGCCAGATCGGCACAGCACGATGCAGGAAATCTCATCTGCGCATGTCCGCAGCACCGGAAATCGCGTCTGCGCATGCCCAGATGCCGAAAATCACATCTGTGCAGAAGCGATTTTTGGCGCCGCAGGCATGCGCACATGCAATTTCCGACGTCTGGGTATGCGCAGACACAGTTTCTGGAGCCGCAGAAGAGAGTCCCCATGCTGTGCTACACCAGTTTAGCGCAGCACGCAGGGACTTGCCGAGAGGGCGGCTCGGTTTGGGGTGGCTCATGGGCCGGTTAAGCGACCCTCGTGGGCTGCTTTCGGCCCATGGGCCTTAGGTTGCTGACTTTTGTCCTGGTGTATAATATTGGCACCTTCTCCCCACCCCAATCCCTTTCCCTAATGGTCCCTAGCACAGAATTCACCTTTTTCACAGCTGCTGCACACTGGGTCAACATTTCATTGTGCCATCCGCCATGACCTCAAGAGCATTCTTCGTTAGTCACTGTGAGTTTGGCCCCTTCAGTATGTGTGCATTTAGGATATTTGCGCCAATGTGTATCTCTTTACACTGAACTGCATTTGTCATTCTCTCAATTTGGATATGGCTTTTAAGAGTCCTATTGGGTTTCATCATCGTCATAAAAAAATTGAAGCAATCCACCATCCTGGCTACTTCACTTAACCCTTAAGTCCACAAAATTTAGGAACTTAAGAAAAGGCATCAATCCTAATGCAGATGTTTGAGGGGCTTCATTCCTTCGCGCTCTAAAGTGGGATGATTGTTTAGTTATTCCTATTCCTGTTCTCTAATCAATTATCAGTCCATAGGATAATCTGTTCTCTTATCCCATTACTGCTTAATGCAGGCGTAGGCAAACTCAGCCCTCCAGGTGTTTTGGGACTACAAATCCCATCTTCCCTGACTACTTGTCTTCTTAGCTAGGGATGTAGTCCCAAAACCATCTGCAGAGCCGAGTTTGCCTATTCCTGGCTTAAATGTACTCAGGGACACTGTATACTTGGGGCTTTTAATAATTCCTTGATATATCCTGTTTTATCAGTGATTTGTTGTTTGATAGTTTACAAACTTTTAAAAAATATTTTGTAGGTATCAAAAAATACGTTGTTGGCTTAATTATCAAGACTTCATCCGATCCATCATGTGTTGAAGTAAGTGAGATTTCTCTAAGGGACTGGAAAGTGGGCTTCTTTCTGATGAAGTGAAACCAGGCCCTAACTCTTTTTTCTTTGCTTCCTCTAGAAAGAGAAAGTATACATAGGGAAGTTAAACATGATTCTTGTTCAGGTAAGTTTCGTCTCTGACCTAAAAATACTAGTTATGAAGGTTTTATCAGAAGAAAACTAATCTTATACCACATGGGGTTCTCATGCTTTGCAGATACTGAAACAAGAATGGCCAAAACATTGGCCAACATTCATCAGTGACATAGTTGGGGCCAGCAGGACGAGTGAGAGCCTTTGTCAGAACAACATGGTGATCTTAAAACTGCTTAGTGAAGAGGTGTTTGACTTTTCCAGTGGACAAATAACTCAAGTAAAAGCCAAACACTTAAAGGACAGGCAAGTAGTGTTCCCACCCCCCATATACTGTACCTAAGTGTGCTGTTGCTCATCTGTTTTATCCACCAGCTTTCCTTGCAGATATTTGGAGGCAATATATTGCAACTGCCTCTTTCCCTAAACTCTAAACAGAGCTTATATGTCTCTTAAGTTTGTGATGTAGAAATAAAACAATTTTGCAACTTGTGCTCTTAAAAGATAGACTTCAGAAGCAATACAGTAAGCCCACAACTTACATGGGGGTTTCGTTCCGGGGATCGTGCCTAAAGCCAAAATTGTATATAGTCCAAGAACACATTGGGTTCAATGGTGGGTGGGATTGCCAAAGTCTCTTTTCCCCTGGATATTTAACTATTTGCCAAGCGTGCAAGCTGAATATGCACAAGTTAAATGCATGTAAGTTCCAGGCTTACTGCACATATCTGCAGGTTCTTGCCTTTGCTTGAATTGGTACTTTGTAATCTGCTGGTGTTTGCTTGGGCTATCCTGCAAAACCTCTAAAGTAGTAACAAAAGTCTTTGCAGTAGTATGACGTATTAAACATGGTAGAGGCATTTTATATTGCAACTTTTAATGTTGCATTTTAGTCTAATGTTTTTTTATTTGTTGGAAACCACCCAGAGTAGCTGGGGCAACCCATTCAGATTGGCAGAGTACAAATAATAAAATTGTTGTTGTTGTTGTTAGTTGCTGATTTTTTTTCTCTATTTCTTCTAGTATGTGCAATGAGTTCTCTCAGATATTTCAGCTGTGTCAATTTGTGATGGTAAGCTTTATTGCAATATAATCTTTGTAAAATTGTCACATTATTATAAAGACAGATTTGCTTATATGTAGCTTTGTTAACAGGAAAACTCTCAAAATGCTCCCCTTGTTCATGCCACTTTGGAAACTTTGCTTCGATTCCTCAACTGGATTCCACTGGGCTATATTTTTGAGACCAAGCTGATCAGCACGCTAATATACAAAGTGAGTATTTCCTCTAAACTAAATAGCCACGTGGTGGCACCGTGGTCTAAACTACAGAGCCTAGGACTTGCCAATCAGAAGGTCAGCGGTTTGAATCCCTGCAACGGGGTGAGCTCCCGTTGTTCGGTCCCAGCTCCTGCCCACCTAGCTGTTCGAAAGCACGTCAAAGTGCAAGTAGATAAATAGGTACCGCTCTGGCAGGAAGGTAAACGGCATTTCTGTGCGCTGCTCTGATTCACTAGAAGCAGCTTAGTTATGCTGGCCACATGACCCGGAAGATGTCTGCGGACAAACGCTGGCTCCCTCAGCCTATAGAGCGAGATGAGCACGTAACTCCAGTGTTGTCCGCAACTGGACCCTAATGGTCAAGGGTACCTTTACCTTTTACCTAAATAACCACTGAGAGGGAAAATGGGGTGCTAATTGTAGCTAGTAAGTGAGTACCTAACTTCTATGCATATTTTTTCTTTTACAGTTTTTAAATGTCCCTATGTTCCGAAATGTCTCCTTGAAGTGCCTCACAGAGATTGCTGGTGTCAGTGTAAGTCAGTATGAGGAACAGTTTGTCACACTCTTTACCTTGACGATGATGCAGCTGAAACAGGTAATTTTTCCTCCTCCTCCTCCCAAACTTATATTAAGAGTGGGTGGCAGTTCTTACTCTGAAGCAGTTGGTTCCTCTCAAATTCTTCAACTGGATACCAAGAGTTCCAGTGCAGGCAACAACTTGTTCATTGGAAGTAAATCTTATGGAATCCCAGTATTCCCCACCCCACCCCCCGTATGCAACATTCAAGGAGTTAATTAATCTTATCGGTGGATCATATGCCAAGTTGTGCAGAAACGTCCATGTGGGGTGAAACCCCATTGATCTATTTATAGCAGCAATCCAAAGTGAAGTGGGCCAAAGTGTGTGTAGTTGATGACACCATTGGCATCTACATGACTGCCAGATTATAATTTTGAGTTCTATTGTTCTTAGATGCTTCCTTTGAACACCAATATTCGACTTGCATACTCCAATGGAAAAGACGATGAGCAGAATTTCATCCAGAATCTCAGTTTGTTTCTCTGTACCTTTCTGAAAGAGCATGGTCAACTTATAGAAAAACGTTTAAATCTAAGGGAGACATTAATGGAAGTAAGTTTTCCCAGTTTGCTTGCTTCTTATTTGTATGTGTTGTTGTTTTGGTGTCCTCTGTATCTCATCGTCTTTACTGAAAAGTAAGTTGGGTCAAGAACTGAGTAAAGCATGAGGGCAGACTTAACTTGGATTAGTAGACAGGGTAAATTTGTGTCTCAAATGTGAGCTCCTTTGTCAGCTGCACGGTTGGCTTGGTCCTAGTATTTGTGTTTGGGCTGTGCAGTTCTCAAAGGGAGTTCTCCAGCATTTCTAGTCTAGTAATCGTTTACCTTGTGAAATAGAGCTCTTTCTCCTGCTGTCAGTACTTAGTGCTGACACAATGCCAGTTGCCCTTTTGTATTCATTCTAAGGATGTGAACTTGTGTTTTTTTGGCCGAGAACTTAGTCAAAAGCATTTTTGAGATGCTCCACCAAAAACTGATCAGATGTTAAAGTTGCCAGTTTTTATATATGCTTAGCCCTTTCATATGTCAATTAAGTAATCACCATAAATTTGCTTTAGGCCCTTCATTACATGCTGCTGGTATCTGAAGTTGAAGAAACTGAAATCTTTAAGATTTGTCTGGAGTACTGGAATCACCTGGCTGCTGAACTATATAGAGAGAGCCCATTTTCAACATCTGCTTCACCATTACTTTCGGGGACTCAGCATTTTGATGTTCCTCCCCGGAGACAACTTTATCTTCCTGTTCTGTCTAAGGTAATAGGAATCTTGCAACTTGCTTATAATCTCTGTCATAGTTGGGCTTAATCATTCTTCTGAATGTCTGGTGGCTTGATTTATTCAGAAGCAGTTCCAAAATCATTTCATAGGAGTTTACTGCTTCAGCTCGTAAAGTTTGGGCTTATTTCTCTTAATAATAATAATAATAATAATAATAATAATAATAATAATAATAATAATAATTTATTATTTATACCCCGCCCATCCAGCTGGGTTTCCCCTAGTATTGTGAAAAATATTAGGTGGGCTTTCATGGTTCATGGCGCTTAAAATAAAAACAGTATCAATCCTTTATAAAGTCACAAGGTAAGAAGCCTGCTTGCTGCAGTCAGATGACATTAATTGGAATGTGTGCCTGCCTCATGGTGAGTGCACCTGCTGCTTGTTAAAAAAAATAAGTGTAAAGATATTTAGCAATATTCTTGTACGGAAAAACTTAGCAATATACAATTTGTGTGTGTTTCTCTGTCTCCCCCCCTTTCAAATATAGGTGCGGTTGTTGATGGTTAGCCGCATGGCAAAACCAGAGGAAGTGCTTGTTGTAGAAAATGACCAGGGGGAAGTTGTCCGAGAATTCATGAAAGACACAGATTCTATCAATTTGTACAAAAACATGAGAGAAACACTAGGTAAGTTAAAAAATAGTTGTCTGCAACTGCTTGATCATCCCAGGGCCATAAATGTGTCTTGTAGTCCTTTGTAAACGATTTAATGCAGATTTGTTCTACATTCTTCTGTCAACTATGATTTTAATTTCAGGTACTGCATGCAGTCCTTATTAGATAAAGTCTTTATGATATTAGCTCTGTCTTGGTGGTCATCCTGTGCTTGGAAAATTAGGTCACAAATGCCTACAGAAGCCTAGCCTAGGAGACCAACTAGGGCTTATATTGCTTTTAGAAAAATCTAGCTAATGCATGCTTAATATTAACTCTATTTTTTAAGCATAGATTTTTCTCTGAAACCCTGAGAATATGTAATCCTCATTTTCATAGATGACCAATTTTTCTTTTTCTAGTTTACCTTACCCATTTGGATTACGCAGATACTGAGCGAATAATGACAGAGAAACTTCACAATCAAGTAAATGGTACCGAATGGTCATGGAAAAATCTAAACACTCTATGTTGGGCCATAGGCTCAATCAGTGGGGCAATGCATGAAGAAGATGAGAAAAGGTTTCTTGTAACAGTAATAAAGGTATTTATTAAGTTTCTACACTGCTCTTCATCTGAGGATCACAGGGCAGTTTACAATATGAAAACACAAAAATATGTAATATAGGAACAAAGAAAAACACGACCCAGCCACCCCCACCCCCACACAGTTTAAAAGGCCATCAATTAATTAGCCAAAGGCCTGGGAGAAAGAGAATGTTTTTGCCTGGCACCTATATGTAACAAATGTGCCGTGTGAGCCTCACCGGGGAAAGTATTCCACAAATGGGTAGCTACCGCAAAAAAGACGCGTTCTCATATTACCATCCTCTGGACCTCTTGTGGAGGAGGCACACAGAGAAGGGCTTGAAATGATTATCTCGGTGTCCGGGTTGGTTCATATGTGGAGAGGTGGTCCTTGAGGTACTGCGGTCCTGAGCCATTTCGGGCTTTATAGGTCAAAACCGGCAGTTTGAATTGGGACTGGAAACTAATTGGCAGCCTGTGCATTCAGGCCAGGATTGGTGTGATGTGCTCAAACATGGGCGCTGAATTCTGCAGCAGTTGAAGTTTCTAAACCATCTTCAGAGTCAGCACCATGTATAGCTGTCAGGGGCTCAGGAGCAGAGGCACAGGGGAGAGAGGGGATGGAGAGCGAAGGGGAAGAATCTGAGGGCAGCGTAGGGGAGTATGAAAGTGGCCCGAGAGATTCCATGAGTCTCTCCAGCGAATCAGAAGATTCCCAGAGGGGGGCGCCGATGGCCAGGGCAAGGGGGGTCCCAGGGGGGACACACCAGAAGCAAGGGGCCAGCGGGGACTCCCAAAGCAGCAGCGGGAGAGCAGGACCAGCTCCTCCACCAGAGCGTAGTGAGGGGGAAGAGTCACATGTATCAGGGCCAGCTTCTCCTCCAGCAGGGAGAGAGGATGAGTCAGGCGTGGCCACGCCTCCATCGCAGAGTGAGGGAACGGAGGGAGAGTCAGGTGCAGCTAGCCTCCCCGAAGGGGGAAGCAGTGACAGGAGCAGTGTAACGGTCAGGAGGAAGGTGGCCGGCTGGGCGCGCGCGCCAAGTTCGAATGTACAGGCGCGCGGGACAGCAGGAAACCCGGATGGGGGACCAGGTCCTAAAGCCCGCCGGAGGCAGGGGGAGGACTCAGGAGACTCAGCGTCAGAAGAGTCTAGGAGAGGCGAGACCCCAGCGGACAGGCGGGCCCAGAGGAGAAGAGAGCAGAGGAAGAGGTGGAGCAAGGCTAGAGTCTTAAACTGGTGTCTGGGGGGAGGAGACTCAGACGGAGCTTCGGCGGTCTAGAGTTTGAGACGTAGAGCTGCGCGCCGCGGCTGTGAAAGCGAAACTGAGCTTCAATAAAGACTGTTTTATATAACAACGAACTGGCGTTGGTCCTTTGTGAGCTGGGACCTAGGGCAGCTCTGACAATAGCATTTAGCTGGATAGAGAAATGTTAGTAGCTCTTGGGGGAAGCAAACCAGATTTTCCAGAAAGAGATGCAACATAGTCTGTTTTAAAAAGCAGTATCTGAACAAAAGTTCTAGGGAATGCTAATCTTACCAGTGGCCAGAGTTAACTCCAGGGAAGGCGGGATTTCATAAAGGTAACACGCAGCTTCTGTTGCTGATGCAGCCTCAATTATTGTCTTGGAATCAACACACTTAAATGTAGACATGCTAGTGGCAGTTCAAATAAAATAACTGAAGTTATTTTAAGACTTGCACAACACCTTTTGATGGAAGATCCTCAAGGCAACTTGCAATAGATTGTAATAATGCAAAAGAACCCCATCAAAACACAAACACACACACACACACACACACACACATCCCCTTAGCGGGGGCCAGAGTGTGCTTCCCTTCTATTTGAAAAAAGGAGAAGCCTGTACGGTAATGCAGGCATTTATTGAAAAGAAAAATGAGGACTTTGTAGAGGTTTTATAAAATATTCTGGATGATGCAAACTGTGAATGGAAAAAATGCTTTCAAATTTAACTTCTAACAGTGCAACTCCATAATTCATTCATTCATTCATTCATTCATTCTTTCTTTCTTTCTTTTTGTAGGACCTTTTGGGACTTTGCGAGCAAAAGCGAGGGAAGGATAATAAAGCTATTATTGCATCCAATATAATGTATATAGTAGGGCAATATCCAAGGTTTCTGAGAGCCCACTGGAAATTTCTGAAGACTGTTGTTAACAAGCTGTTTGAATTTATGCATGGTAATTTATCTGGAATTCTCACTTTGTTTTCACAGTAACAAATATTTCTTGCGATCTAAATTTTGAAATAGTTAACTGCTTTTGATCCTGGACTACCTTAACGTTATAGGACTTTGAGAAGCAGGAATGTGTTCATTTGACTCAAGATTCTGAGTAGCATCTCTATTCCAATTTCATTTCCTTAAGCCCCAAATAGAAGACACCAAAATATTACTTAAATTTAGGAAAGAGAAATAGGCCAACTTTTCAAAGATTTCTGTGGAAAGATGAAACCTGAGAAACAGCAGCACGTTGTATACAGTAATTTTTTGTATCCACAACTTTTCTCTTGCTCTGCTATAGAAACCCACGATGGTGTCCAAGACATGGCTTGCGATACTTTTATAAAAATAGCGCAGAAATGCCGCAGACACTTTGTTCAAGTCCAGGTGGGAGAGGTCATGCCATTCATTGATGAGATCCTCAACAACATTAATACAATCATTTGTGACCTTCAACCACAACAGGTATGTCACTCAACTTTATAAAAACAGGAATATAGAACCTTGGGCCTGAGGGTGGACACATCTGTTGCTCTGTCAATTTTGCCTCTGCCCACTGATAATGTAGCCCCTATAAGGTTTTGACCTATAAGGAAGTGCAGCCTTTGAGCTGATAGTTTCTCCACCCCTGACTTAAAATGAAAGATGTATGGAGAAAGCTTGGAATGAATTTTGTGTCAGTGTTCTGGATATGAAGAAGCTCTTGCACTCACAGAAGAGCACTTTTGGACTTAAAACAGTGGTTTTGGACCTTTTGGGACACATGTGCATGGTACAAAGCAGAGGCAAGCTGCAACTGGCTGATTTGCTGTTAGGTTCTCCTCTGCCCAAAATAGTCCTGTAGCATTCACATCTAGATAGCTATATAAATGCCAAATTTTCTGCATAGTAATGTAGGTGGTCTTTGTTCCATAGTGGGAAATCCGACTCCTTGGTGCACTGTTAGCCTAAGTTCATGTGTGCTCTAAATTTATTTGTCAACCTTTTAAGTTGTGTTTTTAGGTTGTCCTTAAAAAGCCCTACTTATTTTTGAGCAATAATTCATATGTTTTAGAAGAATATGCAGCTTCACCGTTGAACAGATAATTTAAATAAATGCAATTGTTTTAAATACCAGTCTGAAATGCATGTATAGGCTTACCATATTTTAGCATATTCAGCTATATGTTTTGGTACATTTGATACCTCAACTAGGTGCATACTTTCTACGAAGCAGTTGGATACATGATTGGAGCACAGACTGACCAGACAGTACAAGAGCATTTGATAGAGAAATACATGTTACTCCCTAATCAAGTATGGGACAGCATAATTCAACAGGCCACAAAAGTAAGTATATTCTCTATTGGGTTTCCTTTATTTTGAACCTACGGAGACACTTGCACATGTGAGCGTGTCATGTGAGCCACCACAAAATGGCTGCCATGAAGGCTTGACCAGCCACAAAATGGCTGCCATGGCAGTGGTCACCCAAATCAGTGATGCTTCAAAAAAATTACTCCCAATTTTCAAAGGTTTTATTGCCCCGAGTTGTGTAAAGTTACATGAGCTACTTCATTCCATGTATGGGTGTAAAACACATTAATTTTACTTTCAGTTTTACCGTTTGGACTCGTGTAACTTGCAGTTTCTGCTTCGCCATAGCAAAATTGTAGCAGCCTTCATAGAGCATAGTGGACAAAAGGAGTATATATTTTTTTCCAGTTCACAGAAGGCTGATGAAGCATGTCATTACTAGCTTTATGCATATCGTTTGGAACCATCCTTTGGTGGGCAGTGCTGAAATTGACCTGCCTTCTAAGACTCTGGTGGAATTCTATGGAGATGTGGTGCGAAATATGAGAACATTTGCTATGTGTGTGAAAGAGGCATCGGCTAATTTGGCTAAAGGCAGCCTTCTTAAGCACTGCCCCGCCCCAAACTTACAAGCTGCTACCACCCTCCTAGTAAGCAAAATGCAGGCTGGGGGGGGGGGGAAATTGAGCAGGTTACAAATGCAGCTGATAGAAGAACCACCCTGGGATCTACTGGTATAGGGTGGTATCCAAATGTAATTAATGAATTAATAGAAAAGGCATGGCTTCATCAGCCTGCCATTTCTGCGCTGGGAATGGAGGAATGGAATTCTGTCTCTCTCCCCACCCCCACCCCCCCAAACTAGCAGACTATTTTCATGCTGGCCATGGAGGAGGAGGATAATTAATTTATTACTATTACTATTATAACATTTAGTTTTAACGTAGTGTTCTATGTGACATGCAACACAGATAAAATGATAGAATAAAATACCGAATCAAGTAGCAGGAAATATATGGTTTCCTTCTGTTCCACAGAACGTTGATATCCTAAAGGACTCTGAAACTGTTAAGCAATTGGGAAGCATTCTGAAAACAAATGTGCGGGCGTGTAAAGCTGTTGGGCATCCCTTTGTGATTCAGCTGGGCAGAATCTACTTGGATATGCTGAATGTGTACAAGTGCCTCAGTGAAAACATTTCTGCAGCTATTCAGGCAAACGGTGAGTATTACTGGCTTTAACATAAGTATTTGGAGTATGCAGAGGCTTCGCGGGCTACCCCAGAAGCCAGAACTTCTAGCTTCTGCCTTAGCGGCGCGAAGCCTCCGCAGGGCAGCAGGCAGCCTTCATCCTGCTGCCCTGTGGAGGCTTTGCACGGCTATCCCTGGCTTTTGCGGGAGGTGGGGCAAGGGACAGAGCGTGCGGCTCTGTCCCTTCCCCCACCTCCCAGAAAAGCCCCCAAGAGCCACGCTCCCTTTAAAGAGTGTGCGGCTCTAGCGGGAGGTGGGGGGAAAGCCAGGAGGTTTGCTTTCGCTGAAGCCAGGACTGCAAGAGGGATCGGTGCGCACCGATCCCGCTTGCTCTCCTGGCTTCAGGGATAGCCCCGCAAAGCCTCCTGAGCGAAGAGGGGGGAGCACGCCCTCTTCGCTCAGGAGGCTTTGCGTTGCTTTCTTATTTCTTGTTTTCCTCCCCTAAAAACTAGGTGCATCTTATGGTCTGGTGCGTCTAACAGAGCGAAAAATATGATAGCTTGGGTAAAAGACATGGATGAAGTGATGGAATGGTTTATGTTGTTTGAAAAGCAAAGGGTGGCTAGAACAAGATTAAATTTAATGAATGAATGGGATAGGGGAACCCTTGCATGGTGTGGTCACAGAACTTACTACAACACATCAAATTGCCTTCATGAGAATCAACATGGTTTCACACAGGGAAGCATTGCAATACAACAGCAAGTGTTAAAGGCCGGACATTTTTTTGAAAGTGATGCTCCTTTTTCAGTTTGCTGGCTTTGATTGTTAAGATGGGGAGTTTCTTTAAGGGTCATACGAACTTCCACGAAGGGTTGGTGCATATGCAACTTTACCAATTCCTTAACCATTGCTAAGACAAACTTTTAACTTGCTACTAGTCTTTCTTTCTTTCTTTCTTTCTTTCTTTCTTTCTTTCTTTCTTTCTTTCTTTCTTTCTTGTTTCTGTGTTTGAAAATAGATTAACCATGGTTAAAGTCAGTGTTGAGGAAAGCCTTCACAGGATGGAGTGGGGAGGGAGGTGGGATTTGTACCAAAGATGGTATATGCTGTCCAGTAGCCGCTATAATAAAAGGGTCAGAACTTTTACCCTGAGGTAGAATTGTAGAGCTGGAAGGAACCCTGAGGGTCATCTAGTCCAACCCACCCCCCGGCAATGCAAGAATCTCAACTAAATACATGGTCCGGCCTCTGCTTAAGTTAAGACGTCAATTTAAAGTTCAAATTGATTTTTACAAGGTTTTGACAGCTGCTTGCTTTGCCCTGGATTTTATCTGCCATATTTCTGTTCGTTGTTTTTTTGGTTTTAGATGGGATGTTCTGTGGAAAGGGAGGGTAAAAATATTTTTGAATTGTTTTACAAAGTATGTATTCCTGGGTTGTAACTGACCTCAAACTCTTCCAGGAGAAATGGTTACGAAGCAACCTCTGATCAGAAGTATGAGAACAGTAAAAAGGGAAACTTTAAAACTAATTTCTGGCTGGGTGAGCAGATCTAATGATCCTCAGATGGTAAGTGGACTTCTCAAGTGTCCGCAACCTCAATGAATGGCAAATGCACACTCAAACGTATGTGTTACAGTACAACCGTTTCTCTCTCTTTAGGTAGCTGAAAACTTTGTTCCGCCTTTGCTGGATGCAGTTCTTATTGATTACCAGAGGAACGTTCCAGCTGCCAGAGAGCCTGAAGTGCTTAGTACAATGGCTATTATAGTAAACAAGCTGGGAGGACACATTACTGCTGAAATACCTCAGATCTTTGATGCTGTCTTTGAATGCACGTTAAATATGATCAATAAGGTAATTCACAAAGTCCTGCAACAAACAGGAATGCTTCGAGATTCTTCACTGCTGTGAACCACATTCAGTTGTCTCTGTTTGAAATTGTAGTGTTCCTTTTAAATGTTTGTGTGAAGAATTTATAGGCTGCAGTTCATGAAGAGGCTTGCCATGTAGTGGCTGTTAGAGCTATTCTTCTTGGAGGTGGAAATAAAATCTAAGAAGGAACCTTATAAAAAACTTAATGGTTGCCTTTCCGTAAAAAGTAAAAGCAAAATACTTAAGCCTGACACATATGTAGGGTACCTATCTCTGAAAATCTTGCCTGAATAAGCATACCAGAGCTTCAAACTGAGCAAAAAATGTTCTGACAGTTCTCCATTCATTTCATGGCTTATTGAATTCTTGCTGTATTCAGTCATTCACTGGAAGCAACTTTAAGGAAACGATTGTTTTAACCATTGTTAAAAAGTGTAGATTAAACTAGGCTAGAGTATAGTTTAAAGTTTTGGTCTGCCTCAGGTACACACTAGTGCTGAAAACTTGTAAATCAAACCATGATTTGAATTGTTTTGAAACTTCTTTCAAAATTAGGTTTGGGCTCTTGAACAACTGTGGCAGCTGTTGTGCAGCTGCTGCCCTGGATTATTTTTGTGGTGCTTCTTAAAGTAATGTGAAGTTCTAAAAATTTGTTTTGGTCAGACTATATTGTGTAACTTAACATTTATTTTTATTTTTCTGTTTTCTCCTTCCTCTGCCATTAGGACTTTGAAGAATATCCTGAACACAGAACAAACTTTTTCTTGCTACTACAAGCAGTAAACTCCCATTGCTTCCCAGCATTCCTGGCCATCCCACCTGCACAGTTCAAACTAGTACTGGATTCTATCATTTGGGCTTTCAAGCACACAATGAGAAACGTTGCAGATACAGGTGACTTATCCTAATTTTCTGAACACTTGAGTAAGTCAGCTAATTGTGCTGAACTATCCTCCTCTGCCTAGAACATGTGGGCATGTAGATTCTTAACCAGGCACCCCCAAACTCGGCCCTCCAGATATTTTTTGGGACTACAATTCCCATCATCCCTGATCCTGTTAGCTAGGGATGATGGGAGTTGTAGTCCCAAAACATCTGGAGGGCCAAGTTTTTTGGGGGGGGTGTTCTTACCTATTTCTGAAAAGAGGCTGTTCTGTATACCTGCCTAACAGATTTGAAACTTGATTTTAAGCTTCCCTCAATAATTTATGGGAATTCTATTGAGTCCAGGTTTGGTGGAGTGGACACTCCAAATGTGTCCATTCATTTTAAATTTGGTAGTAATGAGTCTGATTATTTAATTTAAATAGTGGAATTCCCAGACTGATAACTTATTTGCTTCTGTGTAGCTCATATACTTGATGTACTTCACTTGGTTTCTAAAATGCATAACTTCTACAGCGCTAAAATTTTGAATAGCTTCATGTACTTTCTTCTAGGCCTCCAGATCCTTTATACACTTTTACAAAATGTTGCACAAGAAGAAGCTGCTGCCCAGAGTTTTTACCAGACTTATTTCTGTGACATTCTTCAGCACATTTTCTCTGTTGTAACAGACACGTCTCACACTGCTGGTAAGTAATTGTGGAGTGGGATGGAAGACCTGTACGGCTTGAGCTACGGTGAGTTCAGTTGCTGTATACATTCTAATCTAAATATTACTCTCCTTTGTGCGCTTTCACCAGGTTTGACGATGCATGCATCAATTCTTGCATACATGTTCAACTTAGTAGAAGAAGGAAAAATAAGTACTCCTCTAAACCCTGGAAATCCAGTGAGCAACCAAATGTTTATTCAGGAGTATGTTGCTAATCTCCTTAAATCTGCATTTCCTCATCTTCAAGAGTAAGTGTGTTTAGAATTAAAAGGTTAAATAGAACTTGAGTGCAACTACTAGTGGTCTTAATTGCTCTTCTCTGTGTGTCTCTTTTTTTATTACTTCAGTGCACAGGTTAAACTGTTTGTAACAGGACTCTTCAGTTTAAATCAGGATATTCCTGCTTTCAAGGAACACCTTAGGGACTTCCTGGTACAGATAAAGGTATGTCTGGAATTTCCTCTCTTACTCTGAATGTATATGGGACTTCAAGTAGACTAAACCATGGGGCTTTTTTTTTTTTCTTCTTTTTTTTTGAGACCTATGTATTGCTAGTTTCTGTCATGCTCCATTGATTGGGTATGCCAAGTCAGTTGCTAGATGATTTTACAAAACTAAAGCTCTCTATTTGCTATATTGATGCTGTGAATTTTGTCATATTGTTAAAGGTAGCCAACTTCTAAAGTGCTAGGGTAACTTTAGTTTCTAGTTCCAACTTGCAGGGAGACTAATGCCCATACTTAAGGGAACAGGAGACTTGAGGATGATTGAGTCAGAGGACCAAAAATATAAGGGCAGAACTATCAGGTTATGAAAAGGGGATATGCACTAATTGTGGCATTTGCTTTCTAACATGTGAAGTCATTGTTCTGTTTCAAACATGCAGATGCCAATAAGGGTACTCTTGAGTGTGGTTTTTATTTCATTGCATAAAATTATCTCATCCATCCAAGTTCTGGAACTTTGCATCGTAACTGCCTTTCTAGCTTTTGATGATCTTTGCCGGTTGTTTGGATTATAATGGATTTTCTCATCTGCTTTATTCCCACAGGAATTTGCAGGTGAAGACACGTCTGACTTATTCCTGGAAGAAAGAGAGACAGCTCTTCGACAGGCTCAGGAGGAGAAACACAAACTTCAGATGTCTGTCCCTGGCATCCTTAATCCACATGAAATTCCTGAGGAAATGTGTGATTAAAAAATAACCAGTTGCACTGTTTTCTTTCTGTACAGCTGCTTTGTTGTAAAAGAAAACAGGACTTGGATATTTGTTGACCAAAATGATGCCAATTTGTAAATTTAAGATGTCACCTAGTGGCCCTTTTTTCTTATGTGTTTTTGTATAAGAAATTTTCTGTGAAATATCCTTCCATTGTTTAAGCTTTTTTGTTTTGGTCATCTTTATTTAGATTTGCATGAAGTTGGAAATTAAGGCATTTTAAAAATAAAAAAAAAACACTTCATGCCCATTTTGTGGCTAAGGGTAAAAGAGGCAAAACATATAACTTGTAAAGTCTATTGCAAAATTATACATTTTCCAGTTAGAACACAATTTTTTTTTTCAATTAGGGAACACTTTCTTACTAGCCTGTCCTGCAGTCTAGAAGAAAAGGGTAAATGAGTATAGTCCATCAGATTAATTGTTAGGTATAGGATGGTGAGTGCTGCATCAGACATGAGCAGCTTTTGGGCTGAGTGGCAAGGCTAGGCTTACTGGTATTTGCAAGTTGTATGGCAAGTTTGCAGCAAGATCATGTGCATATCATCCCATTGTAAAGCAACTTGGAAAAAAAAGAGTATGGGAACACAGTACAGTTAGTTATTTTTACACAGTTCTTTTGTTTTTGTGTGTGTGCTGTCGCTTTGTCGACAACAGCTTTTTGTTTTCCTCAATGAGGAGTGTTGCTCATTTGTGAGCCTTCATTAACTCGAAGTGAAATGGTTAAAATATTTATCCTGTTAGACTAGGCTGCATCTTTTTAACAAGCTCATTAAAGAAGAATTCTGGCTTTTGAGATGACTTCTACTAATTACATTGTTTACCATGCTGTAGTGCTTTAAGAACACTACTTAAAAAGCAAAATAAACTTGGTTTACATTTATTTTCCTTTCCTTGGCTTTATTCTTTTATTGGATTAAACGCTCTGATCACCTTAAAATTCAAGTAGAATTTAGAGTAGCAGAAGAATCCCGTTACGGACCCTGCAAGACCTGGCAGGGACTCCCATAATGGCCGTGGGACCTTCCTCTGCAGGAGAGTGGCTCTGCAAATTGGTTCTTTAAACGTAGGTTTTCAACACGTCTCCCGAAATGGCCTGCCCAGCGTTGTCTTTTTTCCCCTTTAACCCGAGTTTTTGTGGCTCTTCTCAAGCAGTGTATAATATGACCAAAAACAAAAAAATTAACATTTGGCAGTATCAATGTTACTTTTGCTTAACATTTCTCCAGAATTTCTCTTCTGTATATCAAATGCCAACTTTGTCTTGGTTTTCCTGGGACGGGTGGCTTCCATGTTGCCTACAGTCCTGAGACTGTCTCACTACTTTTTTTAAAATGCAACATTCATGTGCCGTTGTTAAAGAAAATGAGGGTAGATGATTAGTGTTAATCTTTTTATATAAAATTTGAATATCAAAATAAAGTTGTATTGTGCCTTTATTATCCATTCAGAATTTTTAGTTGGAAATTCTTCATTTTAGTACCTATCAAAGCAAAATAACACTTAAATCAAATTCAAGTGTTTTTAATGCTTGGTATAAAATACCAAAACTAGATTGAGGTTCCAAAGTGCTAAGTCGACTTCCGTTTCCAACAAAAACTTTTTGCACAGCATACTACTTGAAATCAGTCTGTGTCATATGCCTAAGATGGCAGGCTTGGACACAGTGGAGGACAAAATAAATTAATATGAGAAGCAAATAATGAATGTTGTAGGAAGTATGAGTAATGGAGAATATGCATAAACACTGGGCATTGTATACATTATTGGCAAACATACAGTAGAAGCACATTTTTGTGACCCAAAAATGTCACAAAAGGAGGGGGGGCCACGGAACAGGGTGTTTGCAGACTTTTTCAATGGCATTTCAAATATATGCATTTTCACTTAAACGTGTGGTTCGCCTGTACTTCACTCAGTCTTAGAAGGCTGACACCAGCAGTTCAGGGTCTCACCACAAGGGGCAGTGACAGATTCCAGCAGTTCCTGACAGAAGACCACCTTGACAACCTTTCTAGGCTGGTTAGTGATACAAACCAATTCCCGCCCCAGAAAAAGAAAACAATTTAAAAGGCTATAGATAGTTTAAGAAGTCAAAGGCCCGGTTATAGAGGAAGTTATAGAGTTATAGAGGAATATCTGGCACCTAAATATATGTAGCAAGGGCACCAGGTGAGCCTCCTCTGGGGAGAACATTCCACCAATGGGGTGCTACTACAGAAAAGGCCCATTCTCATGCTACCACCCTACAGACCTCTCATGGAGGACACACACAAAGAAAAGCCTCAGATGATGATCACAGAGTCCAGGGTGGTTCATAGAAAGGTGGTCCTTGAGGCATTGCAGTCCTAAGCCATTTAAGGCTTCAGAGGTCAAAACTAGCACACTGTGCTGGTCCCGTGGGTTACCCGAGAGGCGAGGTCCAAGTCTGGTCCGTGGTCAAAGGTGCAATGTGGAGGCAGTCCGTAGTAGCTGAAGCTGGGTGCAGGGCAGGGAGTCAGGTGAAGTCAGGAACATGTATGCAAGCAGGGAGCCAGGGCAGGGCAGGAGCTCAGGCAGGAAAGCAGGACAGGTTTCAGGCAGGAACTAGCAACCAACAGTGCTGCTCCCGCAACTTGGGCCTGGGACTGGCTGGCTTTTATCTGCCCCGAGGCATTGGGCGGCCCCGATCCTCTGGTGACTCACTTCTCCTGGTCTGGAGGCGAGTACTCCTCCTGCGGGAACTTAGTTCTCTCTGCCCTGAGCCTCTGCAGCTCAGGAGAGGCTGGAGGGTTACCGGACCCAGAGGCAACCTCAGCTTCCTCTCACGGGGCTGAGAGTGGAGCACCTGCAGGCAATGGGTCCTCCATCACCTCGGGAGCCAGAGCAGACTCAGCTGATGCCTGCACCTGAGGATCCAGCACAGGTGAGAGGACCCTTCAGGCTCAAGCCCCAGCCCTGGCTCAGCTGGTTCTGGAGGCAGGGAATCCTGTGCAGCTGGGATCCCTCAGGTTCAGCATCCGAGTTCGAATCCCAGGCCATCACACACTTTGAATTGGGCCTGGAAACTTAATTGGCAGCCAATGCATTTGGGCCAGGATTGGTGTAATATGCCCAAGCCATCTTGCCCTGGTCAGCAACATGGCTGCTGAATACTATACCAGCTGAAGTTTCTGAACCATCTTCAAAGGCAGTCGGACATTTTAACACATTTCAGTATTCTAACCTAGAGGTTAGGTTAGATCATAGATAACCTAGAGCATAGATGACGGATCAAGGTCCCTCCTAGGAGCATTCCAACTGCTATCAAGACAAGTGAATTCCCTGCAATCCTGCTCTGATTCCAGAGTTAAATGGGAAGAGTGGTGGTTGCTGCTCCCCAAGACAACCAGAATCTGCATACAAGGAGCCATTCAGTGCTTTTTTAGGTGCTGGTTCTCCATACCAGCGACTACGGTCCCAAAAAGACCTATGTTATAGCAAAAAGATGGTAATATTCGGAGTAAATCTGTAGACCAAAGTCTTGATTTCAGCAAGTCTTACTGAGTGTGAGTTACTTGGAAAAACAATATAACTCAGGTGGTCAGAAAGGCCCAACAGAGACACCATTTTCTCAGGGTCTTGCAAAAGAACAATGTTAAACAACAATTGACCTTCTAGCGGTCCACAATAGAAAGTGTCCTCTCATATTGCATCACAGTGTGGTACGTGACAGCCACAGACAGAAAGTCTTTACGGAGGGTGGTGAACACAGCACATGATTTCATGGGCTGTCCCCTGAGCCCGCTAGATGACATCGCAAGGGATCGTTGCCTTAGGAGAGGTACCCCTGACCATTAGGTCCAGTCGTGACCAACTCTGGGGTTGCGGCGCTCATCTCGCTTTATTGGCCAAGGGAGCCAGCATCCAGCTTCCGGGTCATGTGGCCAGCATGACTGAGCCGCTTCTGGCGAACCAGAGCAGTGCAACGGAAACGCCCTTTACCTTCCCACTGGAGCGGTACCTATTTATCTACTTGCACTTTGACGTGCTTTCGAACTGCTAGGTTGGCAGGAGCAGGGACTGAGCAACGGGAGCTCACCCCGTCGTGGAGATTCGAAACAGCCGACCTCCTAATCGGCAAGTCCTAGGCTCTGTGGTTTAACCCACAGCGCCACCCGTGTCCCGCCTAACGCCTCTTAATTTCTCCAAACCTTTTCACCCTGTTGGATGTGATGTCAATAAGTGCTTAGCAACTTGGGCAGGCTATGCTGGCCATGATCCTGCAGTTAGATTTCTCTTCTTCCCGGGGAGCGGGGTGAACAAAGTTTAGGACTCTGAACCTGAAAAGAGAGAATATGAGGAGCCAGCCCCTCAAAGTCCTTCCACCAGGAGTGGAAGGGCCTGCACCCCTGTTGCTGCCATCACCTGACTCAGAAGCTCCCCAGCTCTGTTGCAACAGGAGACTAAAAAAGCAGGTTGGGCCCCTTTAAAGAAAGAAGCACTTCCCAGTACAGGTAGGGCTAAAAATAACTGGAAAGCAGCTGCTTCCACTATAGAAGACTGTCTCAGTTTGGTTCTTGCTGAAGCAACATCAGAGTTTTATGTTTCTATGGTGGAGCGGAACGAGCCTGTTGCGTGTGAATGAGGTCCTAGGATAACCTGAACACTGTGATCAATGCATTGGTAATCTTATGACAGGATTACAGTGGTACCTTGGTTCTCAAACTTAATCCATTCCGAAAGTCCGTTCCAAAACCAAAGTATTCCAAAACCGAGGCGCACTTTCCCATAGAAAGTAATGCAAAATGGATTAAACTGTTACATACTTTTAAAAACAACCCCTAAAGCAGCAATTTAACATGAAGTTTACTATGTGACACAGGGGTCTCCAAGCTTTCCTTGTCTCGGACTGGTGTCTCGAGTGACGGTTGCGCAGAAGGCGGTGGAGCGCGCGCACACATGCTATTTCCGGCGCACTTTTGGGTCGGAGGAGCACCGGAAACAGCTTATGTGCATGCACATGGACCTCCTCCGATCCGGATGTGTACCGGAAATAGCGTTTGCGCACGTGTTGCACATCCGGGGTGGAGGAGGCCCGTGCGCATGCACGCAAGCTATTTCCGGTGTTCCTCCGACCCAGAAGTGGGTCCCCATGCCACGCCGCAGCGGTGAGAGCGGGTGGCGGTTGCTGCGGCCCAGGTAAATGAGTCCCTTGGTCCTTATCCGGCCTCTGGGCCGTAGGTTGGTGACCCCTGATCTAACGAGACCATTGATCCATAACATGAAAGCAAAAAACAATGTACTACAATTACACAGTCAATCAGTAGCTGAACTGGGTTCCACACAGCCACAAAAACAAAACAAAAAAGAGCTGCAAAAACAAAAACGCAAAACAAATAGCAAAAACAGATAGACCTCAGCGTAACACGAAAACAGATGTGTGGCACTCAAACTGGAAATGTGGCACTCAGGAGCATGTCCGGCTTCCAAAAAAAGTTCACAAACCAGAACACTCACTTCTGGCTTTGAAGTGTTTGGGTACCAAGTTGTTTGAGTACCAGGGTGTTCGAGAACCAAGGTACCACTGATGGCAAGTCAGAAACTGATGAATGGGAAAGAGATAAGCACCCCACAGCCCATTTGCAACACGAATCTTCCAGTTTTGATAGGTGACTCCAGTGAAGTTTAGCCCTGAATGCCAAGGGATAAACTTACCTCACAGGGTTATTCTGAGGATAAAATGGGGAGCATGCAGGGAAGGGGCGTAGCAAAGAAAAGAAGACACCTCAAGTTCTTTTGGAAGAAACGCGAGTTATATATGTAATAAACACCTGGGAAACTTTACTGATCCTTTGCCGGACTACAACTCCCATGATCTCTGACCATTGGGGGGGGTGTTATTGGGTTCTAACTTGTGATTGGGATTTATCTATTGGGATTTAACTTGTGGTATGACACTATATGTATGTGTATTTATATATATGTGTGCATTTTGTATATTTGTGTATTTTATACCCTCACAATATAAATTGTTTTATTTGTACGCGTGTTTCCCCATTCCCTGTATCATTTTTATTTCTCGAGTTTATATTTCCTTCCAGAGCAGGGCTTTGACACCCAATAATAATCGTCGTCCTCTTCTTCCACCCGCCCCGGCCTCTCCTCCTCTGAGAGAGAGCGCGGGAGCCCGTTTTTCGCGAGGAGCGCGCGCAGGCGCACCGACTCCCTCCGAGGGAACGGGGGTGGGGTGGACGACGGCGACGTCAGGACGCTTTTTCCGCCTTGCGCGAGGCCGCCATTTTAACCTGCCCAACTCCCCCATTCCCCCCCCCCACTTCATAACCCCGCGCGCCGTTCGCCCCGCCCAGAGAGAGAGAGAGCGAGCGAGGGAACTCGAAACTCCGCCTCCTTCCTCCTCCTCAGCCGGCGACGCCGCCGCCGCCGCCACCCCCTCACACTTCGTCTCCCGCCGCCCTGGCCCGGAAACGCCCGAGCCGGGGCCGAACGTGCGTGCGTGTGCGCGCGTGCGCGTAGGTTTCCCTCCTCTTATACCCCCCCCCTCTTCACTCCCTCCCTCCCTCAGCCCTCCTCCTTCCCCCTCAGCAAAATGGCGGCGCGTGGAGGCCTTGGGAGCCAGTGAGTGACTCGCCGTCCCTCCTCCACCTCCTCTTCTTCTTCCTCCACCTCCTCCTCCTCCTCCTTTCCCCCCACCCCTTCCCTCACGCTTCTCTCCGTCGCCGCCAGGCTCATTTGCATCGGGCAGTCGCCGCCCCCCCCCTCCTTCCACCTCGTAGTTGTTGTGTTTCTCCCCCCCTCCCCATTCTCACCCACTTTACACACACACACATATCCTCCTCCTCCTCCTTCACGGTTGTTCCTCCTCCTCCTCCTCCTCCTCTCCCCACCCCCTTCTCCCCCCCCTTCCCTCTCTCTCTCTCTCTCTCTTTCTGTCACAGCCGCCCCTCCCCCTCTCTTCTCAATCCACACCTCCCCCACCCCAACACCGCCAGCCCATCAATCAATCAGCGGCGACCGGGAGCGGATCGATCAATGGTCGGGAGGAGGAGGCGGCGGCGGCTGCTGCTGGTTAATGAACAATGTGTGAGAGCTGCGCCGAGCTGCTGGAGGTGTTAAACGAGAGTAAGTCGGAGAGGCCTCCGAGCTTCGGAGGAGGAAGGGGCGAAAAAGACGGTTTTTTATTTATTTATCCCCACCCCTTCTCATCCTCCGACGATTCCCCCCCCCCATTTTCTTTTCTTTTGCACGGACCTCCCCGTTTGGAGGAGGTGGAGTGGGGGGGGAATGATACCGGGCACCGCGTCGCCCTCCCATTTCACCACCCCCTTCATATATGAAAAATCCACTTGGCCTCGTTTTGGAGGAGAGGCAGGCTTGGCCATGTTGTGCAGAGTGGGAGCAGGAAGGCCGGTTCCTGGGCCCGCCGCAGGGCTGCCAATCCCGGGGACTCGGCCCGAGGAAGATGGGAAGAACGGTTTTATCTTCTCTACCCTTCCCACCCCTCGAGACGAGGGCGAAGGGACACGGATGCGGAGGTTTTATTGGGAGCAGGGGGATTTCCTCAACCCCCCCCCCACCGCGCCCCAGTTGGAGGGTGCAAGGGGGGGGGGCGGCAGCAGCAACTTAAAAGCCTCTCTCGGAGCTCTTCCCGTGGCATTTCTGCCGGCATCCTCTCGCCCTGCAGCCGAGAGGCCTAGTTCTCCAGCTTGCCTGTGCTCGGGATGAGGCTGCAGGCGAGCCCGGCTTGTGCTGCGAGTTGGCTGCGTGGATGTGCTCTGAGCGCAGGAGGAGGGAGGAGTAAAGCTCTAGTTGCAATATACTCCGCTCTCCTCCCGCCGCCTCGCCCGCTGTACTGAGGTCCTAAGCGGGGACGAGCCACAAAGGGGTCTTGAACCGGGAGTAACCCCTTGGGGTGTTTTGTTTTTGGTCTGTCAAGGGTTGGGGTGACTATGAAGGAGGATATGGTAGTGGTGTGCCTTTTTATTTTGGATCCATATAGTGAGTTTTGCACTGTTGCCTCTGGTTCTGTCATATTCTGGTGCACTACTATTAACATTTAACGTAATGCCTTTTTGTATCTGTTGTAAATTTTTACTATACTCCTCCTCTAGTAAACTACTGCAGTTGTTAATTGTGTTCAAAGTTCTTCCTTCCTTCCTTTCAAAAACCTAACTCCTCCCATCTTCTGCATATCTGCACAATTGTTTTTTTATGTTGCAGCTCTCAAGCTCACCTGGACTCCTGTTTCCAGAATTTCTTGTTCCCTTGCTGGGATGTTAGTTGCAGACAAACATCCCTGTTTTGTATACTTAGTATGGGATTTAAACAGTCATCTTTGAAGTAGAATGTGTCTGATATGCATTCTTTTGTCTAAATCCTTTGCAACTGAGACTTGGTTCCTTGTGAATATGTGCAAGGTTTGGATTAAAATGGATTCCTAGTTCAAGTTTATGCAAGCTGTTTGGAACTTTTTATTGCTGTGGATGACCTGGGTAAAGAACTGCCAATAAAGAAAGCATGGGTACCATAGATAGATGGTGGATGTTGATAGGCAAATCTCCCTAAAATGTTAGAATGTGTAAATAATGAAATTGATGTAAAAGAGGGGAAATCCTTGTACAGTTCCTGATCCTATAAAAGGTGTCCAGAGAACATTATCTTCTGTGTGTGCAGACTGAAGGAAAATGGAGAAAATGTTTATATTCACTTATTTCTCAATCATGTACAGTATTTGGAAGGTGCTGGTGATTGCTAATAAATGCAATATAGGGTTTTTGTTAGGATAAGCTCCTGGGAGAGGAATAGATCAAAGAAAACTCTTGACCAGAACTTAATAATTTTCTAATTAAAGGCTGCTTTACCAGCTGGTTTGGTTATTAACATGTAATTATTTATGTGTAATTACTGTATCTTGTTATTGAAGAGTTAAATGTTTTGCCAGTGGTGCATTCTGTAGCCCTTATTATTTGAGGATTTGGTATGTCCATTTCTGATGCTAGATGTAGATCCAAAACTTACCCTGTGCTTGCATAATCTCAGTGAAGCCTGTGACTTACTTCTGATTTGCTCTGATTGTGTTATGATTTCAGGCAGCGGTTGGTTTTACCGCTTCTAAGTGTTTATATATTTGTTTCTATTATATAGTTTGTTGGTATGGACTGGTATGGCTTTAACTTTGAGGTGGAGAGAAAGAACCCTGATGTGTTGAGATCAATCTGGAATGACTGTAGATTATGGAGTTATCAGTCATTGAGTCCTCCTCAGATTTTTTGCACAGGTGTTAATGAGGCTTTAGATCAGGCATAGGCCAACTTGGCCCTCCAAATGTTTTGGGACTACAACTCCCATGATCCCTAGCTAACAGGACTGGTGGTCAGGAATGATGGGAATTGTAGTCCCAAAACATCTGGAGGGCCAAGTTTGCCTAAGTATGCTTTTGATTGTTTGAGTTTAGAAACTTATTTTCATAAGATTTGAGTATCCATATTGAGCACACTAAAATAACATTAAGACAATTAGAAAGAATTTTGATTGCAATACTTAAGGCAAAGCTGTAGTTTAATGTTCTGTGGACAGTAGTCACTGGTTAAGGAAAAAAGTGGAGGGAAGAAAAGTAATTGCAGTACTTGAAATTCAGAAAAGAATGTTGGCACTGCATTTGTATTTTCATGAATTTCCCCGCAGTGTAAGTCCCACTAACTTCCATGTCTACTCAAAATCAGACATGAAACCAAAGTGGCTTACACCAAGGTAAGTGGGGTTAAGACTGCAGGCTAATTATGCAATGAATCTAAAATCATGGCTTTTCAAGTACAGTATCTGCAATGCTTTGCATGAAGTGATCTTATCATAAATATTTGACTGTGTATACATCATACATTTAAGTCACATCCCACCAAAGAATCCTGGGAACTGGTTTACTTATCACAAGCTACAATTAGCAGTATCCTTAACCACTGGATTCCTGGAGTAGGGGTGGGTCATGTTTTAAATGTATAGTGTATATGCAGCCTTCCCCCTTTGTGCATGCATGCGTACTCACTTTCTTGCCCACTTTAGTTCATCTGGTGCATGCCTAGTTGTAACTGACAATTCTGAGAACTGAATTTACTAACTAATGCTATGAAAGGGACCCAGATTACAGTCATGATATCCATTTGTTTCATTTGCAGTATCTCAAGAATCCCCCAAAATCACACTAGTAATGGCATAGAGAGAGAATGTCAGATGCTGACTCTCTAATATAACACATGCAACCTACAAAATGTGGTGGAGCAAATTAAAAATAGTCGCATCACTTGTGAGAAGATATTACCCATTGAGTGTTGTGCATTGCAGATTGTGGGGTGGAGGCTCACCTTTTTACTGTTTTGTTCAAGAAACTCTTCATTATTTACTTATTTTAGTATTACAGCTATCACAACTGGAAATTCCAAGTCTACATTCACTTCAAAAGGAAAGAAAGCAGCCAGTGAAAACTGGTAATGAATGAGGTCATGTTTAAAACTTGTGAGTCAGGGATTGCCAACAGTTCTCTGTCCTGCCTGCTGAGCATTTGGAATTGCTTTTCATTCTACTAAAACTACTGGAGCTGAGCCTTGAGAGAGATTCGGGAACTAAATTAAACTTCCACTGTGTCACTGAACATTGTTAAAGAGTATTTGTGTATACTAAGCGGAAAACACAAACATGTATTTTGACACATGCCATTTTGAAAGAGAGTGAGAGAATTAAAATGAACTGTTTTAGATACCAAGCTGCAATAATTGGGACAAGGAGGAAATAATACAATGTTCAAGAGAATGTTAAAATAATAACATCATTGGACAAAGGTGAAGGAATCACATAAAAAGGATTTGCATAGCAAAGGGACTAGTTTTTCTCTTATCCACAACACTCTATTCTAAAATTTGCTTCTTCCTGCTGGCTGGGAAATAGTCTCTAGCCCAAGTAAGAGAATGAGAGGCACTTGCCATAGCAGAGGATATAGAAAGGCCAGAAACAGGATGGGGCAGTTATCTCCTTGTGATGAAAGTTTTCCCCAAGAAACATGCATTTTGCTGCCACATCTTTCCTTTCCCTGTGCTTTGTGTGCAACTAGTTCTAGAGACCACATAATGCAATAGAAAACAATTATACTTTTTGATGCATCTACTTTGCCTCAAAAATACTATTCCACCGCAAGAATGAGGCAAAAGGCATCAGCGGCTGTGATATAAGTTATTTGAGTATAGTGTACCATCTGTACTGTTGACAATATTGGGTTAAAAGTTTCTGAACAGGAATACATAATACTAGAATATTGTGTTCAGGGAAGTTGTGTGGGGATATTCTGGAACTCTGCAGTTCTTCTTCCTACAGTTATACTCAGTGATGGACTGAGGCACTCTACAAAGAGGAAGTGTGAGGCTCCCTTTGTCTAAACCAGGGATTGGGTACCTGTGGCGCTCCAGTTGTCGTTGGTCTGCAGGTTCCATAATCCTTCTCCATTTGGCCATGCTGTCTGTTGGCCCTGGTTCTACATCTGCACTGTAAGCAGTGCTGCTGCATGTTAATATAGTGCTATCAATATGTGTGGTGGTCAATCTGGGCCCCTAGAACTGTGACTTCATTTCATGCCAGTGGCCAGGAGGGTGGAAAGGTGTGAAAAGTTATGGCAGAAAAGGAAAATTTTGGCTCTGGCGATTCCCACTGCTGCCATGTGGCACCTGATAGATTGCCCCTTGGAGAATGCTGCTCTTGACAGAAAAAAGGTTCCTCAACCTTGATTTACAGATTGCCAAGCAAAAAGGACATTAAAATCTAAATCTAAAGACTATTGGGTTCCATCCTTGTTTTCCTTCTTCTGGATAAATATTGCTGGAATTTAAAATTTAGAGTGTGTTTATAAAACTGAAGTGGGGTGTGTGTGTGTGTGTGTCAACATGACCATTAGCAGCTACTTTGAGTAATGCTTAGAAATGATTTGTGGAACATAAAATAATGTAGTCTTTAGAACTTAATGCAGCATTGGCTTATCTTCAGAGATCACATGGACTATAGTCCTGTTGCTCCTTTGATGAAAGTTAAGCATGTGATAAGTGTTCGTTTTTTTATATTATCCTAATCCCCTTTCCTCCAGTGGGTTCAGTATGAGTAATCTGCTAATACAGAACTCTGATCTAGAATTAAATTCTTGGTTAACTTGTGTTCCTAGGATAGCTGTTCCATGTTCCTTGTGAACCATGTGGGAATGCTCTTTTGAGATGCAACCATATCCAAATGGTTCTGAAAATTTGAGATCAGGACTATACTATGTGCATGTTTCACAGAGGAGGTATATGAACTGACTGCAACTCTTAATATTGGATGTTTACGCTTTGTCTCTGAAATAAGATTTGTTCGTTGAATTTCTGATGTAATAACATAATTGGAGATTTTAGAGCCACAGTTTCAAATTAGTAATGCCTACTGCATTTCACTTGAGCACGCTCTGTTGTTGCCTTCGCTTCCTCCCCTGCTCTCTTCTTCCTTCCCACAGGGCAGACACTATCTGATGCCCCTATAGAGATAGTCTGCCTGGAACAGGCGCCAGCCATTGGAGTCTTAGAAACTTATTAGAGTCCAAAGAATCCAATTCTCATAATATATAGGGCCTGTATATGTAGTACTTTTGGACAGAAGAACAGATTTCTGAGTTTAGAATAGGCTTGCTTTTAATTTATGAAAGGTGCCTAAGTGTCAATTATGTATTAAGATTTTTTTTTGGCAATGTATCCACATTGGGTTCTACCCAGGTAGTGGCTTTGCAGTAGCAGAAGTGTTGCCACCACTCCAAGGTGCATCTCTCTGTGCTGTACCACATCCCATTCCAGCGGGCTCCCTAATCCTGAGGGGCATGGGAATTTGCATTCTGTAGGAAGGATTAGCAAGAACCAGATGCCCTGTCTTGCATAAGCAGAATCGTTTCTTTTCAAAGCCACCACTAGCATGCAACTATGACTGAATACTATTAATAAATGATAATTAGGAATTGAAGCTGAATAGCATTCAAAATTCGCCAGGTGCATTTCACACCTGTATATCGGCCACTTGCGACCAAGTAAAGATGCCTGGGTGCCAGGATTGGCACCTGACGTCTCCACTATCTGGAGGTGCATGCCTGGGGATCATTGGATCTGCTCTTCTTTTACACACTAATACCCCAACCTGTAGAATTCTATCCATTATCTTTTATCTGCACATTCAGAATGAATTTCAAGAGTCATCAAGTCATATTGAAAAATACAACTTTCAAGCCATGTGACCCAAAAATGGCAAATAGTCATTCATTTTGGCAAGACTAACTCTGGTTTAAGGAGCCATTTGGCACCTAGCTTATATA
This sequence comes from Podarcis muralis, assembly GCF_964188315.1. Classification (NCBI taxonomy): domain Eukaryota; kingdom Metazoa; phylum Chordata; class Lepidosauria; order Squamata; family Lacertidae; genus Podarcis; species Podarcis muralis. Next base: position 8,486,398 of record NC_135657.1, read on the forward strand.
TTGATGAGTTTCTAATAATGATTCTCAAGTACAAATTCATGAATATGCATGAATGCATGAATATGACTTAACCTAATAAGTAGTTATAGTAGTACCCAGTAGGACAAATTTGTGAAGAACCTATCACATGGTTTTCTGTGGTAAGGAAAGCTGCAATCCTGTGCATAATTACTTGAGAGTAATTCCTATTAAGATTCCAAGCATATACGTCACCTGTGGTTGCTCAAGCATGGAAGCCTTATTATGTTTAGGCTGGCTTGCAAATTACTGTAACTATTTACATGCAGCTGCTTTTGAAGACTCATTGGAAACGAAATTTCACCTGGTGCAGAATTCAATTCATTGACTGAGGCCAGTTTTTCAGAACCGGGGTTTGAAATTAGCAGGGTGCGATGCTTATTTAGCACCTAAAGATTCTCCATTTGTAAGCACCTCAAAAAGTCTGGGTCCCATTTTTTGTGCCTAGCTGACACTCAAGGATTACTGAAATGTATGTGCTTTGAAGCCTTGCAGTGTATGTTAAGGATAGACAATATGTTAAGGCGTTTAACAATAAAGAGTACAGTGGAACCTCAGGTTACGTTGCCTCCGGCTTACGTCACCCTCGGCTTGCGACTGGTGCAAACCCGGAAGTACCGGAACGGGTTACTTCCAGTTTTGCGCATGTGCAGAAGCGCTAAATCACGCTGTGTGCGTGCAAACACAACGCTTTTTTGCGCTGTTTTTGAGTTGTGGTGCGGCCTCTGGAACAGATCCCCGCCGTAACCCGAGGTTCCACTGTAGAGTGTCACTTATGTGAATTGCATATTAGTTCATGCTTATCAAAATAATAAATAAAAAGTGTTGCCAAACCCACCAAATGATGACTAGATATTCTGTTTTCGCACTCACAACTCAGGTCTCAAGAGCCATTTGGCTCCTAGCTTTTCTATCCCAGTTTCTAATACTGTTCAGAACATATAACACCAATGCTATTTCAACTGTACTGGTTTTTGATAAGTTTTCAGTCCCTATTGAAGATGCTGGCTAGCATGGAAAATCTGCTTTGGTTCCTATACTGGCCATGTTTTGGCCACACCTGAATACCTATTTATTTCAGCAGGTTTATGGCCTAACTGACATTCGATCCATCTTCTGACCCTTGGATTTTTCCTCTTCCACCTCTTGGATTATTTTATCTGCTGCATTGTTTATTATTCTGTTTTTAAATTATTGCTGATTATCGCTTTTGTTGTAAAATATTTTGAGCTCGGCTCAGAAGCTGGAAAAGTAGGATATAAATATTAATATAATATTTTATGGGCTATTAACTTATTTTCAAAGCCACAGTTGAGATTTACATACTTCTTTACAGGCTTAGAAATTCATGGGATCTGTCCCAAAGAGTAGATTCACTAGATTCTTGTTTGGGACTGATAATTACTACCTCTCATTCTGTAATCATAATCACTACTACAGATTAAAGTCGCTACCTTTCCTTTCTCTCAGTAATGGTAAAGGTAAAGGTACCAGGTAAAGGGCCAGTCTTGACAGACTCTAGGGTTGTGCGCCCATCTCACTCAAGAGGCCGGGGGCCAGCGCTGTCCGGAGACACTTCTGGGTCACGTGGCCAGTGTGACATCGCTGCTCTGGCGAGCCAGAGCCACACACGGAAACGCCGTTTACCTTCCCGCTAGTAAGCGGTCCCTATTTATCTACTTGCACCCGGGAGTGCTTTCAAACTGCTAGGTTGGCAGGCGCTGGGACCGAACAACAGGAGCGCACCCCGCCGCGGGGATTCGAACCGCTGACCTTTCGATCGGCAAGCCCTAGGCGCTGAGGCTTTTACCCACAGCGCCACCCGCGTCCCCTCTTTCTCTCAGTACATGTAAGCAAATAGTTCACTTTTTTTTAATCTTGAAGTACAAAGTGGTGAGTTAGGATTGTGGGAGTTTTTTTTTGTCCCTGGAAATAACTTGTAATGTAGCTTTTACCAGGCTAGTAATGTCCAGATGTTGTTGAACTAAATTGTTCCTGGCCATTGGCCATGCTGTTGGAGCTGCTGATTGTTGTAGCTCAAAGTATCTGAAAGGTGCGAGGGGCAGGTGGAAAGTCCTGTGCACTCCTGTGTACTCCAGAAGTAAGTTCCACTGAGTCTAGCAGGACTACCCTTAGGTACGTTTTGCAGCCTTATTGTGGTATAAACCTTTGTGGAATACAATGGTACCTCGGGTTACAAACACTTCGGGTTACAAACTCCACTAACCCGGAAGTAGTACCTCGGGTTGAGAACTTTGCCCCAGGATGAGAACGGAAATCGTGCGGCAGCAACAGGAGGCCCCATTAGCGAAACCGCACCTCAGGTTAAGAATGGTTTTGGGTTAAGAACGGACCTCTGGAACAAATTAAGTTTGTAACCCAAGGTACCACTGTAGAGCCCACTTAGATTCATGAAGCATTAGGTGTAGTTGGCAGATGACGGTGTATGCAGTTTTCTATCTTCACACACACACACACACACACACACACGGGTATGAGAAGGAATGGTAAATTGTAGACCCAGCAAAGGGCAGCAGAGGTCTGTGACACTTTTATGAACAACTCTCACATATGCAAGATAACAACAGAATGATGCATTCATAACAGCAGTCACTGTGATGATACTGTTTTTCTAGTTTTTCTATGCTATTTTTCCACCAGTAGTGCAAAAGAAATCCAGAGAGTCATGATTAAATCTGAATTCAACAGAACCAGATTTGCTGATGAATCTTAGTTCAGTGATTTCATGCTGGAGCTTCCTTTTATAGTATGATTACTGGAGTTCCAATAATGACCTCGTTTGAACATATGTGTTTTAGGATGTGGTGCTGAAGCTCATAGGGGACAGTGACTTATAGCAGGCCTTCTCAGTGGTGGTGCCCTGGATCTGGAATGCCTTCCCTAAGGAAGTTTGGCTTCCTTCCTTCTTGGTTAGATTTTGTCTCAGTCACTCTGAAGACTCACTTTTATGCAAGCATTTGGAAATAATTTATCGGGCCCCGAGCTATCAGTAGCTGCTATTTGGAATGTCAGTATGTGTTCCTGATTTTACTGTTTCCTTGATTTTAATTCTCTTTTATTTTGTGGCGATGGTATTGGGTGTATGCATATGGTATTTGTTGTTTAGCACCTCTGGGATTGTAGCTGATGAACGGCAGCCAAGAAATCTAATAAAAGGAAAGAAATCTTGTATTAGCAAGGAGGTTATCTGGGATGTGGCTAAATGTCACTTGTCTTTCATAATGTCATTTGTGGTGCTATAGGCATTGTGACTATTATGTATTGTTAATATCTTTGTTGGCTCAAAACTCAAGGTTTGTGGTTTTCTTGATTACATTCTGAGATGTTTGGCATTGATAATGGCCAAGAGCAGGAAAGAAACAGAAGTCTCAGCAAAGGAAGAATGGATACAAAAAACTTACGGAATATGCAGAAATGGTGAAACTTACCGGAAGAATAAGAAATCAAGATAACGTACTTTTTTAAATAAAAGAATGGAAATAGTTTATTGAATATTTACAGATAAATTGTAAACAGATAAGAACATTGGCGGGATTATTGTAATAAGCTGCAGTTTCATAAGAGTAGATATTTAAAGTAGATGAATACATGAGGAAATTAAGTTAATTTGAATATGCAGAAGATATTAAAAATAAATTTAAGGAATGCAGAAAGAGGGGGAAGGAAGTCAAGTTTTGAAATGTTTAAATGGTTGTAAAATCAGTGAAATGTATAAACCTGAAAAGTTTAATTTTTTTTAAAAAGAGGATAATGGCTGAGCTGAGAGCAGTACTTGTTCTCATTTGCTTTCCAGGAGGCAACAGTTACTCCTCTTCATTGACCACACAAGTGACTAATTGCACCCCTATTGCTGATGCTTTAATAACACTTCAATCTTGAAATGATGCTGGAGATTCAAAGTGACTTTTCAGTATTTTTACCTTGCAGAGTCTATTACCGGGTGCATGCTTCAGAGTTAATTAAGCTTTCACAGTGAATGTTTTTATCTCTCTGTTAAATGTGCTCTTCTTTAGGAACTCAGCTTAAATTTCAAATCTAGGCACAATAGCTGTTGAGCTTTTTTTGGGGGGGGCAGTTTTTGAGCATTTTAAGGCAAAAACAAGACAGCCAACATGGGCTGCTGTATGTCGGATTTTCCCAGACATTTTGCTGATTTCCACCCGGACACTTCTTCTGACAATGTTCTGGGTATGTCCAGAAAATCCAGACATGTGGGAACCCTAACTTAGCTGTTGTCCTTTATGTTTGATCACAAGTTATTCTGTTTCTCTTCAAATGTTTACTAAAATTCCAAGCATCTTTAATTATTATTATTGTTATTATTATTTTCATTTTCAAAAACAGGAACAGAGAGAATATTTAACCCCTCCCCCTCCCTTCCCTCCTCCTGTCCCACTTACAACTTCATAACAAATACAGCATGTATACATATACACTACCATATGACTTCCCTTTCACCCTTTTCCTGGTTCCTTTGCTTTTCTAATACTCCGCGTAATCCACATTCTTTTAATCATCCAATTTGTTATCTATTAAATTATCCATTTCAACTCTGCTTCATTTACTCAAGACTTGCTAAACTATGTATTTGTTTATACTAGTTCTTAAAATGTTCAATAAACATTGTCCATTCCTCCTTGTATTCCTTATCTTCGTTTTCTCGTACCCTGTTCATCAGACCAGCCAGTTCAGCATATTCAAACATTGCACATTGCCATTCTTCCTTAGTGGGCACTACAGTCATACCTCTAGTTGTGTTAGGTTCATGTTGCAGATTTTCAGGTTGCGAACATGGCAAACCTGGAAGTATATACTTCTGGGTTTCACTGCACAGAACCTTTCTGCGCGCTTCACACATGTGCAGAACTGCTCTATCATGCTCCACGCTTGCACAGAAGCGCTACTCTAGTTGCAGACTTTTTGGGGTGCAAACGGCACCCTGGAACGGATCGTGTCTGCAACTAGAGGTACCGCTGTATACTTGTTCTCCACCTTTGTTCCAATAAGGGTCTAGCTGTGTCAGTGGTGTATAGTAGTAAACTCTCTTGGTTTTTTGGAGACCTCTGTTACCATCCCCAAGAAGAAGAACAACTGTATACTTGTTCTCCACCTTTGATCCAATAAGGTTCTAGCTATGGTGTTGGTGTATAGTAGTAAACTCTTTTGTTATTTTTGGGGACCTCGGTTACCATCCCCAAGAAGAAGAACTCATTTTTTTAAAGTATCTTTTTAATTTATTATAGTCTCCCAACATACCTTAATTATTTTACAGGACCACCACATATGAAAAAAAAATCCCTCAATTTCATTACACTTCCAACATATACCTTTTTCTTTTTTAGACATTTTCGCCAATCTAGTGGGTGTTAAATACCATCTTTGGGCCACTTTCATCATGCCGTAAAATTCATATTTATTTTCCACAACATTCCCCATAATTCATTATCAGTATTGTGACCCACATCTTGTGCCCACTTTCACAGTTTGTTTCATACAGAGCTTTTTTTTTAGAGACTTAAGTGCACTACTAATGAAATAGCTTTGCCCCAGCCCTTACACCTGATGCCTTTACAGTGAAGGGAAAGGAATATAGAATTGATGGATGCTTAATGCTCCTAAAAATAGGATTTTATTTAGATGCCTTAGTTCCTTGTTTTGAGAGCATTAAATTCAGACAATCATATTCAGTCCATCTTGCCCAGTATTTATAGCTGTAGTAAGAACTGAGGAGTCAGGCTATTGGTCCATCTGGCTTGGTGGTGTCAATGCTGAGTGTCATTGGCTCTCCAGGAATTCAGATATCTTTCTCAGCCCTACCTGGAAACATCAGATGCTGAAGTATCATCCTTAAGAAAGACAAAGCCTCTCCTCTGTCCAAGAGGGGAGGTGTGGGCGGGACGCGATTTCTGTGTCACCCACTCACCTGGCTGGTGCACCACGCCCACAGGTAAGCGCTCAACCGGGCGGCTTGGAGGGGGCGTGGATTGCAGTCTTAAGTTACTGCTGCGCCAGCCATTCTGCCTTATTTTCCGCCTTCCTGTCGCGAGTCACCCACCCTCCATTCCCTTAGAGCTTAGGGCTTAATTTTTCTCTTGGCCTTGCTATGGACCTTAGGTTGGTTGCCCAGGTTGTCCTGGGGGCCTGGTAGGAATTTTTCCATCTGGCATTAGGCCTTTTGGTTTTTTCGCCTACCTTGTAGCAATCGTCACAACTTTCTTGGTATTGGCGGGTAGGTTAGGCATTGGAATGTGTTTGTGGTGTGTGGAAGGGCTAGGTGTGGCCATCGCCTACCCCTTCAATTTTGGGTATTCCGTTACAGGAATCTGGCGGTCATGGATCCTGTCCGATGCCTGTGTGGCGGGGGGCCGTGGCACGACCCTCGGTGACATCAGGGGATAGCTTAACAGGCTCCACCTTCTGGTGAATAAACCCCCTTTCGGGCTCACCCCCTCTTCGAGTGGGTGGAGACAATCTGTTGTGGTCCAATGCCTAAGCCAATACCTTTTCACTTGCTGTAATCAATAAAGTTGTGGCTTTTTCTTGCCCATTAACCTTATATTCCGTGTCTGTGTGTCTTCATTCCACAAAGCAGGGATCGGGTCCTCGAACCACAACTTGAAAGGTAAAGGACAACACAACTAGATATTTTAAAGTACTTTGATTTTTTTCCACTAGAAGAAAAAATCAACAGCAAAATAAAGTAATCATATTTTTTTTTAATTGTTGGCTTCTGTTCTATCTATAGTGGTACCTCAGGTTACATACGCTTCAGGTTACAGACTCCGCTAACCCAGAAATAATACCTTGGGTTAAGAACTTTGCTTCAGGATAAGAACAGAAATTGGGCGGTGGCAGCGGGAGGCCCCATTAGCTAAAGCGGTGCTTCAGGTTAAGAACAGTTTCAGGTTAAGAACGGACCTCCAGAACGAATTAAGTACTTAACCCGAGGTACCACTGTATTCCCCTTTATGCATCCACCTGTTCATTAAGAGTTGAACAACAGTATTGCTGCTTACTTCCTACTAATAGCCCCATTTTTGTCAAGGCTTTATATTAGGGATGGAGAACCTTTTGGCTCCACAGGCCAGATGCTTATCAAGATCAGCCTTGTGAGCCAGATTTGAATCAGGAAGTGGTGTGCTTTGGAATCTCCCACTGAAAAGTAGTGCCCCCCCCATTTTAGCATGGAAAAGATGGGGACACACACATACATACATGACTCAATTTCAGCAAGGCATTGAAATCCTGCCAAACAGAGCAGGATTGAACTCCAACTCATAAACTGATGGGCAAAGGTTAAATCCTGCTCTGTTTGACCACAGCTACTGTTTTTGCTGGGAACAGATCTGCACAGCCAAAGCAGGATTTAACCCTGCCCATCAGATGATGTTAGAGTGACGCACACGGTTTGGGGAAAATTGTCTCGTGGGCCAGCTTGGGCTCCCTGGTGCACCAACATTGGCCTGCGGGCGGCAGGTTGTCCACCCCTTCTTTATGTGCCAATTGTTTTTTAAAATCTTCAGAGCCATTGGAATATTCATAAAACATTGCATAATGCCTAAATTGCTGAGCTGGAGATAACTTATTTTGACCTGTTGAAGCAAGAGTTGCTGCTGAGAGGAGAGAGTTTAAATAATGTCTCTCCCCCCCCCCCATTTGCTTCTGTTTTTTCTTTGGCTGAATATAACTGATTTATTGGGCAAGGTGTCAAGTCCACATGTTCTTTAATTTGATACTTCAAGTTGATTGTTCATTTGTATGTTCATTTGTATTTGCCATAGTTGATTACGGTGGTACCTCGGGTTAAGAACTTAAATCGTTCTGGAGGTCCGTTCTTAACCTGAAACTGTTCTTAACCTGAGGTACCACTTTAGCTAATGGGGCCTCCCGCTGCTGCCACACTGCCAGAGCATGATTTCTGTTCTCATCCTGAAGCAAAGTTCTTGACCCAAGGTACTATTTCTGGGTTAGCAGAGTCTGTAACCTGAAGCGTCTGTAACCTGAAGCATCTGTAACTCGAGGTAACACTGTACAAAGTTGTGGCCTATATGGAAAATTCCGATTAAAAAAAAAAATACAGGAAGTTTCCTAACTTTTGTTTTGTTTGGAAGATTTCAGATACCCTAGCGGTGATCTGACCCCCCCCCCCATTTTTTATCTAGGTGTTGTTGTTGTTTAGTGATCCATGAAGGGGTTTTATCTAGTAAACAAAGCTAAAAACTTCGACACCACCAAACTTGCTTAATATTATATTTGCAGTTGGTATGCGTTCATTGTTATTAGTGAAGTCGTGAAGCAGAAAATTTTCTGCTGCAAAATAAAGCTTTGAAAATAATTTCACCTAATATCACTGGGTGATTATCTAATTCGAGCTTTGACACTAGAAATCAATGGTGGCTTTTAGGAAGTGGGAGCTGCTATATATTCAACAATTTGTTCTTAATTCTTCAGAGGAATTGCTTTCCTGAGTTATCTGGTCCAACCATAAGGCAGAATATAAGGTGCCTAAAACCTTCCCAGTTGCAGATGCCACTGTTCTTGGATAGCTTGCTCTGTTGTCGAAGCTCTATTACCTTCTGGTTGGTTTGAAAGTTTTCAGTTGCCTGACAATAGAGTTATCCACTTGCTTCTTGGCTTTGTTACAGGAAGCTAGGAGAAATTGTCCCCTCTGGTAAAAGCAACATAAACTTTTCCTTATATGAGGGAAGAATGCCAGCTACTTTGAAAGTACCAATGATTCAGACCTGGTTGCAAAGGTCATGCTTTTCCCAGCAATAATGGAAATTATATGGAAAATTTTCAGCTAGTCTGTAATTGCCATTCTTGGGCAGGCCTGTAAGGCATATGGTCCTGATTCAACTGGAAGCAGTCATGGCTGCAAAATCTTCTGCATTTATTTGCAGTGTGGCCAGTGTGGTGTAGTGGTTAAGAGCGGTAGTCTCGTAATCTGGGGAACCGGGTTCGCGTCCCCGCTCCTCCACATGCAGCTGCTGGGTGACCTTGGGCCAGTCACACTTCTTTGAAGTCTCTCAGCCCCACTCACCTCACGGAGTGTTTGTTGTGGGGGAGGAAGGGAAAGGAGAATGTTAGCCGCTTTGAGACTCCTTAAAGGGACTGAAAGGCGGGATATCAAATCCAAACTCTTCTTCTTCTTCTTCTTCTTCTTATTTCAGCCTGTTTTAGAGAGGATGGCATGTTGGCTTTTCCTAGCTTATTGTATTTGATAGAATCAATCTCAAAATTACCTTGGGATGTCTTTGCAGATCCCATCATGTTGGAATTGGAGGCGCTGCTCTTAAGTATTGTGATCTTAGCTCTTCAGGTGTGCTCAGATGATAATCTTGGGTGACTTCTGCTTGACCCTATGAAAATCAGTTATCTTTTGCTTATATTCAACATTTATAGGCTATTGCTGTCAGCTGGTTTGGAATGAATAGTTATTGCTATGGCTCTGGAAGTTTCTTTTTTTAAACTATTTTTAAAAACTTAATGCTGCTTGTAGCTTTTAATCCCAGATCTATATTCGAGGGAGGTGGTTTTTAAAGCTGCTTTTTAAAAGGTAAAATAACAAACCAGTGAGAACTATGAAAGAAAGAAGAAGAAGAGAAAAGGTATACCTTCCCGGAGCTCACAGCTATTACTTCATAAAATAAAATACATTGTCAAGAAGCTACATGGTGAATTAGATGTTATAACAAAAGCCGACCAAATACAGAAAGAGTACAAGACAAATATTATGAATACCAAATAAAGCCATATTTCATTGTGACTTGCCATCTCTCTTATTGGCCTGTCATATAAGTAACAAATGGCCGCCAAATGGAGACAAAAATCCCTTAGTTTAACTGAACCCTGAGATACCCTTAATTTATAAGTCAAATTCTCAGAAATGAGAATAACCATTACTTTATTGAACCAAATATTTTAAAAAGGACCCGAGGACTCCTTCCAGCCCAGTGATATGGCCACACAAGCAGCTACTTAAAAAAAAAAAAGGTCGGGGATTTACATAAGTAAGTCCATATTTGACAAATCAAAAATTGACAAAAGACACAATTTGAGGTTTAAGTCACTGGTACACCTATTACAGAAATTTCCTTCATTACCTCTTCCCAAGAGGCAGGACTACTCCATGTGCCAATAGTTTTATTTTTTGTTAGACCCTTCCAACACAGGGGAACCAACTCTAGTTTTATGTGCAAGGCAGAACCATCAATGTGCAAGTCAAGAACCATCAATCGATTATTTTTCAGGAATTCTCTTGGATAGTTGCAAAGAAGGTGGGTAAGCCATAGTTTTACCTACTGCACATTATCCAATAGACTTCCAGGATCGTCTCTCAAACAGATACCAAAGAAGAGAGGGGAGAAAACTGATGGTCTAACAGCAAAGAGTATATAAAAGAGACAAGTCCTCTTTATGCTCTGGATCTAACCAAAGCAGGTGTTTTCTAGCTGGTTTCCAATACTTTGGGGTTTTACATACCACCCACCACATTTAAAAGTTGAATGCTTAAGAAATGCCGATTTGAAAACTTAAGTCTAATTATTACTTTTCCACCCGTGGCTAATCCCTGAAGCATTTAGAAAATATGTTGTTTACCTTAATATGCTTTTAGCAGACAGCTTAAAGTTTCAAACGTTCTTCATGGCACTGATGATTCAATTGTTTTTCTTTAGTATCTGACATTGAAGGTGGTGATGGATTGCAGCTCAGAAAGGAACATGCACTCAAGGTGTTTGCTTATATCAATTCTTGGACACAAAGGTAAATTCAGCTTTTTAAGTGCTCCCAATTTATGATGCATCTTTGTAAGTTCATGCCTATTTATTTATAAGTACATTGTACATAAATAGTAAGCATTAAAAAGGACTATGGCATGAAGATTACTTTGCTCCTTCTCAGCTAACTGTTTTTGGCATTTAAGACAGTGTTAGAAGAGTTTTATAGGTTCTAGTTAACTTGTGAAGCAGGGGTATCTTATTATTTTAAAACATGTTTATTTTAAAAAATTTAAATGTTGGAGAGTGGTAATGTAGGATTTCTACAGATAATTTTAAAAGTTAATTATTGGGTCTTATTGATTTCAAAATAGCTTTTGCTGGAATTGTCACAGAGGGGAGATGTAACGTATTAGTCACAGCTAGAAGGGTATCTATTTGAAATAGTGATACATTTTTTGCAATGACTCATGCTGTGCACTATGTCTGAACAGAAAAGCAGCATTATAGTGGAAAGGACTAGTGTCTGAAAGTACAAATCACAACCTTTCAACCCAAGGTATTTTTGGAAAAGGATTGTGATTGGTGGGGAAACGCCTACATCCTGATTAAACAGTGGCATTTGGGTTTATGGAACACACCACCTATAAAAGAAGCATACGCTTATATTGATTAATATCTAATAAATCTCCTAGAATGTGATATTTTCTGTGCCTGCCGAGCAAGGCTTACTTTGCCAATAAACACCTTAATGACACACCTTGCAAGGTTTGCCAGATGAGGTTCTTTTTCAACGGAGAAATGGAGCATACCAGAAAGGATTAATTCCTTTTCTGGAAGGCAGCGCCAAAACAAGAAAAAAAGGGTTGCCTGTGACCAACCAGAAGTAGGAACCCCTTCCTACCAGTCTTGACTGTGTTTTCTTCAGAAGAGTAGAGTTAATTTTTGGCTCCTCAAGGTGCAGGACTTCTTTCTTCTTTCTTCTTCTTCTTCTTCTTCTTCTTCTTTGGACTTCTTCTTCTTTGGACTTCTTCTTCTTCTTCTTCTTCTTCTTCTCTGGACTTCTTTCTTCTTCTTCTTCTTCTTCTTCGGACTTCTTTCTTCTTCTTCCTTCTTCTTCTTCGGACTTCTTCTTCTTCTTCTTCTTCTTCTTCTCTGGACTTCTTTCTTCTTCTTCTTCTTCTTCTTCTTCTTCTTCTTCTTCTTCTTTGGACTTCTTTCTTCTTCTTCTTCTTCTTCTTCTTCTTCTTCTTCTTCTTCTTCTTCGGATTTCTCTCTTCTTCTTCTTCTTCCTTTTCAGATTGTTCCTTTTTCTTTTATCTTTAGTTGCCTCCCCTCTCAGTGTTTAATCTAGAGCAGGGATGATGGGAGTTGTAGTCCCAAAACAGCTGGAGGGCCAAGTTTGGCCATGCCTGACTAGGAGAGGTGGGTATTGGGTTATAGTGGGAGTAGCTGGAGCAATATTTTAAACCCCCTTATCCAAGTCCATGTGGGGGGTGTAGGGATTCTTCCTCTGTCCCTGGATGGTTGCAATACCTGTGAGAGAGGATGCAGAAAAGGCCTCCTCAGTAAGGAGCAGTGATGCCTAAGTATCTTGTTTCATCCTGACAACATACTTGGCTGCTGAAGCTGAAGAACCAAGTGGGCAAGCATGGTGGTCAGACAAGGTTGGCCAGGGTAAATGTCTTTTATTTAAACAACAGGAATGACATTGCCTTTGTATCTTGGAAGAAGTGGAATATCCTCTGGAATCAATTATTAAACTTCAATGCGATTATTTCACTGTAATTTTTAAAAAAAACATTGTTATTGCTCACTTTGCTAGTCAATACATATTAAATACAAAAGATTTCTGTATTAGGTGTTTTAGTTCAATATAATTATCTACAGGTGTGCACAATGCCTGTTGCTAGTAGCAACCATAAATGTAATCTGGTTGTTGCTGGTCTCCTGTATTTCCAGCACAAAATGATGCTTTCCCCTCCCACATTGCCTGTACAACATACAAGTTTTTTACCAGGTAAAATTGATAACATCCCACACCTTCAGAGTCCTTTGGCATATGCTCAGTGCTTGGGGGATGGGTGGAGTTGGACTCACACTTCATGGCAGACATTGTAGAAAGTCAGAAGCTGCATTGATGTTTCTTGCTGTTTCTGACATTTCCCAACACCGCGTGATGCTGATTTTTATTAATCCATTTTATTTATAATGGTAAAGAACTCTCAGATCATGCTATAGTTTTACATATACCAAGGACATAAGTACCACGGTATTTATGTAACTGCAGTCAATTTATATCAGTCTTCCTTCATATAAGACGATTAAATACAAGATGGAAGAAACATGACACGTTCAGCCCCAGGTTATCTACATGAATTACTGCTTAGTCATTTGTTTCTTAAGCTCTTCCAACATTTCCCATCTTGATTTGCCATTTTAAATCCCTTTTAAAACAGGCAATGTCTGTGCTGCTTCAAGGAGTATAAGCATTTGGAGATCTTCAACCAAGTTGTGTGTGCGCTTATAAATTTAGTAATTGCCCAGGTTCAAGCTCTTCGGGACCAGCTGTGTAAACATTGCACTATCAACATAGACTCAGCATGGCAAGATGAGAATAATCCATCTGATGAGCCGCTGAATGTAGAAAGAGAATCTCGTGGAGGAGAAGAAAATGGGGAAAGACACAAGTCCATAGAGAAAAAGTTAGACTCTGGAAGAACTTGTATCCTAACAGAGGAAGAACCCACAAAGGGCGCTGATGCCTTCAGCATATGGAGCACCGAGGAAAAGGAGAAGCTTTTGCTTTGTGTAGCGAAAATCTTTCAGATCCAGTTTCCCCTGTATACTGCTTACAAGCATAATACGCATCCTACAATTGAGGTACATGTTATCCTAATTAACACATACAAAGGTGGGCTGTTCTGTGTTCTGATGCTGAAACCATTACTTGATTCATCGTTTGTCTTTCCAGTTTGTAAGTTCTTACTATTTTGTCAGAGCATAACTCTTTTTTTTTCATAATCCTTTGGTTCTTTATACAGGAAGGTACTGTATTTTTCACTCCATAAGACACACTTTTTTCCTCTAAAAACTAAGGGGAAATGTCTGTGCGTCTTATGGAGCGAATGTGTGGTCCCTGGGGCTGGGGGGGGGGCGGGCTTCCCCCTCCAGCCCCGACAAGCTCCTGAGCAGCTCTGGGGTTACCCCAGAAGCCAGAACAGCTAGAGAGAGTGCTGCGCAGCGCTCCCTCTAGCTGTTCTAGCTTCTGCCTTAGTGGCGCGAAGCCTCTGTAGGGCAGGGGGAAGCCTTCATCCCGCTGCCCTGTGGAGGCTTCACGCAGCTATCCCTCACTTTTTTTTAATAATAATTTTTATTCATTTTCCAAACATTTTTATACAATCAACACATATTTTATCACTCATTCATCAGTTTTTGACTTCCCTCAGTTTCTCTGCCAATCTTTCGTTAAAGTTTCTATTATTAATGCATTTCTAAACTTAATATTGCCTTTAGAAACTCCTTTTCCCTCTTACTCTCTTTTTTACAATATTTCTTAATTTTTCACAGAGTCTCTTCAAAACCAGCAAGCGTTGTCTGTACAACACATATGCTTTTCAGATATTCTGTAAATCTCCCCCAGTCCTCTATAATTTTTTGGTCTTTCTGGTATTGAATCTTCCCAGTCGCTATCCCTCGCTTTTAGGGGGGTGGGGGAAGGGACAGAGTGCGGCTCTGAGGAGGGAGAAGGGCAGCCTGTCACTGACGGGTTGCCCTTCTCCCTCGGGGAAAAGCCCCCAAGAGCCACACACACACTCTGTGCGGCTCTTTAAAGGAAGTACTGAGCAGAGCCTGGGATGCTCAGCGCTCCCTTTAAATATTTTTTTTCTTGAATTCCCCCTCTCAAAACTAGGTGCGCCTTATGGTCAAGTGCACCTTATGGAGCGAAAAATACGGGTAGTTAGGTTTCTATTCTGCTACCTTGTTCAATTATATTTGTAGGCTGATTTTGTAGATCGGCTCAAACTCCCAACAACTTGTCCTGCTGCAGCCTGAACACAAATATTGTGAAAGTAAAAGTTGAGTAGAAACCAGCTTGCAAGGGAAGGCACCCTAACCACTCCCCCTTTCATCATCACTACTATTACTACACTTGGTTAGTCCACAATGTGCTATGCCAAGAGTGGTCTTGGATCCAAGTTCCAAAGAATCAAGGCATCGATTTATCACCCTCATGTTGATCTGTAGATATTGATGCTGACTTCTGTGATCTATGGCTCCTTGGATTGAAATAACATACTCTGTAATAGGCAAATTCAAATTATTGCATTACTTTTCTTGAAGCCCAAGAAAACATGGCTTTGTCTAGAAGGCAGAAACAAAACAAAACAGTTTATATACCAGGTTCTGTATGCAAGCATGTGGCTTTTTAAAACGGCAAAATTCAGTCGCCTTGAATCAAACATGCATTGTTGCAGCCTTAGGAAAATATTATTGAATTTCGCAGCTGTGTTATCTAAATTATGGATGATGTTTATCTTTTTCTTTCATGTTGGTTAAATTCATAACATTTATTATTTTTTAAATAGGATATTTCTGCACAAGAAAGCAATATATTGGGAGCATTCTGTGATATGAATGTAAGTTAGCTTTATTTCTGTATATAAGATGTGTGTAGTTTTAATAAATTACAGCTCATTAACTTTCAGAAGCGTGCTCCATCTCAGTAGTTTAGAGTGATCCAGAATACACTATAACTGGAAGAACCCATTAAAATAAATATAATTTCCAAGCTGCCTTAAACAGATTCAGCCCATTGGTTCACCTAGTTTAATATTGCTCATTCTGACAGGCAATGACTGCCTCTGGTTTCAGAAAAGGGTATTTCCTAGCCCCATCTGGAGATCACAGGGGTTGAACATGGGACTTTCTGCATGAATATTATGTGCTCATTGAGCTACAGCCCCTCTCATTACTCCATCCAGGCCAGTATTGGCTGCTCTGATTGCTAGCAGCTCATATGGAGCTCATAAGGAGGCCTTTTTCATTACCTGATCCTTTTAACTAGAGATGAAGGACTGAACTTGGTGCTTTCTGCATGGAAAATAAAGTACAGTCAAACTTTGATTGTCAAACATAATCCGTTCCGGAAGACCATTCGACTTCTGAAACGTTTGTAGCACATTTGGCTTCCGAAAATTGTTCGAAAACCGGAGCAGTTACTTCTGAGTTTTTGGCGTTTGGGAGCTGAAACGTTCCAAAACGGAGGCGTTTGGGAAACGAGGTTTGACTGTACTGAGCTTTAATGTTAATGTATGATCTAGCGAAAGTCAGTTGTTCCTGTCATCCGTCCTTGGGCTGCACTTGGGACTACCCTAGCAGCTTAGTTATGGCCACCCAGGTAGAAACCTTCTAGTGGTTTTGTAAGAGATTTGGGGGAGTCCCCTGAAGAAGGAAGTCCCATAGTCATAGGGTACATTTTGTACTTGTTGCTTGCTCTTTGGACTTTGAATATAAATGATTTATTATTATTACTTTTTGAAAGAGCTTCTTTGCAACAGACCATTTGAAAATGGTAAGTAAGTAAGCAAACAAACAAACAAACAAACAAACAAACACACAGTTGAAGCAATGGCATCCGTTAGATCGTTCTGTAAAAGCCAGCAGAAACAATATCCAACAATGCTACCCTGAAAAAGCATGGTTGAATAAAAAAAAAGTATTAAGAACTAATTGCTGGCACCATCCTAATTCCAGGGGCAATGTATTTCAAAGTGTGGGTGAAAGCAAATTTTAATACTTGGTTTTT
Source organism: Podarcis muralis (assembly GCF_964188315.1). Lineage (NCBI taxonomy): Eukaryota > Metazoa > Chordata > Lepidosauria > Squamata > Lacertidae > Podarcis > Podarcis muralis. The sequence continues at coordinate 8,502,967 of NC_135657.1, forward strand.
CTCCTAAGATACTGGCCATTCCAACATAATTTAGAGTCCTTTCGAGCTCTCCATACTTCTGAGTTGAGCACTGTGGCATTAAACCCTTTCCCATCCTTCTGAGCAAGCAGACACAATGTGGTACAGATATATCTTTCGTCTGAATCATGGTCTCACACGTTTTCTGACAACCAAACCAAAAGTTGCCCATCAGCCATGTCTGGGTGACCTGCTAGATGCTGGGTGATCTTGCTTTTGCAGTCCCAAGCAGGTAGTTGAGATGCTTCTCGTGAGCCTTAAACGAACCTGTATAAAGTGGTGGATTGAGTACAATCCCAATATTCCATTGTGCTTAGGCTCTACTCCCTTTCTGAGTGGGCTTTTGTGCATGGTTTGTTCTTGTGGCTGTGTTCAATTTGAATGGTCATATATTGCACTGCCGTCTTGCATATGGGTGAATAGAAGGCAGAACAAAGCTAGAAAGAAATAGTAAAAATATATTTGTTCATATAGATTGACCAGGGTTTGCAGATACGCAATGAATGTAAAATGTGGTCCTTCAAATGTCTTCATTCATACGGCACCCTTAGGTAAATTGAGTCAAACTTTGAAGACATGAATAAGTCAGATATTAACGCCTTTGAATTGTGCCTGGAATACAAAAGAAAGTCAGTGCAGAACCTGGAAGACTGACTTAATGCCCACAAAAAGCCTTTCAGAATAGTCTATAGGAGGAATTATTAAGATGCTGTCATTTTGGTTGAGAAAAAGTTATATGTGGACATTTGTAATATATATTTTAATGTGTTCTTATGTCCATAGGATGTAGAAGTACCGCTGCACTTGCTTCGCTACGTTTGCTTATTTTGCGGAAAAAATGGTCTTTCCCTCATGAAGGACTGTTTTGAATATGGAGCCCCGGAAACATTGCCATTTCTCATAGCACATGCATTTATCACTGTGGTGTCTAATGTAAGTATGTGTTCAGGATTTTCTCATTTATTTAACATGGATGCAGTAAATGTTGCCTGTAAAGTCTTATTAAAGGCAAGAGGCTTTCTGTGGTAACATGTACTAGTCTCAAAAGCCATGGTCCCAAAACCTCTAAATTTTAATTATACTAATTTTACTTCTAAGTTACAAAAATGCTGCATTTTAAAAATTTGGAATATATTTGCTCGCATACCCCTTTATTGCAACCATTGACTAAAAGTCCAGCTGCTGAGAAAAATAGTATTCGCAATATCTTTGTGACAAATTCCATCAATTTTTTAAAAAATCTTGCTTTCAGTATATGTGTCTTCCATAGCTACAATTTGTTCATTTTTCACAGGATTCCATTTTATTTCAAAACAACCTGGAGATTTTAAAAACGTACCTGAATGGCAATTTCCTTCCGAAATAGGCTAATAAAATTGCAGGCTGGTAACAGTAGTCCTTTAAAAACCTAATGGAAAATATTTGTCGTAAGTTAAGATCAAGTAATTTTGTTGCCCTTAAAAAATGGAGCCAAATTTTTCAAATCCCTGTGCTCCAAAGTAATTTGCAATAAACAGCACCACAATAACAGATTTATTTTCCATCCAGCTCAGTAATTTAAAGTATGTTCTGATGCCACACAGACAGAGGGATAATAAATATAAATGAGGTTTGGGTACCTCAGTGGAAAACTACTGGGTAAAAGTGAAACGGCTATGGTGTAAATGTTAGGATTTATTTATATGTTTTTGGCTTAACTTTATTCAAAACAACCACCAGTTAAACATATTTAAGCCAGATGTGAAATATAAAGAAAGCCCAGTTATTTTTCATCACTGTGTCAGTCTCACAGGCTCCCACTTTTCTGTATTGTTCCTCTGGTGATTACTGTGGAGTCAGTTCATTTGAACGATGCTCATTAAAACTTGCAACTGGCATAGATATTGTTTCCAGGTGGTTGCACTGGCATATATTTAACATGGGCAAATACAAGGTTGTTCCTTCTACAACCAAGTTGTTCTATTGGGTTGATGTTTTGAGAATGTTTATGTTTGTATTTGTGATAGCCACAGAGCAAGTGTATGAAAGGTATTCCTGAGAAATACCTTATTATACAGTTGAATTGGAGGCCCAGTTGTAAATATTTTACTGAATTATTGAACTGAATTAAGAGAAAGTTCACCACATATGTTTCCTGGATATGAGTAGCTCTCCAGATATATTCACCATGTTTCCCTGACAGTAGGGACAGTCAAATAAATGGGAGTACTTGTTCCCAAAGGGAAATAATACTTTTTCATCCTTTTTTAAAAGCATTGGAACTGCATAGCAACAGGCCTTAGTATAGAGGTGGTGAACTGCTGATCTACAGACCCAACTCAGACTTCCCAAGTCTTCCCCAGTGGTCTCCCAGCCCCCAGTCCAATTTGGTTCTGAAAAAGGAAGAGAAAGAGCCTGCTGGATCAGGCCAATGGCGTATCTAGTCCTGGTATGCCCCACGGAGGACCTTAAGGTCCATAAACAACAACACTTTCGAAGTCCCAAGCCCCAAGGAGGTTAGATTGGCCTCAACCAGGGCCAGGGCCTTTTCAGCTCTGGCCATTGCCTGGTGGAATGCCCTACTGCAGGAGATCAGGGCCCTATGGGATTTGACATCTTTCCACAGGGCTTGCAAGACGGAGCTGTTCCTCTAGGCCTTTGGGCTGGACTCAGTCTAACCCCCCCCCCCCCCCCCATTTTATTTTATTTTTTGATGGAACCCCTTATATGGGATTTGTGCATAAATTTTCCCTTGGCTCTTTTTGCTGGACCAGCATGTAGGACCAGCATGGATACTTGGCTCCGGTGAATATTTGATGTTTTCTCCCCTTGTAGCTTTGATCTATAGGCTACTACTAAAACGAGGCTGCATTTTAAACTCTATTCTAACTTATATTTTAATCAACTGGGTTTTTTTGTTTAAATTTTTTTTAAAAAAATGTTTTCACTGTATTTATATTTAGTGTTAGCCACCCTGAGCCCGATCTTGGCCGGGGAGGGCGGGGTATAAATAATAATAATAATTATTATTATTATTATTTATTATCCTGTTCTCACAGTGGCCAAATGGGTGGAAATGTTTCATTCTCTCTGCCCTGCCCAGTGGCACAACAGGAATGCACCTGAAGGAGGCAATGAGGAGGCAATGAGGAGGAAAATCCCCTCCCTCAATGCATAATGCTTTAGAGGAGAGGGCATGATAGGGATCCATGCGGTCTGTGTGTTGTATGTAAGTGTTTGGGAGTGACTGAGCAAAACGAGAGTGAGTGTGATGACCACATCCCTTTGCCCATGCCAACACCTGACCCTCAACCCTCAGACTGTTAGCCAGCATCTAATGTGGTTCTTGGCCAAAAAAGGCACCCTTATAAAAAGGCATTAGTATAATAGAGCCATGCCTCAGATTCCAGAGTGAGGCCCCAATTGAATGCGCTTCCTTCCCTCTATGGGCTGGGGCTAATAGGAAAAGGCATCAGAAAACTTTCTGAGAAAGCACATTCCATCCCTATTATTTTTCCTCTCACAAAAAAACTTGCCTCCTACTCTTCTGGCTTAGGGGATCCAGGCAAACTGGCATTCCATTTCCGTCTTCTGCATGAACCCAAGTTTTGAATGTAAAAAAGTTATGTGAAGGGAAAATAAATCCCCCTCTTTTCAGTAGGCAATTTATGTGAGTCTGAAAAGCAGTTGTTGCTGTGACTTGTCGATTTATAGTGTTCAATTTTTGTATTTGCTATATAGATCAGAATATGGCTGCACATCCCTGCTGTTATGCAACACATTATACCATTTAGGACTTATGTTATCAGGTATGTTTTGCAGACCCATTATTGGGGTTTTCCTTGTCAAAATAAATTCAAATCACTCAGATGGTATATCTAATGTGGCAGAAGCTAATAAGCAAACAGTATTGCTCACAATTAATATTAGTAAGTGATTTGGTGCTTGGTTTTTAGGTGTGGGTTTACATACACTTGGGTATTTAACATAGTGTTCTGTATATGTACTGAGATTGGGAGTACTTGAGCTCGTGTGCTTTCTCTCATTCTCCCCCACCCCTGAAACTGCTTCAGGAGATCTATGTTCATTTTAAGTCATCCCTGGTGCATTTAACTTCTGCACACAATGATAAGAATGTAGGAGGTTCAAGTGAGGGAAAACATGCACCCGAAGCTTGTTTCTGATGTCACTGTACATAAGCAGATGCTGTTGTACTCCCGGCTCCCATCAGTCCCAGCTAGCATGTCCCAACAGGCAGGAATTATGGGAGTTGTAGTCCAACATCTGAAGGTGACTACGGTGGCTATCTCTAGCATCATGGTTCAGGGAATAAATGGTATCCAAACTTGCCTTTATACCATAAGCTAGCCTGCTACTGGATGAACTGCTTTTAAAACCGCAGGGATGCCTTGATTTCCATATCCCTGGAAATACATTTGTGCCAAACACCTTTGTTGTCCCAAGTGTAATTAAGCAGTTATAACTTTGTTCTGAGGCCAGCCCTTTTGACCGCAGTCCTGAAGGCTTCCAGAAGAGCGTATGGCCTTTAAAAATATGTTAAAATTAAACTGATTTGCCGGTACTAATTTGAACTTTCTTGCATTTCCCCCCATCCCTACCTTTTTGTTTAGGTATTTATGTAAACTGTCGGACCAGGAATTAAGACAGAGTGCAGCTCGTAACATGGCAGATTTAATGTGGAGCACAGTGAAAGAGCCACTGGATACTGCCTTGTGTTTTGATAAAGAGAGTCTTGATCTTGCATTTAAGTACTTTATGTCACCAACCTTAACCATGAGATTGGCCGGCCTCAGCCAGATAACAGTAAGACTTTTTAAACTAACTAAAACACATATACAGAACTGTTTTCATTTGTACTTGAACAGTTATAAACTAAGGTGTAATAGTCAAAGCTTAGTCTATAGATGCAGCAGTGCTAGATGGGAGTGGGGTAATATGTTCTCTATATGAATAACTTCCTGCAAGTAGAAAGCTAGCATAATGGGAAATGAGTCATTCCAGGACGTTTTTACATGGAGAAACACTTAAAATTGGTTTCGCTACCTGTAGTCTGAAATCCTATAGATGGCTTTACCACCTAAGGCTTCTTAGCACCTTGTTTGCAACAAGTGTAGACCAAGCCTAACTTTGTAACATTAAAGGCCCTTGTAAGCAGTTCTAAAAAATGATAGCTGCTGTTGGGAGTGGGGGCGGAGGTAGAGTACCACAGATATTGGGTGATACACAATTTAATAGTCATATTAGCGCAAGGATTAGTGCTAGCACAATCTGATTCCCCCCCCCCCCTTCCCTTCTACGCACCATGAGCTGTTCTGGAAGGTTGTGGGGAAACCCAGAACAGATGTAGGGAAGAGGTGGTGTTGGGGAGAGTGTTCCATTGCAGAAGGAGAAATTCTTTTGCTGGTGTGTAACGTTCACAGTTCTACGCTGCATCCAAACACACCTTGAGCACACCCAAATAAAGTGAATGAAAGTGTATACTTGAGCGATTCATTTCAGTGGGACTTAACACAGAAGGTGTCTCTTGGGGGATTGTGTGTCAGGTTTATAATTTGTGAAGCTAGGTTATAAAATGCTAAGAATCTTGATACGGTTGCATTTTGCGAGCACAGCAGAAATTCAGATGTGCGGCTTGACTTATTGCATTTCAAAACAGTCCTGTTTATTTTTAACTGTGTCGTAGAGGAGCAATGTCTTTTTCAACTTCTTTGACAAAACTCATGGATGGCCAGAGTATGTCAGGCTGTCACAACTGGCACAGTGGTTTATGACATGTCTTCACAGGGAAGAAAATGCAGTAGCACAGTCAGCCCTGCATTGCATTGCATTATTAGTTCAAGCAGACCATAAGCAAAAGCATTTAAAGTCATACAGAGTATAGTGTGCACTAGAGCAGGCTTCCTCAACCTCGGCCCTCCAGGTGTTTTTGGCCTACAACTCCCATGATCCCTAGCTAGCAGGACCAGTGGTAAGGAATTCTGGGAATTGTAGTCTCAAAACATCTGGAGGGCCAAGGTTGAGGAAGCCTGCACTAGAGCAAAATGTCTCTGATATCAGATTCATTCATCACTGACATTGTGCTTACAGCAGTCTTGTTGCCAAATTCCTTGAAGTTACTAGCCTCACAATTTTTTACTTGATTTTCTTTTTAACTTTTGTTGTCGTCGTCTCTAATATCTGATTCATTCATCATTGACATTTTGTTTACAGCGGTCTTGTTGCCAAAGCTCCTTGAAGTTACTAGCCTGCACAATTTTTTACTTGCTTTTCTTTTTAACTTTTCTTGTTGTTGTTAAATTTGCAAATAAAAAAATTAAGGTAAAGTAAAGAAGGAATTTTTTAAAGGAAATAATATAAGAATAATACTAATTGTGACAGAAAAAACCATAATCAGTTCACATTACAGATAAAGTAACAATGCATAGAATTGTAAAGTTGGAAGGGGTGAAAGGGCCACGAGGGTCATCTAGTCCAACCCCCTGCAATGCAGGAATCTTGTTGCCCAGCATGAGACTTGAACCCATGACTCTTAAAGTAAGAGTGTTATGCTCTACCAGCTGAGATATCCTAGACACATGCATCTTACGTTTCACAAATAAGTTAATATAAGCCCTCCAAATGTCCAAATAGGTATCCACACAAAATCATCATCTGTATGAAATATGTTCAAATGCAGCCAGGGCTGTGTAGCCTCAGACCATTTGGTAATAGAAGGCATTTATCTTTTTAGGCTCAAAGTATAAGTATAACCATAAGGGCTCACAAAATCCACTTTCTTGTCCTGCCGTTAATCCCCATATTACAGGAATATAATTTAAAAATACATGAGCACCTGTAAATGATTTTACCAATACAAACTGATGTGGATAACAACTTCAGGCAAAAAAGAGTATATTACTGGAGAATCCCATGTCATATCCCTCAATGTATCTGTTTGTATTGTAACACTTCCAGCATCTATCTGTGTTGGACAGTGCTTTCCTATACAAACATTGTACAATATACTTGAAATATTAATTTTTGCTGAATAAATTTCAAGTCTAAATATTTCATTATAGATTCTAAAGCAATTTCCCACTGTTTAGGCTGTATGATAACATTCTAATTCCCTATTTGATACATCTGAGTTCCTTAACGTCTATCTTATAAAGATCCATTAAGCATTTACAAGCAGCTGTTACAGGTTTAGCTTCCTGTAAGGATCCAATCATTTCCCCCAACAATTCGGGAGGTGCCAAAATGCTCAAAGCAGATGGTGCCATAAATAGACACTAGCAAATACTGTACAGCCAGTACAGAAGCAGATCGGGTGGCAAAATAGAGCACTCTGTCTTTCACCTGGAGAGGCATGGAATTTGGATGCACTCCCTTATTTCCAGACTAGTACCTAGATGTCCAGAATTACTATTTTGGAACATAATAATTTGATATATTTTTCCAGACTATGTATGGAAACGGAGATCAGCATTTGTAACCCACGTTGCCTTTAGCAAGGTCAGCTGTGGGAGCATGTTTTATACGGTAGCTCTTTCTAAATGCCACAGGAACTCTCTGTGTAATAATGTTTGTTCACAGAATGCCATCCTTGTTGTATGGTGAATTCTTCCATTTGAAAACTAGGTCAAGAGCAAAATATTCAAAGAATGTGGTTCTGAAATTAAATAGGGAATATCTGAAGGCTGGCATCAAACTTCAATAATGTTCATATTTCTGAAGCTTACAAGGCCACAGGTGGAACGTTATTACAGTAAGCTAAAACATTCACTGTCCGTAAGCAGTTGGCTCTGTATCTGATTCCTCTCAGTTGGTACATTGCAAATTCCAGAAGGTCATTTCAGACAAATTAATATCCAGATCATTCTCCATTGTACTCACACTACAGGATATGAGGCAAATAATCACATTTTGAATGTTTGTTTTCCATTACGATGGGCCAGTTAATGTGTCTTCAAAGCACAAACTAATGGTCCTTTGGTCACGTAATTAAATCTGTCGTCCAGGCATCACCCAAAAAATTGATGAGGGAGGAGGTGGATGTAAAATCTGGCTGTGCTCATTTTTTTCCTTTGCTCAGGGCCAATCAAGTTTTAAAAAGGGGTGAAAAGAGCAGCGAAGAGTGACATCGTGGATGGTGAAAGAGAGGATTAAAAAGTCTTGTTCCTTCCTAGGAAGCACTGCACCTTGTGTACTCTTGCTTGAGGGAGGAGGTGGGGAGGAAAGAAGGAACAGATGCCAAACAAGGCTGTTCAGTGAGTAACGTGAAATAAATGGCCATGTGGTCTGCTGTAATTTCTTTGGAAGAACACATGGTTTATTCTGTATGTCCGAGGGCTTTTGATTGCTGTTTGTAACAGAACACAGCTGCAGTACTATGAACACTCATGTAAAATAGAGCTGAACTGGCTTTGTTGACATGTGCTTTCTAGGAAGACAGCCTGTCTTTGAGGCATCCTTATAACCTTCAGTGATGATTCCATACTCTCCTTAATAAGTGGAGGGAACTATGAATTCCATTAGGAGGAAATGGTCTTCATGAGAAGCACCTTGCTCAGTGGTAGAGAAGGGTCATAGCTCAGCGGTTGAGCATAATAATAATAATAATAATAATAATAATAATAATTTATACCCTGCCCATCTGACTGGGTTTCCCCAGCATCAGTGGTAGAGGTTTCATCCCTGGCAATCTCTAGGAGGGCTGGAAAAGACCCTGACCTGAAAGAATGGGATGCTGCTGCAAGTCAGTGTAGACAACACTGAATTAGTCTGACTAATAATGTTTGCAACCTTTAAAGTTTCTCAGAGTTCTTTATCAGGCCAGTAGAGATTGTAGCTGAATCAAGGGAAGATTTTTTGAAATGGGACCCTGCTCTTACTCCCACTCCAAACTCCCAATTCAAGTAGTTGAGGTTTTGCAGGATGACAGAGTCCTTGCTTGTATCCTAGGAGAAGTACAATCCTTTCTTAATTTGGAAGTTGATAGCCTCCTGAGCATCTCCCACTGCAACTTCAGTTATGACAAAGCATTTGTCTGTTTCTCATTGTCAGCTTTTGACAAATGTAACTAAAATTGGCCCTTCATTTTGCCAGGGTCATCTTAAGTGGGATCTTGAGCCACTATTTAAGGGTTTTACATCAGTTTAGGGATCTCTTGTTGTGGAAAATAAGTTCCAGATCTGATTAAGTCAGTTTTTATTGATGCTTCAGTTAAAAGAATGAAATCCTTTTTGAGTTTATAAAGCTAAACTTTATTTCCTCTCCCTTTTTATTCCAACTGTAGAATCAACTTCACACCTTCAACGATGTGTGTAATAATGAATCATTGGTTTCAGACACAGAAACGTGAGTAGTTTTTTGAGTACCTTTTATTTAAATACATTCGTTCTGACCACTGGACATTCACTTCTACACCTCCGCGTGTCAATTTGTGACGTGTCAGAAGCCCAGATATCCACGTTGCATCCAAACTGCAGGCACTGGGTGGGACTGGGCGATGTGGCAGATGCTGTCCAACTTTTTCACTGTGAGCATAGCTTTAAATTCATAGGAAAAGAGTTTCTGGCTTTCTAGTGGCTGGGCACCACCCACCACTTAAATTAGCATTCTTGAAAAACGTTGCCGTTCTAGCTGCCAGCCTTGTGTTTTGGTTTGTTGCTTTTGTGAAATAAACAAATGCCCGCCAGAGGTTAGGATGAGAGCCAACAGCTAATCCCAGATAACACGCAATGTCTCACAATAATGTGTGAGAAATCCACTTGAATGCCTACCCCCTTCTGGTTTAGTGAAATGTCGCAGTAGTAGAGGAAAGATAATGATAAATCAAAAATAGCAGCACTAGTCTAAGTTTAACTCTCATTGCTATTCTTGGCATAGAACGAGAAGTCTCTCTCATGACATCCAGAAAAATTTCCTTGGCGCCTGCACATTGTGGGCAAATGGTTGTAGCATGGAGAATAGCTGCTGGAGGTCCTAGTTTGCCCTATCCAGGGGAGTTAAAGGAAACTGGTGATTCATTGAGAATCAACCAACAATTGACCTAATAGTGATAAAAAGATAAATATTGTGGCTACTTGTCCCCCTATAGAAAGAGAATCAGAGTTAGGGGCCTGTATTGGAGACGCATACAATAATTGGAGTATAGCAGAAAAATTGTTTTGCTTATACACTTATCTTTTGGAACTAGGTGGGAAAGTTGATGTAAAAAAAAAAAAAAGATAATAAATGTCAGAACGATGGTAACATTAATAAATGCAAGAGAAGCACAGCGTTAGCAGATTTCCATTATCTTTTGTAGTTCATGACTTGCAGAATTCAGTAGCATTTAATAATATTTATATCTAGCCTTTTTCCCACACCAGGGCTCAAGGCAGCTTACAAAAACACAGATAAAAAGCTTAAAACAGAGAAAAGATAATAGTTAAAAAGTAATTAAACACTGATAGAATCAAAACATATTTCAAAGATCTATTAAAAATACAGACAACAACAAAAACATCCCAGCATTAGTCCTTTCCAATCAATTTCTAAAGGCCTTTGGAATAAAAAGGTATTCACCTGCCAGCAGAAGGACAAGAAGGAGGGAGCCAGTCTAACATCTCTAAGAAGAGAGTTCCAAAGTCTTAAAGCAGCCACCGAGAAGTCCCTCTCCTATGTCCCCATCAAGCATTCCTTTAAGGGTGCTGGGCCTGAGATCAGGGACTCCCCAGAGATCTCAGTGCCAGGGCAGGTTCCTATGAGAAAATAACGATCTTTCAGATAGCCTTCAACTGAGCCAGAGGCCAGCAAGGCTGTTCTAGCCAAGGGAGTTGTATAATCCTGGTATGATAACCAGCCCTAGTCAACAGTCTGGTTGTAGCTCTTTGGGCCATATGAAGTTTCTGAAGTTTCTTCAGAGCAGCCATATATAGAGGGCATTAATTAAAGCACAAAAGTAATCGGCTAATAGCCTGATGGAGGGCATGTTTGCTTAGAAATAAATTACTTCATTTCAGTGGATTAAATATTTAATTTGCACTGGCCTCCAGAAAGGCACTTCTAATGTAACAGCGTGTTTCCCCCCCTTATTTATCTTCTGCCACAGGTTTAGTTTAAATGAATTTGTAGCTATACGCATGCCAGCCATTTCCACTTTGTTCAAAACAGTTCCTTGAATTTGGAAAGCAATCCTTGGTTGTAAATCTGTAAGGAAAGAACAATGGCCTTTTATTTAGGAGAATGAGCATAATATGAGCGTATGAAGTTGCTTGCTTATGGTTTCCCCATTTTATTTAGGTCCATTGCTAAAGAGCTTGCAGACTGGCTGATCAACAACAATGTGGTAGAACATATTTTTGGACCAAATTTGCATATTGAGGTAGGTTTAAAGTGAAGTATGATTTTCTTCGTTAACCATGAAGCTATGTTTTTAATGTTTTATAATTTTCCCCTTGTTTCCCCCCCAGATCATTAAGCAGTGCCAAGTGATTCTTAATTTTCTCGCTGCTGAAGGCCGGCTTAGTACACAGCACATAGATTGCATTTGGGCTGCAGCACAGGTATGTCTACACTTAAGCAAGAAACAGGCCAATAATATGTTGGCTAAAGTTCATGGAGCTTAAATTTTGTTCTTAAATAGCTATCTAAAAAGAACAGAACCCATAATAACTAGTCTTACTTTTTTATAGAGCTGTGCCATACAAAGCAAACTGCTCAGGCGCCAAGAGTTGGTGGGCCTAAACATTTTCAAATGCTCCTTTCCGATTCTCTACCTTCCTGGGCAGCTGTCTTGGTGCCATTTTTTTTTTTTTTTAAATATAACTCATGGTTACCTAGCTGGCAGTGTGGCCAGCATGATATCACACTAATTTTATATTCCTTTAATTCAAGGATTTTGTCTTCTTTGCGCAACAATTTTACAGACCAGTGTAATGTCCAAATACTAACAGTTCCTTGTAAAAGTGATATCCTGCTTTCTCCCCCTATTATTATGGAAATACAAAGGTCCAGACAGATTTTCCTCACTCTTTTTATCCTAATGCTAAATTATCTTGGTTTAGACTTTGTTCCCTTTGATTAAAGACAAATGAAAAAGCGTTGAAGTTACGCTGAATTCTTAGATGCATATCCAGCTACCATTTTACACCCTTTTTGTTACTACGACACTAGTTTTATCTTCACTACCTTTCATACGCGGAACATTTTATAAGAGGGAAATTGCCACAGTAATGAAATCTAGGGGGGGAAATTGTACAAAAATGTGTTTCAGTTTCTCTGAATTTATCTCTTCTCTCTGTGTTTCTTTTTGAAGTTGAAGCATTGTAGTCGCTATATACACGATTTGTTTCCCTCCTTGATCAAGAATTTGGATCCTGTCCCACTTAGGCATCTTCTTAATTTAGTTTCAACACTCCATCCAAGTGCACATACTGAACAGGTAAAAACAAAGCATTTTGAAGGAGTTTCTTTTCTGCTTTGGTTCACTAGGATGTTCTCTTGCATGTGTCCTGTTGAAGTGGAAAGAAATCTACACATGAATGCTGTTATAAGACTAAAGCTCTATTATTTTGTTTCTTATATGAACTATGGTTTATATTCTTTGATTCTGCATTGCAAGAGGTTGGTCTGGATGACCTTGGTGTCACTTTCAGCTGTACAATTCCATTATTCTTCTCCCTCTCCATGCTTCTTGTTAGAAAAGACTACTCTTAGCCCTATTACAGTATAAGAGTTTGGATTTTCCAGTTATGGTACAAAGCACAACATAGTTTTCTATAGAACTCCATTTGGTTTGCGAAGTATTTTTTTTTGGGTCATGTATTGAATATAATGAGAAACAAGTTCTGTTTTCTGTTGGGAGTACAGTTTCTGCTTTGATTTACAGACCTTGTATTTGGCATCCATGCTCATTAAAGCACTGTGGAATAATGCACTAGCAGCTAAGGCTCAGCTATCAAAACAAAGCTCATTTGCATCATTACTCAGTACAAACCTACCAATGGGTAATAAGAAAGGTGAGTGTTTATTTCTTCATTGGTTTAATGTATTGTTACCAACTTGGAAATCTTACTGTTGATCTTATTACAAAGAGATTGCTAATGGTTTTGATTTTGAAGACAATTTATTTAGGTATTTTTATATGTAATCCCCCCCCCTTTTTTTTTTTTTGCTCATGCCTTATACATACTCACTTGAAAGGCATCCAAGTTTTTTTCTCCTTTACTTTATAGGCAATGAAATTTTTCTCTACAGTTAGCCTCTTTCCTTATAGAAACAGGTGCAGTTATTCATTTACTGTGGGTCGTATCCAACTAAGTCATACTCAAAACAGACCTGCTGAAATCAATGGATTTAAATTTGTTGGTTTTGGTGGGCCTATTCTGAGTATGACTAATGATGGATATTGCCCTATATATTTTTCAGGAAATTGTTGGCTCCCAAAGTGGCTCATACCAATAGGCCTTGCCTTCAGGGATCACAAACTAAAAAGACATGACACACAAGGGATGGGGCGTGGAGGGAGATAGTAGTAGATGAGGATGCTCAGTTCTTCAAGGCCAGAGGGAATTGGTAAGCTGTAAGCAGGCGTTTATATCCACTTTGGGCCAGGCTGATCTTCCTTTGCTGGTGCACTTGCTTGCATAGACAAGTGGTAGCTCTTATTCCTTTGGCCCATGGATTGGGACATAGTGTCCTGTCACCTTCTTCAGTTCCAGGTAAAGTGACAGTTGAAGCAGAGTGTTCTTTCTGCCGGTTAAAATATAATTGTAACTATTATATCAACTTGAAAAGGCTACAGTGATCAAAATCATAACGACTACAGTGGTACAAGTACTTAATTCGTTCCGGAGGTCTGTTCTTAACCTGAAGCTGTTCTTAACCTGAAGACCACTTTAGCTAATGGGGCCTCCTGCCGCCGCTGCGCCACCGGAGCACGATTTCTGTTCTCAACCTGAAGCAAAGTTCTTAACCCGAGGTACTATTTCTGGGTTAGCAGAGTCTGTAACCTGAAGCGTCTGTAACCTGGAGGGTATGTAACCCGAGGTACCACTGTATTCAGGATGGCTTTGTACTACCTTCCAGTATTGAATGCCTCGGTACCAGTTGCTCTGGAGCACAAATGTGAAAAGAGTACTATCTCACCCACGTCATACTTGTTTGTTTCTTAAAGCCTCTGATTCACCATACGTACAGTGGTACTTCGGGTTACAGACACTTCAGGTTACAGACTCCGCTAACCCAGAAATAGTACCTTGGGTTAAGAACTTTGCTTCAGGATGAGAACAGAAATTGCGTGGCGGCAGCAGTGGGAGGCCCCATTAGCTAAAGTGGTACCTCAAGTTAAGAGCAGACCTCCAGAACGAATTAAGTTCTTAACCCGAGGTACCACTGTAGTTTCTTACTTAGCCTGAACTATCAAGCTAAGGTTAGCAACCTTGGAACAATCCAGATTGGTAAACCAACTTTGAACCATAGTTTTAATACCCTGGCTTCTTCCAAAGCAGGTAACCATAGTTTCTTGTTTTGAGTGATTTAGGAAGATGGCTTCCCCCAATTTCTGTGATATCAGTTGTGTAAAGTAGGAAAATCCAGTTCCTTCTAATGATATTTATTTCAAAAGGCTCGTAAATAACCCCAGATAACAATAAGAACATATTGTATAGAACAAGTAGGTATTTCAGTCACTACCTATATAATAATAATTTTATTATTTATACCCCACCCATCTGGCTGGGTTTCTATATTAGTATAGACCAGGGATGACTAATCTGTGTTCAGTGCAGATATTGGACTACAATTCCATTCACTCTTGAGATTTGGCCATTGTGGGAGTTGGAGTCCTACAACTTCTTGAGGCTCACGGATTAGCCACACCGGTTATAGAGTGTATATTGTATGATGTTAACTCATACAATAACTTGGAATGTTAAAACAAAAAAATTCCTTCCAGTAGCACCTTAAAGACCAACTAAGTTGGTTCTTGGTATGAGCTTTCGTGTGCATGCACACTTCTTCAGATACATGCACACGAAAGCTCATACCAAGAACTAACTTTTTTGTTTTGACTATGGCAGACCAACACGGCTATCTATCTGTAATTGGAATGTTAACTCATTCATAACTTGGAATGTTCTTCCCCTTTTTGTCTCCTCTTCAGAGGAAGAAGAGCTCCGAAGAGCTGCTCCTTCACCATGTAAGTTATTGCAGAAAGGCACTTTGAAATCAAATACGATTTGGGAGTCATGATTATTCTCTAGGTCAGGGACCTTTGTATCACCTTCTGTTTTCTCCAGATTTCAGCAGCCCATGTTCAGTGCCATCAGCTCCTGAAATTGCTTGAGAATGTTTTATAGCGTTTGTTTGATTCTAATATTTTTAATTGTAAAGCACCTTGGCAGAGAGAGAGTTAATAGAAGTTTTATTTGGCAGAGGCTGAAAAAAAGTTATACTTTGTGGCAGATGGCAATTTGAATTATACACAGTCACTCACTTTGAGTTGATTCCAGTGGTATTGCTCATCTGATGGTAAAACTTCAGTCTACAGAACAGAGAGGGAAGCACTTTTGCAATGATTCCCTGTCCTGTCTGCAGCCAACTGTGTCCCCCCCCCATCTGCCCTGGAGGGTTGGGGGAACCATCCATTGCAGATTTAGGAGACAGAGGGTGGGCTGTGGGAGAGTTCACTGAATATTGCTTCCCCCATCAGCTGAAAAAAGATATTATGTTAAGCTCCTTGGAGAAAAAGTGAGATAAAAATGCAACAAATCAATAAAAAAATAACTGATAATTGTGAGAATTAAATGTATTTAGAATATTTTTTGTTCTCCCGTCTCAAGAGTTCATAGTCATTTTGCAGCAGTGAGATGACAATTAACTCGGTGTCAGACGTGGCTTCAGCCAAGTCAGGAGAGTAAAGTTGGGTGGCGAAAGGCAAAGCCAGTCTGTAGCAAGAGCGGCAGTAGAACCACCTTATTTTAATTTATTTTGATGTTGACAGGAGAGTTTGAGCAAGCATTTCAATCCTGCGTTAAAATTATTTAAAGCAGTGGTCCCAGTTAGCTAAGTAACGTAGACCCCGTGTTTTTCAAAAGTCAACTCCCTGCTCTCTATGGTAATTTTTGTTATGTGAATGGTGCCACAGATCCTCTCAGTGGGTTACGCGGACTCCTGATTGGGAAACACTGATCTAAAGCATTTGCTTTTCCATTACATGGAGTAACTTGAAAAGCTCTTTCTACAATAGGGTCACCTGCAGCAAGTCCTCAAAGCAGTGACAACAGTGATACTCACCAGAGTGGAGGGAGTGATATTGAAATGGAGGAGCAGCTGATCAGCAGAAATAAACATGTCCAGCAGCGGCTTTCAGATACAGAGGTAAAAGAAATAACTGTTTTTCTCTGATGGTTATCAAAGAATCTGTCAGTATGAAAGGTGGTTGTTGTTAATAAGGTAACTGGTATTCCACCCTTCATTTAGAAAAGAAGTACCATGGTGGTTCTCCCTCTTTGCCATCATGTCCCCTCTGTCCAGATTATCCCCTAGGGTCATTTAGTCCAATCCCCTACAATGCAGGAAACTCACCTTCTGAGGGAGTCTGTTCCACTGTCAAGCAACTTTTATCATCTAGAGCAGTGTTTCCCAACCTTGGGCCTCCAGCTGTTTTTGAACTACAATTCCCATCATCCCTGACCACTGCTCTTGCTAGCTAGGGATGATGGGAGTTGTAGTCCAAAAACAGCTGGAGGCCCAAGGTTGGGAAACACTGATCTAGAGAGTTCTTCCTGATGTTGAGTCAAAAATCTCCTTTCTTGGAGTTTGAAGCCATTGGTTCAAGTCCTATCTTCCAGAGCAGGGAAAAAACAAACTTGCTCCATCTCCTTTGTGACAGCCCTTGAAATATTTGAAGATCGCTATCAGACCTCCTCTGTCCCCTCCTCAGCATAATGGGTTGTTGTTCCCCACCCTGGGAATACCTGTTGACATTGGAGGTGCAGAATAGTAATTTTAGAAAATAAATGCTTGGTGATTTTGTATCCTTAAAAAAATTAAAGGAGTCGATGCAGGGGAGTTCCGATGAAACGGCAAACAGCGGCGAAGATGGCAGCAGTGGGCCAGGTAGCAGTAGCGGGCACAGCGATGGATCCAGCAACGAGGCCAACTCCAGCCATGCTAGTCAATCTGCAGGGAGCCCAGGCAGCGAGGTGCAGTCGGAAGACATTGCTGACATCGAAGCTCTCAAGGAAGATGAAGAGGAGGATGAGGACAGAGGTCACAGTTCCCAGAAAAATGGCCGGAATGCAGAGCTGCGGAGCCGGAAAATGGAATCCCAATCAGGCATTTGCTTGGGAGACTCCCAGGGAGCAGCAGAAAGGGGCGGTGTCAGTAACGGGACTGGAAATGACCATGTTTTTAATACTGACTCGGTGCCTGCGGTGGATAATAGAATTAGAATGCTTGATCCCTGTTCACACGGGGAGGACACAGAGCACGACATGGCCGGGGAAATCGGCGCAGCTCATATATCCCAAGGCTCTCAAGATTCTTGTATAACGCATACCGGGGACTTCCTTGGGGAAGCCATCGGAAATGAGTTATTTAACTGCCGGCAGTTTATTGGGCCACAGCACCACCACCAGCACCACCACCACCATCATCACCACCATCATGAAGGGTAAGTTACTTGCGTGCCCGCGCGCGCACACACACATTCTGGAACATAATCACATTTGCATGCCTATTGCTTGCCTTGCATCATCCTTGCTGCATTTAGTTATCTTGGGAAGAGGTGCAAGGAGCTGAATTGGGGCCTGAAGTTTCCCGGACCAATTGCACAAAGTCCCATTAAGAACTTTCCCACCTTTCCCCCAAACTTTGACCAGGCTGCACTAGCTAAAGCATTCTGCCATTTGTGTACAGTCAAGCAGAATGCATGCAGTCCTAGTTACCAACCATTTAAAAGAATGTAGCTGAAGCTGAGCACATGCATTTTAATATTAAGACCGACTCCTTCCCTACATACCCTCTTGGCTGTTAAGATAATCAGAGCGCCTTCTTAGTAATTTCACTGCCTTCAGAAGCTCAGGGTGGTGGAACCCGCAATAAGGCATTCTCTGTGGCAGCCCGTAAGTTGTGTAACTCCCCACAGAGGTTTGCTTGGCAACTTCATTATATTGTTTTCTCTGAATGCTGTTGACCTGAGATGTTTATTTTCAGGAACCACCCTATTTTTTGTGGTAGCACTTTTTGTAACTGCATACTTATTAAATTTTATTGTTTAAACCGCAAGGTGAAGGGGGGGTATATTCAGAATTATATTCAGTGATGATATTTTCTCTTTGCATATATGCAAGTGCTGCTTTTCCGTAGTCTACTGGGTCTTCATGGACTGAAAACAATAAACTGGCTTATTCTTGCCTGTATCTTACAGACACATGGTCGATGACATGTTAAGCGCTGATGATGTCAGTTGTAGCAGTTCCCAAGTCAGTGCAAAATCGGAAAAAAATATGGCAGATTTTGATGGCGAGGAATCTGGTTGCGAAGAAGAACTGGTACAGATTAACTCGCATGCCGAACTGACATCTCACCTTCAGCAGCACCTTCCAAATCTTGCTTCCATTTATCATGAGCATCTCAGCCAAGGTAAGAAGTAGCAAAGGAAAGAGCAGCCACATTTTGTTTCAGTGGTCTAGCTACTTAAAAGGAAGCTAAGCAGAACCCAAGTACCATGCCTGTGGTAGAGATAAGCTGATAGGAATTAGTGACCTTTCTAGTTATTTAAATCAAATCATGAGCAAATTCAGCTTTCACCTTCCTGCCCTATCATGGGCCATGTTGGATGGGGCTGATAGGAATTGTGTTTCGAAACATAGAGAGGGCACTAGGTTGAGGAAGGCTGATATTAGAGGTCTAGGTTCTCAATCTCTTTTTCTGACCCTGCTCCTTTAGCAACAGCCTAACATACAGAATCTTTGACTGGTAAAGCCTCTCCTGCATGTTGGGGAAAGCTTTCACTTGTTCCATTGGTGTGTGTCCAGACCACAGGAGCAGGAGCACTAAAAAGTGGCAACTCTGTGATCCATTCCCCTGGATTCTTAAATAGCATTTGTATCAAAATTAATTTCAGGAGGGTAAAAGAGAGAGCAAGTGAAGAAAGGCAGCCTGCCTTGGCCATTATTGCTGTCATCAACATACCTAGGAGTAGAATAATGGAGAGAAGTGTAAAGAGAATGTGAGTTGCTAGATTGCTTTATAAAGGCAGATAATACAGCATTGGGCCTGCAGGAAGATTGGCTGATCCTTGGCGAGTAGTTTGCTTATTCTGGTTGAGACCCATAGAAAAAGATTAAGAACCTGCCCTTCAAGGTCAAGGCTGTATCAAGTAAAAAGATTCCTGTGCCGCTTCCTTCCAATTTGCTGTAGACATGATATCTGATCCTGAGCTAAATAGATGTGTTCTGTCATGTGTAAGTCCTGCATCTTGCAGAAGGTCTATATTTATGATGGATGCTGCATTCAACCTACAGGTACACTTGTGATGTCCCACGGATATAGATAAGCAATTGTGGGCTGGATTACAGGCATGGGGATTCCAGCTTGGGGACACTGGGTCTTGTGTGCACATAGGAAGGTTCATTGGTCCATCTAGTTCAGGGTTTCAGGCAGGATCCTCTCCAAGTAGAGGTTCTAGGAATTGAACATGAGATCTTCTGAATACAAAACAGATTCTGTACCACTGACCTGCAGCAACACTTAATTCCGAGATGCCTATTTGAAGAGCACACAGGGATGTACGCGCAGAACTGTTCCCTTTATTGAAGTGAACAGGGAGACAGCAAACACAATTCTTTGTTTATCTCAGTAAATACAGATCCTGAATTGGGACAGTTGTCTTTAATTGCATTATCATAATAGCTCTTTTTTTTTTTTTGCAACAGGTTTTTACTTGTGAAGCAGTTTCACATCCTAATTAAATAACTTTACAAGCAAACACAGACATTTGCAATTGTAATACTTTTCAATGAAAATTTGAGTTTGAATGCTAAGTTTCGTATGGCTTTCACACCATAGTGGATGGTAAAACATAACGAAAGGCCTTTATTTTAAAGGGTTGAGGATTCTTCTTCCTCACTGTATTCTGATAAATAGTATTGACTTTGCATGTGTTTGTATTGGGTCTCCCTGTATCCTCCCCTGGCTTAGTTTTCTCAAGTGTATTTGTTCCAACCATTTGTAGGTTTGTGTCTTTAGCCGTTATTAACAGCTGTTGATGGACAAAGTCCATTCAAATCAGGATACACATTCCATATTTTTAATAACACCTGTCTTTTGCTCAGGGCCAGCAGTTCATAAACACCAGTACAACAGCAACGCAGTGACAGATATTAACTTGGATAATGTTTGTAAGAAGGGAAATACCCTTTTGTGGGATCTGGTCCAGGATGAAGATGCAGTAAGTTAAATATCACACAAGAATATTTGACAGAGAAAATGTAATAATAATTGTCAATAACTTTTCTCTTACTTGCTCTAGATTCATCTATCTGAAGGTTTAATAAATGAAGCAGAGAAGCTTCTGTGTTCGTTAGTATGTTGGTTTACTGATAGACAGATTCGAATGAGGTTCATTGAAGGCTGCCTAGAAAATTTAGCAAATAACAGGTAAATGAGCTTGAGTGGCACATCAGTGTCTTACTGCTGATCCGTTTCTTTGTCCATTAAATCTCTAAAAGCTGCTTTATCTGAAATCATATTTGAAAAATGGATTCTCAGTTCGGTCTATATTAATTTGCTGCTATGAGCATATGGATAGTGACCAAAGAGCCAGAACCACGCCAAAAAGAAAGTGAATTTAAACTTGATTTAAAATAACTGAGAAATGGTAAAAATTGTAAACTTTCATTTGAAACAACAAAAGCACGATCTAAAATATACTAAGTTATACTAAAAGGGGATTATATTAAAAGGGGGTTCACAGTTATCGTGAAGCTACCAGATAAATATATTTGCATTATTAACTGCTTATAACAAGAAACTGCAAGTGAAGAAAATACATATGAAAGCAGTTCTAACTCCCACCCTCTGTCGTGGACCACATGGGGTGGTGGTACTCACCTGATCATCCATCACATCTGTGCCTGCTTACTGTGGTGGGATGAGGTCAGCGCAGTGGAAACACACTGACAGGAGCGTGGAATTGGTTCTACCCCACCTCCCAGTTAGCAACAGCAATGTGGCAGGCTGGTAGTCAGATGAGCACTGTTGTCTCACAACTTGTTCCAGTCCAGCTAACTTGAGCAAAAGCCATGAGAATGCTGCCAAAAGGTCCATATCTTCCAGACTTGGTGCAGTGAGGCCTGCTTTTTCCCATTGGAATCCACGGAGATTAGGGGTAAAGCAAAAATAGAATTAAATAAAATCCTAAGAAAAATCAAACCTCTATAAGGCTTGTCCCAGACAGAGTATAAGTCTCCTCTTGACAAGCAGATAAGCTTGCTTAAGACAAACTACAAATCAAAATGTAGAAATCACAGATTTACTCTCCCATCTCCCCAAAACACTCAGCATCAAGGAAGATGTTGTTTTGAGAAGGGGAACAACAATAGGGCTGTGTAAGCTAAAGGTTTGAGGGACGCGGGTGGTGCTGTGGTCAAAACCACAGAGTCTAGGGCTTGCCAGTCAGAAGGTTGGCGGTTCGAATCCCCGTGATGGGGTGAGCTGCCGTTGCTCGGTCCCTGCTCCTGCCAACCTAGTAGTTCGAAAGCACGTCAAAGTGCAAGTAGATAAATAGGTACTGCTCCGCCGGGAAGGTAAACAGCGTTTCCGTGCACTGCTCTGGTTCGCCAGAAGCGGCTTAGTCGTGCTGGCCACATGACCCGGAAGCTGTACGCCGGCTCCCTCGGCCAATAAAGCGAGATGAGCACCGCAACCCCAGAGTCGACCACGACTGGACCTAATGGTCAGGGGTCCCTTTACCTTTTTAAAGGTTGCAAAAAGGAAGAAAGGTTGGGATAGAAAGGCAAGTAAGTAACCCTTTTTGGTGTGTCCCTAATTGAAAGAGCCCTCCCAATTCAAATCATCGCCCACACTGGGTCTCTGTACTTGCACTTCTGAATAACGTACGCCTCATTCATAGTTAGTTCTTCATTAATTTAGAACGGCAGTCCCAAAGTTACAGATCGCTTCTTCCTTTCCTCCCATAGAAAGGCATCTTTTTCTCTACATGTGGCTACATGATACATTTTAATTTAAGGGCTATAAATCTCGGAGAATAGTTATCCTGTGATGTTCCTCTATACCTAGTCACCATTTATCTATCTCCTCAGATCAGTGGTAGTTTCTCTTCGTCTTCTCCCAAAATTATTTGGTACCTTTCAACAATTTGGAAGCAGTTATGACACACATTGGATAACCATGTAAGTACAACATGTCCTTTCATTACAGAAGATGGTGGTTGATCATTGAGGGATTACTGGTCTGATACTGGCTCCTCCCTAGCTACCTTTAGTTTGTCAAATGCAGAGCATAGATTATTAACCCCACCCTTCCCTGAAATTTCAGGGCAGTTTATAGTTTTAACATTTCCTTGCCCAAGCCCATCCCTTCCTGTTTGGTATTAAATGGAATCTTGGTCTCTTTTGATTCTCTTCTCCCCCCCCCCCCAAAAGAGAGGCCACCTATTTCCGACTCTAATCTCCATAGTTTGACAGCGGCTCTCCTGATCCTGATAGTATGGAGTCAGTGCTGCGTGGCTCCTTCACACATTAGAAGGGTAATCGTAGAAGCTCAACTCAATAACTTTGTATGGAGATTTCTCCCACATGAATTGGGTCTTCTGACGTTATTTTTGCACCACATGAAAGAACTATGTTACAGCACTTCCCCATGTCGTGAAGGTAACGTCAGAAGGCACCTTAAGGCCTAAGCATATGTCATATGCTGACATAAACAGTTTGCTAGGAGCACATTATGTTGCCTGCAGTAATAGGAGCAAGTTTCTACTTGGCTAATTTTTTTGCATTCTTAAAAGTTGTTTGTACACATATTTTTATTGCATTTGACATACAGGGGCAGGTTCACAATATCTGCTGCTAAGTTTCATTCACAATTCCTGTTTTAAATTAAATCATGATAGTATGTCCCAAAGCAATTACAATAATAAAGATTAAAGCTGATTTCAAATGTAATTGTTATCTTACGTTTATTACTACTTCTTTGATATGGAGTGCTTGTGATCTATACAATTAATTCCAGAATGTTACTCAAGATGGCCAGATATGATGCTGGACTTGTCATTCCCCAATCTGGGACATTCTTCCTTTATATTAAATCTGCTAATCCTTTTTAAATACTAAAAGTGTTCAGATCAGACTGGACTGAGAAGCAGGAAGCTCTGATGAGGACAGGCAAAATAAACTATGTTGTGCATAATCTTCCACTGATATCCTGGGCTATAGCAAATGGATGAGTTGCCCTTCAGTTATTTGTGACTAAGTCATGCGTGTTGCAGATTTCTGAGCCACCTTTGAGTTGAGAAATATTATGAGGAGCGTTGGATTGCTCTGTAGTTAGCTTTTTGAAAGATAGTTTGCATCGTTTGTTTGTATGCAATTTCCCCCCAAGACATATGGATATGAAATGACAAATGATTCTTAAATTGAAACAGGTGGGCCGAAAAAGAACTTAATATGATGAAGCTCTTCTTTGATAATTTGGTCTACTACATTCAAGCTGTCAGGGAAGGGCGTCATAAGCATGCATTGTAAGTATGGTGTTGCAGTGGTGGGGTGTATCTTGTCTGTTCATGGTTTTGATGTTTTTAACATTTATCTGAACCTTGTTAAAATCCACCTTCACATGGTCAAAATTTGCTCCTGATCAAACAAAATTCCTTTTTGCACCTTATTTATTCATGTATATTCATATTCATTAGTATTTCCTTTGACCCACTTGCCGATCAGAAGGTCGGTGGTTCGAATCCCCGCAACGGGATGAGCTCCCGTTGCTCAGTCCCTGCTTCTGCCAACCTAGCAGTTCGAAAGCAGGTCAAAGTGCAAGTAGATAAAAAGGTACCACTCTGGCGGGAAGGTAAACAGTGTTTCTGTGCACTGCTCCGGTTTGTCAGAAGCGGCTTAGTCATGCTGGCCACGTGACCCGGACGCTGTACGCCGGCTTCCTCGGCCAATAAAGCAAGATGAGCGCTGCAACCCCAGAGTTGGTCACAACTGGACCTAATGGTCAGGGGTCCCTTTAGCTTTACCTTTATCACTTGTGAATAACAAGTCTTTTTGTAAAGGCCTATTTTGAGCTGATCTGAGATGGCATTTGGCTAAAGGAAAGTACATCAACTCCATGCATGTGTGACTATTATCTCATTCCCATAACCATCTTACTATATTAAGCAGCAAAAAAGAGGGGGAAATGGTTTGCTTTTCATTAATCTATGCTTGCTGAGCTTTCTTTCACTTTGAACATTGGGCGCTCAGTGAAAATGGGTCCGTGTTGGAGGGTTGTTTGTGGCAAAGGGGTTAAGGGTGAGCATCTTTTGTGGTTGGGTGGTGCAAAGATGTATGGATATGTAGAGCAGCTTTATAGGGTGCACTTGTGGGTGTGGAGATGGTTGTCATAAGACTGATGGTAGGCTGAAAAAGGTTGAGGGGAAATCTGTTCCAAAGTAGGCCCATATTGAGCTGAGCTGACATGACGTGGGAGTGGAATTTTAATGTTTGTTAAGTGTTAGTTTTAGAGGGAGTGTTTTGTTTCACTAGCTTTGGAGTCCTGCTATTCTAGGAGTGCCAAGTGGGAATTCTTTACTTTGAACAACAAAAAAAAACCCTGCTTTTGTAGTTCCAAAACTGTTTTGTCATATTAGTTTGAGGAGTTGAGGCTAAAGGGTCCTTGGGTTTGTTGAACGAATTGCACTCTTACTTGGAACCCTTCTTCTTACCTAATAAGCGTTGTTATCTATCCCAAGCCATATGAGCTAAGCCAAAAAAGTAATAAATAGATGAATATTTTCATATGTATCCTTAAACAAAATTATATTAAAAAAATTGTTTGCAGTGGTAGAGTGTTAAATTTGCCTCTACACAAACAGTTTGTATCTTAAATTAACCAAGAGTACAGATACCATCTCACCCGCAGAGGTCCTCCTTAGAGCCTCCTACGTGACCCTTGTGATTGAGGAGTGAGGGTGGCAAGCACTTCCTTCCTCTGTGGAGGAACTTTTATAAAGTCTGAATGTCTGATCTGTGTTAGGGAGAGATGCCCCACCACTGCCAGTGCTGATTTTGGGCTAAAATCAGCACTGATGCCAGTGGTGGAGGAAGCGGAGCAGGCAGGGCACCACCTCACCCCGCCTAAGGGTTGAACCAGCCCTGCTGAATTGATACCAATTTCTAGTACGTAAAAACCCTCAGTGAAATAAAATAAAAAGCACCCGTTAGGTGGGGGAAGAGGATTGGAAAGCCCAGAATATGTTGTATATGACGTGGCAGGGGTAGAAGAAAATGTTTGAAACTGGGTGGTATTTGATTTAAGCTTTACTCAGAGTAGACCCATCAAAATTAATTGACCTTAAAGGTAAAGAGACCCCTGACCATTAGGTCCAGTTGTGACTGACTCTGGGGTTGCGGCGCTCATCTCGCATTATTGGCCTAGGGAGCTTCCGGGTCATGTGGCCAGCATGACCAAGCCGCTTCTGGCGAACCAGAGAGGCGCATGGAAACGCCGTTTACCTTCCTGCCGGAGTGGTACCTATTTATCTACTTGCACTTTGACGTGCTTTTGAACTGCTAGGTTGGCAGGAGCAGGGACTGAGCAACGGGAGCTCACCCCGTCGCGGGGATTTGAACCACCGACCTTCTGATTCCTCATTTACAAAAGCACATGCATTGTCTCTTTCTTCAGGTTGTGTTTTCTACAGATCAGTTATATTTGTTGTGAGACATTGGTGCTTTATGCAGTATAGAATTGGGAAGAAAAGAGAGGGGGTGGGGTGGTAAAGCTTATGTTCTTTTACTTCGTGTACATGTGGGGGTTTTGTGTCAGCGTCACTTAGGTAGGTTCTCTTTCTATACACCTGTTAGGTTTCCTTGGTGGTAAGAGAGGTTAGGGTGACCTAGGGTGTGGTTGATTGTCTTTGTTTGGCTGCAGTGGGATTTGTTAGTGCATTAAGTTAGCTATATTGAATTGTCTGCTGTCGGTGGGCTCGTGTTGTTGTCTTGTAGGGCTCTGTTAAAGGGGAGCTATACCGGAGTGAAGGCGTCCTCT
The DNA here is from genome assembly GCF_964188315.1 of Podarcis muralis. Taxonomy (NCBI): domain Eukaryota; kingdom Metazoa; phylum Chordata; class Lepidosauria; order Squamata; family Lacertidae; genus Podarcis; species Podarcis muralis. The sequence goes on from NC_135657.1 coordinate 8,529,229, forward strand.
TCTATCTCTCCCTGTGTCAGTTGCAGTCTCTTGGTTAGCTTTTCTAATAAGGCTGTTTCCCATTCTACTTGATACCAGTGTTCCATGTTTATTTCTGACAGGTCCTTCCAGTATCTAGCTATGATGTTTCTGGCTGCTGAGAGTAGGTGGGTTATGAGCTCTTTATAGTGTGAGTGGGCATTGTTATCTCGGAAAATATTCAGTAGGGCCAGTTCTGGGGTGACTTCTAGAACCAGTTTAGTTATTTCGCTTATTTCTTGTATGCCTGTTGTCCAGAAGAGTTGGGCTTGGGGGCATTCCCACCACATGTGGAGGTATGTATCTGTGGAGGTGCAGCCTCTCCAGTATTTTGGTCAGGCTCCCGGCTGTATCAGCACCAGTTTCCATGGTGTTAGGTATCATCTGTAAGTGAGTTTCAGAGTGAGTTCCTTTCTTTTTGCTGATATGGATTTAAAGGGAGGTTTAGACCACATTCTAGTCCATTGGGTGGGGTTGATTTCATAGCCTGTGTCGTCTTCCCATTGTTTATTGATTGTGTCAAGGGGGTTTGTGGGGCTTTGGAGCAGTGTTTGGTATATTGTGGATACCATCCCCTTGCCATGTTAGGAGAAAGTTTTCGAAGGTGGTCAAGGGCCTAGTGGCTATTGATCTAACTACTGGATTATTTAAGAAGGCATGTAACTGATGGTGTGTTGGCCAGGGTATTCGGGTGTCCCCTTGTTTGTTTTGTATTTCTAATAATAATATCTTTATTGTCATTACCCCCTCTCAGGGACAACGAAATTACTTGACTGCTTCATAAAAACACTAATTAAAACAATACAGTATAGTACAGCAAGGAAGATTAGATGACTTTCAAAGTCCAGGCTTCTTGTGTCGATATGGGTTTGTTGTTTTTTATAGAAGTTGCTAGGCGATACAGGCCTTTGGCTTGCGAGGTTTACATCTGGAGGTTTGGTGCTGCATGGTGGAAGAGTGGGTACCACACATATGTTCAGTTCCTTTTTGGGGTGGTTTGACCCCAGTTATGACAAAGGGCTTAAACAATGGCAAAACAGTTGTTGATGACTGAAGATGTACTGAAATAACAAATAATTTCCATGATAGGTACAGCCACAGCGCAGAAGTTCAAGTGCGCCTTCAGTTTTTGACATGTGTCTTTTCAACTCTAGGATCACCAGATCATTTCAGTAAGTTCTAAATATATGTACCCATACTTTTTCTTTTAAACAACGAGGTTGATTTGCTGGCACTGTATAATAGAAATACCATCATTGCATCAGCCAGACAAACAAGGAATGTAACAGAAAGGAAACGGCTTCTTTCTTTAAAGCTAAAATAAAAATGAATGCTAAGAGTCTGGTAGCCATCTTCAGGTATCTGAAACATAGAAGATGGAACAAGCTTACTTTCTGCTGCCCCAGAGTGTGGGACCCAAACTAATGGGTAAAATTAGGAAGAACTTTCTGACAGTAAGAGCTTTTTGACAGTGGAATGGACTAACCCAGAAGGTGACGGGTTCGTCTTCATTGGAGGTTTTAAAAAGATTGGCTGGCCCGTCTGTCAGGGATTCTTTAGCTTTTATTCCTATATAACAAGGGGTTGGGCCAGATGACCTTTGGTTCCCTTCCAGCTCTAGAGTTCTACCATTTAATAAGTATGAGAAGCCAAGCTATGTAGCCCTTTAGCGCTTTTAGGGCTCTTCCGGATTGGTGTGATTTGAGAGACTGAAGGTGCTGTTTCAATTCTGTCAATGATACAGGTCAAACCAGCAGACAGGCGTGCATGGGATCAGGCTGCCTTGCTGTGTTTACTGTGGGAAGGACTTTTGGGGAAAGAAATTAGCTGTCTTTTACCAGGATGTTGTCATATGTTGCTTTGAATCTCTAGGGTTGAGTCTGGAGCAAGTAGATATACTATGGCACTGTTTAGTAGAAGATTCGGAATGCTATGACGATGCTCTGCACTGGTTCTTAAATCAAGTGCGAAGCAAAGACCAGCATGCCATGGGAATGGAAACCTACAAGCATCTTTTTTTAGAAAAGGTAGAAGGGAAATAGCTTCTTACATACAAAACCTATTAACTTTCCTCTTTGAAAACAAGGCTGATGTTGATGGAAGCAAAACATGCTTTTATTTTATTTAGATGCCTCAGCTAAAGCCCGAAACCATTAGTATGACTGGATTAAACTTGTTTCAGCATTTATGTAACTTGGCTCGATTGGCTACTAGTGCATATGATGGCGGTTCAAACTCAGAGGTAAGCGAGAGTATTACATCGCTGTTTCCCTTCTTTCAAAGTTTTACATAACTCTTTAGTTCTTCACAAGATATATTTAGTGTACTTAGTGAATATTTGTTGAGCGGTGCGATTTAGCAAATGCAGTTTGACCTTTCTGTGCTCCTGTGTTAAGACTTCCTGTTCTGTAAATGATAAGCAGCAGCTTAATCTGACAAGGGAGTTGTAACTATCAGAGATACTGAGATGGGAATTATGTCTCTTGAGGACTAAGGATCCTGTTTCTCCTTGGAAGAAAGTAGTTTGTATACGTTTAGTATGGAACTGACTGAAGTTGTATCTTGCCTATGAAAAGAGTTGAAATGTGGGTGGGAATTTAGATGATTACTATTGACCTTTGCATGAAAACAGGGTGGAAATCAGTTTTTGGAAAGCTGCCCAGTTGATTTGGGATTTTTCTTTTACTCAGTCCTGTTAATTGAAGCCACGGATTCTGAAAAGGGGGAAGTGGAGCTGCTAAGGAAGTTGAACCATAACTTAAAACTAACCTCACTCTGCATGGGTTTTGACATAATTCCAGACTGCAGTGCGGAAACTTTCAGTTTTTAACCTTCTTCTTCTCTGCACAGCCGTATTAGAGGAGGAGTCGCCCAGAGTCTTTCATAGATCACAAAACATAGTTTAGCATTACTTCCAAATATGTCTGACCAGTACATCAATAAGTTGGGGCAAGGGGACAGACAGAAAGCACCTCTGTTAACCGGTACTGGCAACCCCCAATTTGTGTGGGGATTGTGGTCTGTGAAATTGCATGCAATTGAAACAGCCTTCTCCACCCTTTTAGTGACGTCTTCTATGACGTTTCCAGGTCACTTCCGGGTTCAGTGTTGTGTGCGATCACATACCGTATTTTTCGCCCTACAGGGTGCACCTAGTGTTTTTTTGGGGGGGGGAATAAAGAAAAAAAAATATCCCCCCCCCCCCCGGCGCGGGGTGCAGGCTGCTATCCGCAAGCCTAGGGAGCCCAGTGGGAACTCCCAAGGCTTGTGGATAGCTTCCTGAAGCCTGGAGAGCGAGAGGGGTCGGTGCTCACCGACCCCTCTCGCTCTCCAGGCTTCAGCAAAAGCCTGCATTTGCTCCATAGGAAGCACACACATTTCCCCTTCATTTTTGGAGGGGGAAAAGTGCATCCTATAGGGCGAAAAATACGGTACATACTGGTCGCTCCTAAAACGGGGGGTGGGGGTTGCCTGCATTGTGAAAAATACATAGATGATACATGATATTGTACAGCACAGCATTGACATGATAATGATTGGGTGGTCATTTGTATAAAAGAAATAACCCAGTTTCTCACTTTTTTTGCAGTTGTGTGGCATGGACCAGTTCTGGGGTATTGCTTTAAGAGCACAGTCTGGAGATGTGAGCCGTGCAGCTATACAGTATATTAACTCCTATTATATTAATGGTATGATATAATTCAGTTTAAGATGCTGCGCATTGCTCAGCCCGATGTTGTGTATCAGTGATACCGTACTTCAACTCTCTTTTTCTTAGGGGGACATAAAAGTTTCATTACGCTTACGGAATGTTTCTTGTAAATCATATTTTAGGTAAAACGGGTCTGGAGAAAGAGCAGGAATTTATTAGCAAGTGCATGGAAAGCCTAATGATAGCATCCAGTAATCTTGAGCAAGATTCTCACTCCAGCCTCACCATTATTGAACGAGGACTTCTGATGCTTAAGACTCATTTAGAAGCTTTTCGGAGAAGGTAAACTATGTCCATAGTAATTTTATTTAATAAAAGTTGCTGTTTAATGATATTCATGGGGTCACACAGGGTGCTTGTACTAGCCTCATAGAATTTAATGGTGGTTTATCTTTTCCCCAGTTGTCACATACAGTCATATGGGCTGCTGTTAGTAAGTGCACTATTATTTTGGTATCTTCATCAAAATAATTCTTTTGTGAAAACAAAATAAAATTGTTAAAGGGGCTCTAGAGAGTTCACAACCAGTGATATTTCCCCCCTATTAAAATCAGTGTTTGGGCACTGCCAAACATATGGTAAATATGCTTTTCTTTTGAACAGCTCACCAGATTACGAGTCCACTGCTCTTAACCACTACACCACACTGGCAAATTGCCAGTGAATTTCCTTTTTATATGATAAATATTATTTCTTTCTCAGGTTTGCTTATCATCTGAGACAGTGGCAAATTGAGGGCACTGGCATCAGCAGCCATTTAAAAGCCTTGAGTGACAAACAGTCATTGCCTCTCCGAATTGTTTGCCAGCCAGCTGGGCTTCCTGACAAGGTACAGTCTAGCAAGTTGTTTTCCGAAAGAGCATTTTATTATGTCCCTACTTTTCTGCCATTCTCAGCTAAACAAACTTGTTATGTTTCAGATGACAATTGAAATGTATCCGAGTGATCAGGTAGCCGATCTGAGAGCTGAAGTTACACATTGGTACGAGAATTTGCAGAAAGAGCAGCTAAACCAACAGGCTCAGCTGCAGGAGTTTGGCCAAAGCAGTCGGAAAGGAGATTTTCCGGGTATGATTTAAAGCATGTTGACATAACTTCAGCCTGGCTTCTTTGCCCCTCATTTAGAGTGCTTCTGAAGTAAAGACAACTAAGGGAAATAGCAGTGTGGATGACCTTGTTTCTCCTTCGATTTTAACAGAATTTAGTGTTCATACAAGGTTAGCTTTTGTTCTACAAATGCTAGTTTTTCTTAAATATTTTCTCCAAATTAGTATATTGTTATTATTTAATAATAATAATAATAATAATAATAATAATAATAATAATAATAATAATAAAGATCTGTGTTGATAAAGGAAATGAGCCAAGTCGAGACCTGCATGAATGAAGACCAACATAAGGATTAATTTCACATAAAACCAAATCAACCCCCCCCCCCCCATTGATTTTCTTTTTTTCCTCAATGATCAAATAGTGAAGCAAGTTGTGCTGTTTCTTTAGGTGGCCTCATGGGACCTGTGAGAATGATCTCTTCTGGACATGAACTAACAACTGACTACGATGAAAAAACTCTTCATGAATTGGGTTTTAAAGATATGCAGGTAGTGACAAACATATCAAAGAGGTCATTTTACAACATTTTACATTGTCACATGGTAATGGTTTTCATTTCCACGGTAACATCGATGTACATGCTGGTATGCAGAGTTTCATAAGCAAAAACAAGAGACAGGTCTCGGGGAAACCTAAAATCTAAAGCAGACAGCAGGGGAATGTTGCAGTCTATTTAGTTTCCTACTCCAGCTAATTCACATGTAAAATAGAAATGTTCTTCATACAGCAGTGAGCATTGCTGCTACTTGGTTGCCTTGAGGGGGAAAGCCATGCTTTGATGTAAGGTAATTATGAACATAGTACTTAAAAGATGCAAGCAATTTTATCTCATGTTTTCAAGATGTGGGCACTGAGGAGGGGGTTGTATCTTCCCTTGGGGTCTTAAGTAAGGTTTAAATGTTATTGGCCATCTATATCCGAAGGAGGAGCAGAGACCCTTTTAAACCACCAGATATCTTTCCCTAGGGAAGTATTATAATATTGTCATACATATTGATTTTGTTAAGACTGTACGGTTGGTGGACCGCAACCCACTTCATCTTTCTCAGTGGCACTGTTACGCTTTTAGTTGATCATTTTAATAATAAAAAAATCACTTTCCACTGTTTCTTCTCTTGTGGCTGTATTATTCTTTACAGTACCACTTTTAAGATCATTGCCGTTAAGGGCTCTCTCTGGCGTACGGACTTGTTCCTTGCCAGGTGAATGTTTTGTGCTTTTCGTCTTCGGCTACAGGAGCAGGCTTTTGGATGGCATTTGATAGGGTGCTTGAAACCGCTTCGTTTACATTACAGATGGGTGGGTGGGATGCCAGTTGTCTTTCGAAAAGCTGCCTTACGCAACTGTTGATTACAGTACGTGCTGCTTCTTACAAATAAATCCCTGTTTGTTATTCCAAGATGGTGTTTGTGTCCTTGGGAGCTCCACGGAGAGAGCGAAAGGGAGAAGGCGTCCAGCTTCCCGCATCCTGCTTACCACCTCCTCAGAAGGACAACATTCCGATGCTCTTACTTCTGCAAGAACCTCATCTGACCACCCTGTTTGATTTGCTGGAGATGCTTGCCTCCTTTAAACCTCCTCCTGCTGAAGTGGCTATGGAAGATAGCGAGGTGCCGTATTTTTCTCTCCATAAGACACACCTGACCATAAACGCACCTAGTTTTTAAGAGGGGGAATGCAAGAAAAAATATATTCTTCAAAGGGAGCGCTGAGCAGAGCCTGTATGCATCCCAGGCTCTGCTCAACGCTCCCTTTCATGAGCCACATGGAGCGTGCGTGCGGCGCTTGCAGGCTTTTCCCCAAGGAGGGAGAAGCCCCCAAGAGCCGCACACATGCTTTTTAAAGGGAGTGCGGCTCTTGGGGGCTTTTTCGGGAGGTGGGGGAAGGGACTGAGGGGCTGCCCTCTGTCCCTTCCCCCACCTCCCGGAAAAGCCAGCAAGAGCCGCACGCTCTTTAAAGGGAGCGCGGCTCTTGGGGGCTTTTCCCCGAGGAGGGAGAAGGGACTGACGGGCTGCCCTTCTCCCTCCTCGGGGAAAAGCCCCCAAAAACCGCACACACGCTCCACGCGGCTCTTTAAAGGGAGCGCTGAGCAGAGCCTCCTGCCTGCATTTGCTCCATAAGACACACACACATTTCCCCTTACTTTTTAGGAGGGAAAAAGTGCGTCTTATGGAGCGAAAAATACGGTAATTTTAATCAAATTCTTAGGTACTATGGGCTGTGCCTACTTGCTACACTCACCAATCCCCTGCCATTCTCCCCACATTAACCTCCCCACCCCATGCAACAATTAAGCTCCCTATTCACCTTCCCAACCCCATTTTTGAAGCCTCATTTTCATTCAGTAACCTTGGCTTTGCACCTGTTTTCACCTTCACCCCCTTATCCATGCCTCCTCTCCTTTTTTGCAACCCCCTTTGCACCCCCATTTTCACCACCACCTTTTCCTCCACCCTCATCCTTACTTTTCTCAGCTCTCCCTCACACACAGACCACCCCCCTTCTCAAGCCATGGTATAGCGTTATAAATGAATGTAGCCCTACATCTTTGGTTGTAAATATCCCATGATTCAGTTAAGTTGAATTAATTATGACTTAACATGAGCTATTTTGTATGCTTGTTCACAGAGTATAAAATGTGAAGAACTTCATCTTCATGCAGAAAACCTTTCCAGGCGAGTTTGGGAGTTGTTGATGCTTCTGCCTACATGTCCCAATATGCTTCAGGCATTTCAAAATATTTCTGATGAACAGGTGAGTGAAGCATCACTCCTTAAATATTTGCATCTGTCAACACATGATGCTGGTAGCCTCTTATGGTGTCTTCATTCATTCTGTTTTTGGTGGCATTTTGGTGTCACGTGTTCCAGTGCCCATGACAGTTGGTGTGCCATCTCTGGCAATGCCAGTTGAATGGTATTGGCACGAAAAGTATCAGAAGCACGTCTAGGAGAGGGTTGGCTTTGTTGGCGTGGTCACAACAGCTCAAGTGTAAATTCATTTGAATTGGCATGTTCATTCATTTGAATTGGCATGTTCATTCATGGTGTGGCTTCAGGTACCTGGATGGTAGTGCACCAGAGATTCCTGTTGCGCTTACATGGTATCATGCATGGTGAATTCTTCTGACCCAGATATTAACACTATAAATGCCAGAAGTGCAAGAGCATTCACAAATGCTTACAGGCCAAAGCAGCTTGGAGTTTTGAAGCTCAGTGAAATTGTACTAGAAAGGCTATAGGAAAAAATGGCTGAGTGCTCCTATTGATCCACTGACAATACATCCTGGGATAGCAGGTGAAGGCAGTTTTACGTTTTGGTGGTTGCGCTGATTTATTATAGCAACACTTGCACCGAACTGGACATACCTCTCTTTGAGTTACTGTAAAAGCTCTGTATTTTCTTACCTCTCAGCCACCATGTGAGAGGATATTTGAAAGTTGTTCTCTATTGCCGTGATCTAATGTATGTGTGAGTGGGGGAGAACCCTGGACATAGTGAAGTATTTCTTTGAAGTTTTCCCTGCAAGACTGCGGAAGACACAAGCTATGTTTCAGTTTAATTTTTTTTGTTTAAGTAAACTGAAAACAGGTTGCTTCTTCTGTAGAAACCACAAAGAAACTACCACTGCTTTGAGGTTTTGTTTTGTTTTTGTTTTTAATTACAATCAAGCAGTTAATACGTTTTATGGAATAAATTTCAGTATTTTCCTCTTTTGATTTCACTTTTGCTTCAGGGTCAAAAACCAGAACCCACCAGCGTTCCCCAAACCACAACCCAAGAACCTTTGTTTCATGTTGTCCACATCAGTAGTTTTCAGTCTGAATAGTTGATAAACCTTATATCCAAATTACTGCTCATCGTTTCTAACCTGATGTGCTGGTGTTGCTTATTTCTTCACTTACAAGTTATACTCTTCTGTCTTTTTTAAAAGGGTAACGATGGGTTCAACTGGAAAGATCTTTTGAGAATAAAAAGTGCCCATAAACTTTTGTATGCCCTTGAAATAATTGAAGCTCTTGGAAAACCCAACAGAAGAATAAGGCGAGAATCCACGGTAGTGCCATTCTTTTTCCTATGCATAGCATGAAGTGCCTTTTATAATCTGTGTATTTTTTTGTAATACTAATGTTCTTGTCATTAACTTTAGGGAAGTTACAGTGATCTGTATCCAGATTCTGATGACTCGAGTGAAGATCAAATAGAAAACAGTAAAAACACATGGAGCTGCAAGGTTTGATACTACTATTGAAAGCTATTCCAGTGATTGCATGTATAATCTTGATTCTGTTGATGTTAGTGTGGCATTTCAGAACTTGCATAAATGAAGGCACAATTTTAAGAGAAAGGTCTAGCTTGCTGCAAACAAGCATCTTGCTTGCTGAAACCGTGATGTGAAAGTATTATGTGAATGATCCTATCAGTAGAGTATTTTACAAGTTAACAGAAAATAAGGTAGTAGAGCAAGATAGCAGAGATCCTGGACTGCTTCCATTTTAGACACCAAATGTGGGATTGCAGTTTTGAAAGCATGTAAAACCAAAAGGAAACATGAACTCTTTTTCTTGAGTCAATAAAAAGTTGCTCAGTAATGTACACAAATATACTTGTATCCTGCGACCAAAGTTGTTTGGGGTTTTCGTTTGCTCTTACTGCTACTTTTTTATTCTGCTTGTAGTTTGTTGCTTCTGGAGGGCTTCAGCAGCTCCTGGAAATCTTTAACTCTGGGATTCTAGAGCCTAAAGAGCAGGAATCATGGACTGTGGTAGGTGGCATGCCTGATTCTTAATCATAAGATGGGTTAGCATTGCATAGGCGTGCTTTTGGAAGCATGTATGTCAGCCGTTTTCTGCCTATGGAGTATGTTTTTAGAGTCCTTTTCCGAAGTTTTTGGGGCTTTATGATCTGCAGTGCGTATGGGGCTCTTTGAGCCGTGGGAATTTCTACTGTGTTCCTATAGCGCTGCTTTTAAAATGTCCTGCTGTTAGCTGAACAAATTGCAAAGGAAAGCCAAGCTAATCCAGACTTTTCTTATTTGCAGTGGCTACTAGACTGCCTTGCGTGCTTGCTGAAGTTGATATGCCAGTTTGCGGTAGATCCTTCTGATCTGGATTTGGCTTATCACGATGTCTTTGCCTGGTCTGGAGTAGCAGAGAGCCACAGGAAAAGAACTTGGCCAGGGAAATCACGCAAGACTGCGGGAGACCACACAAAGGGCCTGCATATACCTCGCTTGACAGAGGTGAGAAATGAACAAGGAATTTCAACATAAACTTTTTTGAACTTGGCTTATCCCGATGCATACTGATTCTTTCAGTCTTGGATTCTTCAGCTATGTGGCTTCCATTCCCAAGACTTAAGAAAGACATTGTGTGCATGCAGACACAGGCATACAGACAGAGTCCACTTGCTTGTAGACTGCATACCTAGAGAATAAAAGAGAGATTTTTGTTAGTACTTCAATGCAGTCTGAAATCCCTCTCCCCAAAACATTTTCCTTCCTTGTCATTATCCAGCAGTCCAAATACTATGGTTTCTCCCACTCTTTGCATGCAAAAGATCCCGGCTTCAATCCGTAGCATCTCCTGTAAATAAACAAACAAACAAAAAAGGGTGAGGCAGCATGTGATGGCAACTGCCAGTCAGATTAGAAAATACTTTCTTAAAACATAGGAAATTTGAATGTACTTGGATGGCTGGCTGAAGTTCAGGGAATCTTGCTTATCACTCCAATACATAGAGTCAGCACATTTATTTTTCTGATTTGATTTAAAGCATAAGAAATATGTTATATTTTCAGATAGCAGTTGCATTAACTGTTTTCTTTTGGCTTCAATTTTTTTAAAGGTATTTCTTGTACTTGTCCAGGGAACCAGTTTGATACAGCGACTTATGTGTGTTGCCTATACGTATGACAACCTGGCGCCTAGGTACAATAACCTTTTTTTAATATCTTTGGTAAGATTTATAGTATACATATTTGCATTAAAGCATCATACTGATTTCCCAGTTTCAGAAAGGATTATGACGTTACAAAGAGACAAAGCTATTTAGGTTTTCTTTAAAGCATCTTTTTAGTTCAGTATTTTGCAAACTTGAGCCGCAAACCAGTCCTCAAGAGCTGAAGGAAAAGTGAGCAACTGCATGTGCTCCCTTGGTTGTTACTTGGTGCTCAAAGGCTGGCCAAAGAAGACCCAATTATGGCCCAGAGGCCTCGAGAGATTGAAAGAAGGTCGTTAGGTTAGCCCAGAGCTGCCCGATTAGCCACTATTCTGCATTGGTGTTGGGCATCATTCTGGTTGCTGAAGACACTTGGTTTGGCTTTTCCATTTGCCCTGATCCCTGTTGGTGTGAGTCCTGGAAGTTCCCACAGCCCTCATTGCTGGCACAGGATGCAGCAGGTCCGCTATTTTCCAGACATGCTAAATATATTTCTCCAAGGAGAAGTAAGCTGACCTCAAGGGAGTTGCAGCCCACACCAAGTTAGGAATCTGCCTGTCATGAGTATCTCTGAGTATCTCAGGGGGCCTAAATCGGGTTTATTCCCAGCAGCCGTTCCTAACTTGGCGCAAGGTGCCACACAGTGTGACCTCTCTGCTTTGCCCTCGGATTATGCTCCTCATTTAATGTTAGAAATACTACGGCATTTAAGTTAGTTCCTGCATTTGCATAGTTATGAAAAATTCCGCATTTTAGTTTGTTCTCTGCTAGTCTCATTGCACAAAAGCATCCTGGGGAAAAATTAGGAGCAGAGCACAAAACCCTCCATACTAAATTGTATTTTAATATTTTGATAATCCACTGAGAACAAATGAGTAATATTTTGAGGAGTGAAAAGAAATATCACTTTTCATTGCTTGATTTTTGCGGAAGGGTTTTTTTTAAAATAGAGTTTTGCACCAAGATCTTATTGACTTGATTTTCTTCCTATACAGGGTATTGAAAGCTCAAGCTGATCATAGGTCAAGACATGAAGGTTAGTGAATAAATGAAGACAGGAAGGTTACTAAACCCATAACAGTTTCATTCTTGAAAATCTTTTTTCCTGATTCATAGCTAATTGTATATGTCATGTCATCATGAGTAATGGATTGCAGACAAGATTTCCCCATGCAGCAGAGCTGACCAACAAACCTTTGCTATGGAGAGCATTTATTAGACTTGAGCAGTGAAGCTGCTGTGTTGAAGTATTTATTTTTGCTATTTCGAGCACTTTCCAGTTTATTTTATTTAAACATTTTTTCCTCTGCTCTTTAACCTGAAAAGAAGCCCAGAACAGCTTATAAAATCAGGAAGTAATACAGTACCTGCCCTCAGGCTTGTAATCTAAAAGCCATGTCACTTCTCAAGGCAAACTTAGTTCTGGTTTCTAACCTCCTATATGGAAAGGAGTGGAGGGGGGAAATTAATTTGAAAGCAAAGCTCACAGAATAGAGCATTATGCACCATTAGGAAACTTAAAAGATGGAGATTATCCAGGAGTAGACTGCTCCTCCCACTTGCTTTAGTGTCAGGGTTGTTCATGTGACTTCATGCTTGCTCTTCTCCAGTGTCTGGAGTGTTCTGCAGTTCCAGACCTGCCTGCTTTGAAGCAGCAGCAAAATTGAGGTGTGTGTTACTGTTGCACGGACAAGCAGCTGACCACAACATTTTTCTTTCCCTCGCTTTGGATAGTGAGCAAGGAATAGTAGGGTGTCAGAGCCATCTTTGTTCACCTGATACTTTATCTGACCTGACAAGGGCTTCTGCTGTATGTTTTCTCTATGCTCTGTGGAGGAGAGAACAATAATTGGCTCCAAAGAGGCTTGGAAAGAACTTCTAGGCTAGTTCCATCAAGAAGGCGCGAACACCTCATTTTTGTGAAGGCCAGCCTTGCAGCTCAGATGTGAACATAAGTGTCATGCTGAGTTTCAATTTGCTGTGATGAATAAGAGTGTGTATCTATCCAAGGGAGCTGTTTTTTTGTATTCCTGCAGTATACAGATTGGCGAAAGCTGTGGCAACACACTTCAGAGCTTTTGTTTTTGCTTGAAACTGCAAGCTTTCTTGTAGGAGCTCAGTTCTTCCAGTAGATTTTTGTGTTTCGTTTACTGTCCAGACTTTGAGATTGGTAGATGGAGACTTTTGTGAAGTAATGATGTTAGTGCTTCCATAATTCAGTAACTTTACCATGATGAGGGCTTTGCACAATCAGGTTCTTCTGACAAGCACTAAAATGTCAAGTGGGTTTCAACACTTTGGGAGCTGGCGTTCTTGGAAGAAAGGGGAAAATACACACCAAGCTTTGGTCCATGTGTTTGCAAGTGTCATATGTCTTCTGTTAGCTAAATGCCTCTTTCTTCTTGGTTTTGTGCCTTACCCTTTTACCATGCTTGACCATCTAAGCAAAATCTTCATTCTCAGCATAGTGCAATGAGAACACCCAGGGATGGATTGTCTCCTCCTTCTCCCCAGGGCAGGCAGAGACACATGCCAAATATTGTATACAGAAGCTCTGTTTCAGAGGACTCCACCTTTCTTATTTTTCCCTTCGGCAGTCTAGTGTTTTGGAAAATAAATAATAGGAATATATGGGCATGCACACCTCATTAAAAGCAGGATTGTATCTTGGTCACCCATGGAAGCTTATGCAATGCGTGTTAATCTGGATTTAGTTTATCGGAAATAAGATGCTGTCATTGTTCTTATATACTGTGACGATCTTAGCCTTTAAATAAATGAAATGGCGTTGTATGTGTGTGATGTATAACAATTGTATGTGGTTCTTCCTTTTTAGTTACTCACTATTCAATGTGGCTCTTAGTGAGCTGGGCTCACTGCTGCTCTTTGGTGAAATCCAGCCTAGCAGACAGTGATAATTTACAAGACTGGCTAAAGAAACTCACCCTTCTCATTCCTGAGGTAAGCCTAAGGGGTGGGGAAACATAATTCTAGTTACATTAACAAACCCTTGAGCCAAATTCAGTTGAAAGGTCTTAACATCATATATCTCATTTGCTTTTTTAATTAACAACATATTCTTAGGCATATCCACTCAAAGGGTTGTATCCAAGTAAGTCATACTCAGAGTTACCCCACTGACTGGACTAACTTAAGTCCATTGATTTCATTGGGCCTACTTTGCTTATGACTTCGTTGGGTAGAACTCAGAAGTGAAATCTGCTGAGTTTAATAAAACTTGTTCTGAGATTAGTGTGTATAGGATTGTTGCCTAAGCCTGTTGAATGCCCTCATTGTGCATCTAGGGCAGGGGTCTGCAACCTTTAAGAGCCACTTGGACCCGTTTCCGAAGAAAAAAAAACTGGGAGCCACAAAACCGGGAAGGTGACGTCGGGACGATGCGTGACTAACACACGCACCGCCCCCATGCAATGTCACAGCCAGTACAGCGCCCACCACAGTGGGGAGTGTCGGGGCGCACAATGCGCCTCCTCCCCTCGCTAGTATCCGCCCCGGAGCAAAGGTGTAAAAGAGCCACATGCGGCTCCGGAGCCGCGGGTTGCAGACCCCTGATCTAGGGTATAAAGTAGTCGTTCTCTTCAGCTTTCAAAACCAAGGTTGCAAATTGATTTTCAGTATAAATTGCTCCATTTGCATGATTCTTTAGCTCTCAGCACTTGGTTGGAAGCCTTTAGTTTTCCCCTCATCTATAAAACTAGCACAAGTGATGAGTTTCAGAATGCCAGCAACTAACAGACATGTTGAAAGTAGTTTTCATAAGTATGCTAGAGGGAAAGTGGATTTTTTTAAAAAAAAGTTTTCATTTAAATGGGTTCCATTTTATGGCAATCTCTTTTCATTTCAGACTGCAGTTCGTCACGAGTCCTGCAATGGCCTGTATAAATTATCGTTGTCAGGTTTGGATGGGGGAGACTCAATAAACAGATCTTTTCTGCTACTGGCTGCTTCAACGTTGCTCAAGTTTCTTCCTGATGCTCAGGCGTTAAAGCCTATCAAGGTAAAATAACAACAAAAACAAACAAGAAGCTTAGCAGCTTCGTTTGTATGGCATTTGTATTGTGTAGCAAATAAAAAACACCATTTCTCCCAATTAAATTGATGCACAGTTCTCAGATTTTTGAGTCCAGCCTTTCTAAGGGTGGGGTAGTAGCAGTTGCTAGAGCAAGAGCAAGCTTTTCTCTGCCTACTTCCCCCAAGTCCTGATGGTTTGTGCATTTTGATTAGATCAGCCGTTAAAAAGACTGTATGTCTTGCTGGTTTTCCAGTTTGTAACATCTACCGTATTTTTCGCTCTATAAGACGCACCAGACCACAAGACGCACCTAGTTTTTGGAGGAGGAAAACAAGAAAAAAAATATTCCGAATCTCAGAAGCCAGAACAGCAAGAGGGATTGCTGCGCAGTGAAAGCAGCAACCCCTCTTGCTGTTCTGGCTTCTGTGATAGCTGCGCAGCCTGCATTCACTCCATAAGACGCACACACATTTCCCCTTACTTTTTATGAGGGAAAAAGTGAGTCTTATAGAGCAAAAAATACGGTACTTGTGGACCTACACATAGCTCTGTAAGATCAGTTCTGTTCTACCTGCCTTCCCATATGCTGTTACTGTCTATCCTGCCAGTGGATGTCACTGCCAGGTCTATAATGTCATGTGTTGATGCAGTCAGTTTCCCCTTGACATGCCCCTCCTCCCCTTTCACCCCTCTGCTTATATGCTGCTATGTATATGCTGCTGTAAAATTTTTGTGGTTACTTGTCCTGGAATAGGTGGGTCATAATTATAAAACTAAGTTTGTTTGTTGGCATGGCTTACATAAGCACTGATTCGCTATTCGTATTAGCAAAGGTAAACCAATTTCTCAATTGTTTACCTTTTGGCATTCCAGACCAATAGATCAGTAATAGTCACCATCTAGTTTTGACCTTTCATCATATTCAATGTGTTTTTTTTGGGTCAAAATAGATAAAACAAAACACAAACTTTTATTTCCTCAGATTGAAGATTATGAAGAAGAACCTATCTTACAGTCTGGCTGTAAGGAATATTTCTGGTTGCTGTGCAAACTAATAGATAATATACATGTAAAAGATGCTAGTCAGGTAGGTACAATTGGTTTTATATTAAAGAACCCCCCCCCCCCAGTTGCTCCCTGCAACCTTGCTCCTTAGAAACTGAGGCAGATGCGACTATACTCGGAGCATCGGTTAAGAAGCCTCAAGAACTGAAAAATGCAATCCTCGTAGCTGTTCTGTTGACCCATTCCTTTGCACGTTCAGACAAAAATGGCTTTCTTCAGGAGTCTGAATGGGACCTGCCTATATACACTACACACACAAGGCCAGTGAGTTTGGGCTTTTTCGTTCAGGCAAACAAAACTTGCTACTTTTCTTCTCATACATGCAAGCTTAAGACAGATAAGGCTCTCCACTGTTGGTTTGCAACCAAGCAGGATTCAACTGCGTTTGTCAGAGCTGGTCAGTGCTTGAGCACAGCCAATTGGGTATAAATCTTAAGATTGTAAGTATCGGAGGGGGGGGGAAAGGCTTACCTAAGACTTACTTAAGAAAATGCTTGGCAAACGTCAGCATGACTAGTTTCTCCAGTCCAAAAGAGCTTTCGGCTTGCTTTTCTTACACAACAGCTCCCTGTGCCAGACAGCAGACCTCTGTTGCATGAAAGGAATTTCAAAAGCTTGTGATGCTGTTTCGGAGGCCTGCTGGTCAAAGGAAGAATTTCTGAATTTCCACTAGGCTTGCCCAGGAATCTGGGCGCACCTGGTTTATTTGTTTATTTATTTATTTCATAAAATTTATACACTGCTTAATTGTAGGGAGGAAAAAACCCTCAAGGCAGTTTACCTAAAAAAGGAAAAAATTGAATGCTACCCTATAACTTTATTTTCAAAGGAAAAAATCCTTTTCTTTGTACAAAAGTGAGACTAAAATTGCACATAGTACCTTTTTATTGGGACGCGGGTGGCGCTGTGGGTAAAAGCCTCAGCGCCTAGGGCTTGCCGATCGAAAGGTCGGCGGTTCGAATCCCCGCGGCGGGGTGCGCTCCCGTCACGCGGTCCCAGCGCCTGCCAACCTAGCAGTTCGAAAGCACCTCCGGGTGCAAGTAGATAAATAGGGACCGCTTACTAGCGGGAAGGTAAACGGTGTTTCCGTGTGCGGCTCTGGCTCGCCAGAGCAGCGATGTCACGCTGGCCACGTGACCCGGAAGTGTCTGTGGACAGCGCTGGCTCCCGGCCTCTTGAGTGAGATGGGCGCACAACCCCAGAGTCTGGCAAGACTGGCCCGTACGGGCAGGGGTACCTTTACCTTTTTACCTTTTTATTGCATAACCCAACCAGTGTATTCCACCAATTTATTTATATTTACAACTACATTTTTCTCTCTCTCTAGACCACATTGCTTGATTTAGATGCCTTAGCAAGACATTTGGCAGATTGCATTCGAAGGTAAGCTTTAAATTTGCTAGTTCACTTCAGGCGTATTTTCAATAGGAAAGTGTTTGTTTTAGCTGACAGGCACTCAATTTGCATTTTACAGCAGAGAAATCCTTGACCATCAAGATGGCAACATAGAAGATGATGGTCTTACAGGTCTGCTCCGCCTGGCAACAAGCGTAGTCAAACACAAACCGCCTTTTAAATTCTCCCGAGAAGGGCAGGTAAGAACTCGACCTGCTCTCCCACCACAGTTTGCTCAGAACCTTGAGTGCAAACCAGAGACAGTTATGCTTGTTAAAGGGAAATTTGCACCGCAAGCCCCATTGATTTCATGAAACTTCTGTATGCCTGACTTTCTCCGTAGAGCACCACACAAAATTGCCATTAATATAACCTTAGCTGTTATACTTCTCTCATTTTGCAGGAGTTTCTGAGAGACATCTTCAATCTTCTGTTCTTGCTGCCAAGCCTAAAAGACCGTCAACAGCCAAAGTGCAAGTCTCATTCTTCAAGGGCTGCTGCTTATGACCTGTTGGTAGAAATGGTAAAAGGTTCCGTAGAGAACTACAGGCTGCTCCACAACTGGGTTATGGCACAGCACATGCAATGTAAGGATATTTTGTTAGTTTCTCAGCATTTGAGAATGATCAGGGTGTTTTCAGTGTCTTTCCTTGCCTTAGAATTTTTGGATGTTTATTGAAAAAACGCTACGGTGCCCTTTTTGCTTACCCCTTGCAAGAATCCAGTCCTTAACAAGCAGAAATCTGTTTGCTTTTGCTCTTTAAGGAGAGATCTTCGCTGCTGACATTTTCTGGCCAAACTGAGAAAATGCTGGAGTTTCTTGGTTGTTCTCCTGTTCCATGTTCAGTATTAATTAGCAAAAGTAGAACAGTGCCAGCATCCATTTGGCTTTCATTTCAGTGCCTTCTTTTGGCTCAGTAAATGGATCTGAACATAAGAAGAGCCTGCGAGATGGGGCCAGTGGCTCGTCTAGTCCAGCATCCTGTTCTCGCAGTGCAGAAATGTGGTTTCTTGGGCCGCTTTCAAAATAAAGTGGTACCTTGGTTTTTGAACGTAATCCATACCGGAAACTCCTGCCAACCTAGCAGTTTGAAAGCACGTCAAAGTGCAAGTAGATGAATAGGTACCACTCCGGTGGGAAGGTAAACAGCGTTTCCATGAGCTGCTCTGGTTCGCCAGAAGCGGCCTAGTCATGCTGGCCACATGACCCGGAAACTGTACGCCGGCTCCCTTGGCCAATAAAGCGAGATGAGTGCCGTAACCCCAGAGTCGGCCACAACTGGACATAATGGTCAGGGGTCCCTTTCCCTTTTACTGGTCCAGAAGACCATTTGACTCCCAAAACATTTGGAAACCGAAGCAGTTACTTACGGAAGCAGTTACTTATGGAAAACTCAATAAGGAAGCCGCATGGCACATTCGACTTCTGAAAAGCGTTCAAAAACTGAAGCAGTTACTTCTGGGTTTCCGGTGTTTGAAAACCGAAACGTTCGACTTCCGAGACGTTCGAAAATCAGTGTACCACTGTATAACCCCAAACATAGTGTGGTTAGGAGAAGAGACAATCAGTGGCCGTTCTGACTTGTCACAAATAATCAGGCAGACAGTTATTTGAAACCCAGTATTAAGAAATAAAATTGCCATTTCTTCCAGCTTCCCATGCACCTTACAAGTGGGACTATTGGCCACATGATGATGTCAGAGCTGAGTGCAGGTTTGTGGGTCTAACCAACCTTGGAGCAACGTGTTACTTGGCATCAACTATTCAGCAGCTGTATATGATACCGGAAGCCAGGCAAGCCATCTTCACTGCAAAGGTATGACCTTCCTGGTTCAACAGGAAGCAAGTTTTCCATTTTAGATGGGGTGGTGCAGTGATTTGGCAAATAGTTAATCTAACTACAGTGAATAATGGTCTGAAGCAATATTGTTCAGTGGTGAAATAAATGCAGAATGTCTTCCCAGTTAAAATAATCTCGGGTATCAGTGTTAGTGAAGGCTCTTGAGAGCCAGTGTGGTGTAGTGGTTAAGAGTGGTAGACTCGTAATCTGGTGAACCGGGTTCGCGTCTCTGCTCCTCCACCTGCAGCTGCTGGGTGACCTTGGGCCAGTCACACTTCTTTGAAGTCTCTCAGCCCCACTCACCTCACAGAGTGTTGTTGTGGAGGAAGAAGGGAAAGGAGAATGTTAGCCGCTTTGAGACTCCTTCAGGTAGTGATAAAGCGGGATATCAAATCCAAACTCCTCTTCTTCTTCCTGCCTACCTGAGACCCTGAAGAACAGCTGCCAATCAGAATAGACTGCAGTGGCATAGATTGGCTCATATGCTCAGTGTAACATTTATCCCTTTCAAAGTCTACTCATCAGAATCTAGCACTGTAGGCTTGGTGCTGACCTCAGTGTAACAGAATCAAAGGCCAAAATTGAAGGGGGAGTTTGTTTTCTGAAATTGGTCAACTCAGTGGCGTACCTAGCTGTTCAGGTGCCTGGTGCGGGGCGTGTCCTGCACCTGGGGCAGGGTGACCCGCTTGTAGGGGCGGGACGAGCCTATCCGATGCTTGGAGTCTCTCGTCGCCTTCCTCTCAGCTATAGGGCGGCTGAAGGAGAGGCAGTAGGCAGGCGCAAGTCCCACAATGCCGTTTCAGGCAGTGCGGAACCTGCAGGTGCCTAAGCCACCACATCACTCCTAAAAAGTTTTGTGAGCCCATTTAAAAAACAACAAACAAACACACAACTCATTTTGTCACCCCCCTCAGTGATGACACCCAGGGTGGAACCACACACCCCTTCCTCCGCCACTGGGTCAACTGCAGAAGGAAAGTGTATTATCTTGTAGAAGAAGATAGAGAGAATTCCCATCAATATGCATACATTGACACAATAAGTCAATAGATAAACTTCCCCTTCCCCCAGCCTAAAATAAGTAATTCATTTCCTAATTTTCTGGGCACCACAGTTCAAGGAGGACACTGACAAACTGGAACGTGTCCAGAGGAGGGCAACCAAAATGGTCAAAGGCCTGGAAACAATGCCTTATGAGGAACGGCTAAGGGAGCTGGGCATGTTTAGCCTGGAGAAGAGGAGGTTAAGGGGTGATATGATAGCCATGTTCAAATATATAAAAGGATGTCATATAGAGGAGGGAGAAAGGTTGTTTTCTGCTGCTCCAGAGAAGCGGACACGGAGCAATGGATCCAAACTACAAGAAAGAAGATTCCACCTAAACATTAGGAAGAACTTCCTGACAGTAAGAGCTGTTGGACAGTGGAATTTGCTGCCAAGGAGTGTGGTGGAGTCTCCTTCTTTGGAGGTCTTTAAGCAGAGGCTTGACAACCATATGTCAGGAGTGCTCTGATGGTGTTTCAGGAGTGCTCGATGGCCCTTGTGGTCTTTTCCAACTCTATGATTCTATGATTCTATTCTAATTTAGTTTATTTCATAAATGCAACTGAATAAATGAAGTCCAGCTTTTCCGGAATAGTTTGAATTCAGCTACATTGTAAAATGCTGTAATCCTACAGTTTTCTCAAACTTTTAAGAAAAGGTTTGTTTTCATAACCTACAAACTTCACAAAATAACATTCCTTTTCCCACTCTCACATCTTTTTTTAAAAGTATTCCGAGGATATGAAGCACAAGACCACCCTCTTAGAACTTCAAAAAATGTTTACACATCTAATGGTAAGTTTGGGAAAGCGCTTATGAAAATAAATGCTTACTTTTGTATTTGATGACCTTAATAGCGGTCTGCTAGTCTATGACTGCCTGCTGTGGTGGTGGAGCATAATAGGTTCTTCTGTTTTAACTTCAGAGACATCCATTATGTTGGTGGCATCCATCTGATTTGCTCAAGGCGAAGACATGTGTCTGAAGTTTTATTTATTATTATTTTTATTTATTAAATCTGTATACTGCCCTTCATCCGAGGATCACAGGGTTCTTTTTTTAGTTCTCTTCTGGCACTTCCTCCAGTTTCACCCTACCTTCACCCAGGCAGAGACTGTTCTTCTCTTATAGCTCAGGGCTGTGTATCTAGGGCTATATATATTCTTTCCTTAGTACTGCTGTTTTTGCTACCCTTATGTGTGTCCTGTCCCAGGACAGATGACTGCACTTCAGTTGGAGCTTTCTCAAGCACCAAGAGTTTAAATAATGCCTCACTATTTTTTGCAGCCGAAACAGAAAGCATTATAACGCTTTGCCAGCAGAGAGTGCGAGCGGGTGTCATGAGTTGGAAAATGCCTCTGAGCAAGCTGGTTTCCCTTCCCTCCTTCTTTATCAAGATGTGCTGCCAAAAAAATTAAAGAATCCCTTCCTACAAGGATAAATCGAAACGTCCTCACATACATTATTGGAGAGGCTCATCTGAACCCTCCCACTATTCACCATAAAGGGGGGGTAGGCCTCAGTCTTAATGCCAAATCCAAACATCCCACTTTTTTCAAAAGCGCACTTTTCTGAGTTTTCTTAACAAGCATTCTGAGCCCCCTGAAACCATCTACAGTGATACCTCCGGTTATGAACTTAATTCATTCCAGAGGTCCGTTCTTAACCCGAAACCGTTCTTAACATGAGGCACTCTTTCGCTAATGGGGCCTTCCGCTCACATCCTGGGGCAAAATTCGCAACCAGGAGCATCTACTTCTCTGTTAGCGGAGCTCATTACCTGAAGTAAGGAGGACGATACGTAACCCAAGCTTCCACTGCATTCTGCCTGCAGACAGGCAAAGTTGAGGACTGGCACACCCTCTCAGGTTCAGAAAGCCCCTATTCAGGAATCCTCTTCTCCTCCTCACACTTTAAGCATGTAAAATTCTGGCTATGTATTTTATGTTATGGCACAGCCCCAATTTTGCGTTATGTGACACCCTCATGGCAGGCCTTTTGTGACTGGTATTCACCGTGCTTTCTCCAAATTCCAAATGTGCCCTTTGCCTCAAAAAGCTTGGCAGCCCCCGGCTCTAGTATATGAAGAAAATATACTAAATCATGACCCAAATTTACGGCAGTTAGGTCACCATAAGCAGTACTGCACTTCTGGAATGTTATGATAATGTCTCTTCAAATATTCTGATGTTGGAGTTCCAGTCCCATTGCCAAAAAATACCCATGCATGCGCTTGCCCCTAAACGAGGGGATTCATTGAGAAGTCAAGGTATGGAGAAAATGATGAGTTCTTATTTGACTCAATATGTTGTTGCATCTCACAATTTATTTATAAGGTGTTTGAATCTGCCCAGTGTTCTGATCATGGGATTACAGCTGTTACAGAAAACATTTCTTAGCTCCCAGAAGAAATGTCCTCCACATTATAGTCTGAAATAATATCAAGACAATAGCTTGATATTACAAATACAGCATTGTAAGCCTAATCCCAGCCTCTCCTCTGACTGCTGGAATGGAAGGTGTTGACTCTTATGAAACTCTAAGGGGTTTATTTTGGCAAGTTGAAGGGCCGTTGCTCAGTGGCAAAGCATCTGTTTTGCGGGCAAAGGGGTTTATTTTGGCAAGTTGAAGGGCCGTTGCTCAGTGGCAAAGCATCTGTTTTGTGGGCAGAAGACACCAGATTCAATCCGTAGCCTTTCTAGGTAGGCCTGGGAATGTTCCCTATCTGGAACCCTGAAGGACTGCTCTGTATAAACAATACTGGGCTAATGGTCTCACTCTGTATAAGGCAGCTTCTTAGCTTTCAGAAGGTTTGTTTGAACATGTTCCATGTTTTGACCCTGTAATAGTTCAATAACCTTCTGTGCAATCTCAGAGCTGCAGAAATCATAATTACTCCTTCACTTCTATTGAAGCTCAGAGCTGCATGTGATTATCTTGAATCTGCTAGCACAGAAGCATCCAAAGATATCTGTATCTGCAAGAATTATTGTGTGTGTTCTTACTTTTTAAGATTAAAGATTTAATTGCTTCTTTTGCCTTTTGCTTCTGACTGACTGTCTGTTTTCAACGCAGGAAAGTGAATGCAAAGCATACAATCCAAGACCGTTCTGCAAAACCTACACCATGGATAAACAGCCACTTAATACCGGTGAACAAAAAGACATGACTGAATTCTTCACAGATCTAATAACAAAAATTGAAGAAATGTCTCCAGAATTGGTAAGCTGCCCATAATTATTATTACTTTTAAACCAATCTTTGGATTTCATTTTATTTTATTGTCCTGGCTGAAGTAAATTATTTTTTTGACTGAAATAAATTCATTCATTCACAGAAGAATACGGTGAAAAGCTTGTTTGGAGGTGTTATCACAAACAACGTTGTTTCCTTGGTGAGTGGCTACTTAACTTTGCCTGCCAATTTCCACTCCCCACTCCCCAATCCTAGGCTGTTGCTTTTCAAGTAGGAATAAATTCACTGATTCCTGTTAATTCTTTTCTTAAAAAACCACTGTCCCTTAGGACTGTGAACATGTCAGCCAGACTGCTGAAGAGTTCTACACGGTGAGATGCCAGGTAGCAGACATGAAGAATATTTATGTAAGTGGTACTGAACCTGCAGTGATTGTAGGCCTCTGTTAAGCAAACATTTGAAGCAACTGAATGCAGAATCAGTGATCTGTCTAGCCCAGTATTGCCTGCTTTGACAGTCATAAACTCAACCACTAAGTAATCTCCCCTCCTTATAATAATATAATATAATTCAGTCATTCTGTCAGGCCAAGTTCTCTGGCACCTCGGACAAAACAACCCACCCTCTCCTCCTCTCGTGTGATGTTGTGAGGGATCTCCACCACCTTGTCCCCTGAGCCGATTTTGGGGATCACATGGAGGGAGGGTTGCATAAGTGGAAGGAGGGGACTCATTTGTTGAATCCTGCACATCATTTTAACAATTCATGCTGACTAAGAAGTAGTGGGCATTCTCCTTTCCACTGATGGAAGGCACCTGCCAATGGAATGCAGAAATGAAGCTGTGTGTGGTGGTGCCCCACCCTCTGCTGTGGGCTCCCCTCAATGTCCAGAGGCTTGTAGGGGAAGGAGGAACAGCTGAAAATTCCCTCCCTCCACATTCTGATGACAAATGTTGGCTATCAGCAGAGGAAGCACCACTAGATATTACCTAGTGCCATAACTGTTAAAATAGTGTCCAACTGTCTCCAGGAAGGTAATATTCTGCTTCTAGATCATGGGTAGACAAACTAAGGCCCGAGGGCCGGATCTGGCCCAATTGCCTTCTAAATCCGGCCCGCGTATGGTCCAGGAATCAGCGTGTTTTTACATGAGTAGAATGCGTGCTTTTATTTAAAATATGTCTCTGGGTTATTTGTGGGGCATAGGAATTTGTTCATTTCCCCCCCTTCAAAATATAGTCCGGCCCCCCACAAGGTCTGAGGGACAGTGGACCGGCCCCCTGCTGAAAAAGTTTGCTGACCCCTGATCTAGCTGCTGTAGGTTTTGCAGTTGATGTTGATGTCAGAAAGAATAATGTATTATTATCCTTCCTATACCAGCACCTTTGCTGACAGCTTGAATGTGGACTTGTTGGGGTTTTTTGGATGTGTGTGTGTGTGTGTTTTATGATGCCTTGCATAAGATACAAGCCTAATCTTAGATTGGGGCACACAGTTGCATGTATTAAAAACAAGTATTTTTGTTAGGGCAGGAGTCCACAGTCCCGACTCTACATTGTGCTCTCTTCTGAAGATAACAGTACATCATTTCTCATGCTCAATTTTTTTTCATTTCTTAGTTTCATTTCTTTGGTTTGCACAAATGAATACATAAATAAATAAAACTTTTCCCTTCCTGTTTTACGTACAGGAATCCCTTGATGAAGTTACCATTAAAGATACCCTGGAAGGGGACAACATGTATACATGCTCTCACTGCGGAAAGAAAGTACGGGCTGAAAAAAGGTATCATTGAAGGAAAACACTTGGGGATTTTTAAAAAAATCTTGTTGATGTTTAATTTTGGTAGAAGTTACCAGTCTAAACAGACATAAACCCAGTTCACTCAACAACACTAAGCCAATCCATGGCTTAGTGCAAATGTGTGGATTCCTGGAGCAAATATCACAGCTGCTACACTCCTCCCCTGGTTCAGCTGCTGTTTCACTGCCCAGGGCTGAGCCATGGTTTTCCTTATTCCCTCCAAACCAAGGCTCTTCTCCCCTAGACAAACCGGGAACAAATCTTGATTTCAGCTCATTGTTTGTCTGGAACAAGACAACTGTGAGCCATGATCTTTATTCTGGGACCTTGCACGGTTTTGCTTAGGGTTCCATGCCAGCTGGGTCATGCATACCAGGAACAGATCTGCTTGTGCTATACATGAGCAATACTTTCTTTCAAAAATAACAGTGGTTCTCGAAGGAAGGCGCACACCGCAAGGAATTATTTGCTTGTTTTGTCTTTAGGGCTTGCTTTAAGAAATTGCCTCGCATTTTAAGCTTCAATACAATGAGATACACTTTTAACATGGTCACTATGATGAAGGAGAAAGTCAACACACACTTCTCATTCCCCCTGCGACTGGACATGACACCTTACACTGAAGATTTTCTTATGGGGAAAAATGACAGGAAAGAAGGTATTTGAATTTAGTTCACCTCCGCAGTTTTGCGCCTGGCAAACTCTTTCAGTTTTGATAACTCCTCTTCATCTATCTGGATATTTCTGGCAACATGGTTTCCACTAGAGTTGCACTAGAGTTGGGCAGACACTGTGGTACTTTGGCCCTTCAAGTGATGAGCATTCAGAAAACTTTTTGGGGGCTTTTTGAACATTTTGACATGACTGGTTAATGGTGCAGTTGATTGCCTGCCCCTCCGTCTTCCCCAAGGAAGAAGATTTGCTTTTAATTACTTTTCTTGCTGGAGCAACCAAATTCCAGAGTGGGAAGCCCAACCACCAAGCCTTTCATGCAGTCATTAAAGGCCTTTCCATCAGCTGTCCCCTTTTCCTTTGTGGAAGAGGAGGGACTGAAAAGGGAGGTTAGGAATGGGACCCAGTTTAAGGTAGGCCTTTTCAAAGCGGTGCTGTGCCCACCTTGATTTGGGGTCATTGTAATTCATTAAGCAAGGGATGCGGGTGGTGCTGTGGGTTATACCACAGAGCCTAGGACTTGCCGACCAGGTGGTCAGCAGTTCGAATCCCTGCGACGGGGTGAGCTCCCGTTGCTCGGTCCCAGGTCCTACGAACCTAGCAGTTCGAAAGCACACCAGTGCAAGTAGATAAATAGGTACTGCTCCGGTGGGAAGGTAAACGGCATTTCCGTGTGCTGCTCTGGTTTGCCAGAAGCGGCTTAGTCATGCTGGCCACATGACCTGGAAGCTGTACGATGGCTCCCTCGGCCAATAAAGTGAGATGAGCGCCGCAACCCCAGAGTCAGTCACGACTGGACCTAATGGTCAGGGGTCCCTTTACCTTTTAATTCATTAAGCAGGAATGCCCATTTATTGGTTTATGTACACACACATTGGGTTGGTGTCTTTCTGCAGGGCTGCCAAATATATTGTAGCTTGTTTGTAATAATAATAATAATAATTTTATTTTTATTTATACCCCGCCCTCCCCAGCCAAGACCGGGCTCAGGGCGGCTAACAACCAATAATAAAAACAAGTTGATTAAAATGCAACTTAAAACATTAAGATGCAGCCTCTTCACAGGAGGAGAAAAGGAAAAAAGAAAGAGGGGGGAGGGAATCAAATTGATTCTAAGCCAAAGGCCAGGCAGAACAACTCTGTCTTACAGGCCCTGCGGAAAGAAATCAGATCCCGCAGGGCCCTGGTCTCATGAGACAGAACGTTCCACCAGGCAGGAGCCAGTGTTGAAAAGGCCCTGGCTCTCGTTGAGGCTAATCTGACTTCCTCAGGGCCCAGGACCTCTAGGGTGTTGCTATTTATGGACCTTAAGGTCCTCCGTGGGGCATCCCGGGAGAGGCGGTCCCCTAGTTACAAGGGTCCTAGGCTTGTACTTGGTCTCTTCCAGTAATTAAAAGAATGAGATTCTAAAAGTTGTTATACATTCTTTAAGGTTTCAAGGATGACAGCAACAGTTCCAAAGAGACCAAGAGCTTTGAGTACGATTTAATAGGTGTAACTGTCCATACTGGAACAGCAGATGGGGGACACTACTACAGCTTTATCCGGGATATTGTTAATCCTCATGCGTACAAAAACAACAAGTGGTGAGTCATAAATGTTCAATCTTCAACTCGTGTCACAGTAGATGATTTGTTAGCAAAAAAAAACTCGGAGTGCGGGAGGAAAGCTCTATGTAAAAGGGGAAGAGGGAGCATTCTTGATCATCAAATGTTTGAACTGAGCAGTAGTCTTTTTTCAATAGTATTTAAATATATATTTTCAACCTTACATGTTTTCAGATTTAGTTCTCTTCATTCTCTCCTGGCTTTTGTAGCATATAGCTAAAACGTGTCATCTAACTCAGTAGACGTGTATGCTCATACTGTATTTATTTCTTGTAATTTCACATCAAGGGACTCTGCGGAATTACAGCCATATTCCATCCAGCAGAGCAAAATGTTTGGTTTGATATAAATTGGCTTGATACATGAGTGTAACGTGTTTGTGTTTTCTAGGTATCTTTTCAATGATGCTGAAGTAAAGCCATTTGATTCTGCTCAGCTGGCTTCTGAATGTTTCGGCGGAGAAATGACAGTGAGTTGTAATCTCTCTCTTTTACAAGGTCAGAAAGGCACCCACATAGTTGCAATCCCTACTGACACTTTTTAAGCAGAAAGAGAAACAGCAGAAAACTGGTACTGTGCCACCTTTCAAATACATTGTGAACTTCTGTAGAGCCTATAATCACTGTATGAAATGCATAAACTAGGTTAGATTGCTGCAGTAATCTAACCTAGAGGTTACCAGAGCATAGATGACAGATGTTAGGCTATCCCTGTCTAGATAGGGGCACAGATGAGCCACCAGCTGAAGCTGATGGAAGGCCACCTGAGCTTCAAGGAGCAAAGGATACAGAAGTAGCCTCAAGCACCTGAATAAATTAATCTTCCTTACTTTCAAGTAGGAGTCACTTTTGTTGTGCTTTGGGATGGGAGTGATTACCTTAGGAAATGCAAAGGGGCTAAACATATTTGGAGATACCAGTTCACAACTGTAAGAGCCTCACATTGCCATGACTTTTGAGTAGGTGCAGTTATGCCAGTCACATCAGATATGTTGTGTATTTTAATTACAATGTAGGTGCTTGATTATTTCCACACTTCACTGTTGCACCAAGTCATAACAAAATCGAACTTGGAAAGTTAGAGCCCCTTTTTCGTTCTTAAGGACTTACCGTATTTTTCGTCCCATAGGACGCACCGGCCCATAGGACGCACCTAGTTTTTTGGGGGGAGGGGGATAAAGGGGGGGAATTTTCCTTTATTTCCCCCCCAAAACCAGGTCGGGGAACAGCGGTATGGCGGCGCTCCGCCTCCCCGCTGTCCCCCGAGCTTGTGGGGCTGCCCGATGTCTGCCCGAAGCGCGGGGTGCTCTGCTTCAGCGCTCCCCGCGCTCCGTGGAGCAGGCTGCTATCCGCAGCCTAGGGAGCCCTGCTTCAGGGCGCCCCGTGCGCCGGGCAGCAGGCTGCTATCCGCAGCCTAGGGAGCCCTGCTTCAGTGCTCCCCGCGCTCCGTGCAGCAGGCTGCTATCCGTAGCCTAGGGAGCGCTGTGGGAACTCCCGCGGGCTCCCCAGGCTTGCTGATAGCTTCCTGAAGCGTGGAGAGCGAGAGGGGTCGGTGCGCACCGACCCCTCTCGCTCTCCAAGCTTCAGCGAAAGCCTGTATTCTCCCCATAGAATGCACACAGATTTCCCCTTCATTTTGGGAGGGAAAAAAGTGCGTCCTATGGGGCGAAAAATACGGTAACAGTAGTGATCAAAGGTGCTGTAACGGGAAAATCAATCTTGAAGCTATGAATAGAATTAAACTACTTCTGTGCCAATAAATGGGTGTAAAATTGGGGTTGGCCTTTGTACCATGTCGTGCATGCAAAACAGCCATGACAGAAAGGATGGATTTTTTTTTAAATAAAAAAACCCTTTTCCTTCTTTCAGACAAAGACGTATGATTCTGTTACTGATAAATTTATGGATTTCTCCTTTGAAAAGGTAGGTTGCTTTATCCTTCAGTTTTGAAAAGAAACTCATGATAATGTTTCTCCCTCTTTCTGTTTTGAATTAATGCTGTTGGGTTTTTTGCTTCCCCCCCAGACCCATAGCGCATACATGCTCTTTTATAAACGGATGGAGCCAGAAGAAGAGAACGGCAAAGACTACAAATTTGATGTTTCGTCCGAGTTGCTAGAGGTATATATGGCTACATTTAAAATGACAATGCAAACTTTTAAGGATTCTTTTTCCGACTCTCTTTATTAACAGAAATAAATTTTATCTTGCCACTTTCAGCCAGCCATTTGCTTTAAGCTCACCAAGTGACTGATAGACTGATCTTCTTCCCTTGATGGAGCTGCAAAATGGGATGTAATCAAATTAGTGGCTACAAATATTTTGCTGGCTTCTGCGCTGTAATATCGGGGACGCGGGTGGCGCTGTGGGTAAAAGCCTCAGCGCCTAGGGCTTGCCGATCGAAAGGTCGGCGGTTCGAATCCCCGCGGCGGGGTGAGCTCCCGTTGTTCGGTCCCAGCGCCTGCCAACCTAGCAGTTTGAAAGCACCTCCGGGTGCAAGTAGATAAATAGGGGCCGCTTACTAGCGGGAAGGTAAACGGCGTTTCCGTGTGCGGCTCTGGCTCGCCAGAGCAGCGATGTCACCTTGCCTGCTCCAAATACTTCCAGGACAGGGTAGATAGTTAGTTTCTCTCTCTTGCTCCCTGTCTGTCTTTCCCTATCACTGATCTCACACCTGCTTTACATATCAGCTAACTTTGAACTATTGTGTTAAGTTTAAATTGCTGTGTGAGAGAGAAGGTTCCTTACTGAAGGCTTTGGCTCTTGCTTCCTGAATTGTATGGCTCTGAAGGAGTAAACAGCTCTGCACTTGCTTTTTCTCTTCAGTGGATATGGCACGATAACATGCAGTTTCTTCAAGACAAGAACATTTTTGAGCATACATATTTTGGGTAAGCTATGCCTAACTTGAGAACATTTTAAAAACAAACAAACTCTTACCCAGATTTTAAAATTCAATTTAAGTAACTGATGACCTATTTATCTGGCCTAGGTTCATGTGGCAATTGTGCAGCAGCATCCCCAGCACTTTACCAGACCCAAAAGCGGTTTCTCTGATGACAGCCAAGGTATGATTCCTTATCACCTTTTTAAAGCCCATCTTTTACTGTTGGTTCTGTGCACTCTGTGTGACTGTCCATTCTTGTCTTACAGTTAAGCACCTCTTTTGTCCTCGAAACATTTATCCATTCAAAAGAAAAGGTACGTTGCTAAATATAACACAGGCATAAAATTGCTTAAGAAAAATTGCTGCCCTTCAGTTTGTGGAAATGAAAACAAAGCAGAATTTGTAATAAAAATTGATTTTGCCTCAAATGATACATTGATTCAGGCTCCAAATGTAGGCTTTTTGTAAAACCCTTTGAAGCAGCGTGGACCAATTTGTTATATATGTACTTTTCCTTCCCCAAGATTTGGTCATCTTTACTTCAGACTTCATAAAAGATTAATCCATATACACAGACTATATTGTTTCATAAGCAAATTAAATGTGTTTTTAATGCACAAGGCATGCAAATGAATGTATACAGACGTACCTTGGAAGTCGAACGGAATCCATTCCAGAAGTCCGTTCGATTTCCAAAACGTTCGGGAACCAAGGCACGGCTTCTGATTGGCTGCAGGAAGCCACGGAAGTCTCTTTGGACGTTCGGGTTCCAAATAATGTTCAAAAACCGGAACAATCACTTCCGGTTTTCGATTGGGAGCCAAAATGTTCGGCAACTAAGCCGTTCAAATTCTAAGGTATGACTGTATTTTAGACTATATAGCCCAAGATGACTCTAGCATGTGACACAAACCATTTTATTAAAGGAAACACTTTCAGTAAGGAAGATGTGGAAGGGTACCAACCATTCCTTGTGAGATACCTGTTTAATTTAGAGACTGCATTTATTTTTATGTAGCCACGCAATACCAATTGTAGGCTTCATTTAGTGTTCTCTTCTCTTTAGCCTACAATGCTTCAGTGGATCGAACTGTTAACCAAACAATTTAACAACAGTCAAGCTGCTTGTGAGGTAAGATTGAAATAAACATTTTTTTATTGTAGTTTGTGCTGTAAGAGATGAATATGATAGATTCTCCCCAAATATATTTATTTAGAGGAGACCTAAGGCAATAATTACGGGACGCGGGTGGCGCTGTGGGTAAAAGCCTCAGCGCCTAGGACTTGCCAATCGAAAGGTCGGCGGTTCGAATCCCCGCGGCGGGGTGCGCTCCCGTTGCTCGGTCCCAGCGCCTGCCAACCTAGCAGTTCGAAAGCACCCCCGGGTGCAAGTAGATAAATAGGGACCGCTTTCTAGCGGGAAGGTAAACAGCGTTTCTGTGTGCGGCTCTGGCTTGCCAGAGCAGCGATGTCACGCTGGCCACGTGACCCGGAAGTGTCTCCGGACAGCGCTGGCCCCCGGCCTCTTAAGTGAGATGGGCGCACAACCCCAGAGTCTGGCAAGACTGGCCCGTACGGGCAGGGGTACCTTTACCTTTACCTAAGGCAATAATTAGGCATTTACTAGCATTTCTTGAAGGATTTTTTTTTTCTTTTCATTTTATGATGTAGGCTAAAAGGAAGGGTAAACATTTTGGATCAGGCAAAACGTAAGATTGTAAGAAGGGAATGTCAATATTCTGAACAGCCTTTGGTGAGACACCAATGTATGAGAAGGACATACATTTGCAGATATGTTGATGTGGTACAACGCAGCCTTGGAGTGGGGTTGGTGGAGTTTGTGGTCCAAAGTATCTACATTATATCCAGGCTTCTCAGTCTGGTCTGAATATCACAAACCAGAGTGCCTCATAAGTAGAGAGCAACAAGAGATAGAGCTTGTCGCATAGTAAGGCCTGCAGAACCTCTCCAGTGTTCAGACTTTGGATCTAGCTCATCACTGTAGATCACATTCTGCTAGAAGGCAGGAAGGCTAAGTTCTTTATGTAAAGAAAACTCCGTAACTTAATCTGTTCAAATAAAAAAAGGAGCTTCTAAGTTCTGGCCATGGGGTGATACTCCCCTGCCCCCCAATAAAACTCTGTGATTGTTATGTTTTCCCCACTTCTTCCCTGGGTAGTAAATAATTGCTAGATCACTTTGGGGCTTTTACACAAATGCTTCTTTAGTTAATTATAATAAAATACCATACAGTTTTATTAAGGTATAACACATTAGAAAAGACTGTTTCACTTAAAATAGAGTGTGAGCTGAATTGTGAACAATGTGGTTTTTTCTTCCCAGTGGTTTCTGGATCGTATGGCTGACGATGACTGGTGGCCCATGCAAATTCTAATAAAATGTCCCAATCAGATTGTGAGACAGGTGAGCAAAATGGGCCATGCAATCTGCCATGTTAAAATAGTTGTTGCCGTTTGAGATCAAGCTGTCTCTTGTGTGTAGCCATTTTTGTTCTTTTCCCTTTCCTTGTTACGCCCAGAAAATCCTGGGCTGCTGTGTGTTCTCTATCCACTAGTAAGCTATAATTAATTTTAGCCATTTAAGCCCTCAAAATGTTTAATGCCTTCAATCTGCCTGCACAATTAATCCTTCTGTACAGTTGAAGTGTTCTTTATAGTTTTCCAAGACATTAGCTCTGAAGCAGTTTGGCAGCCTTGGGCGTGCTTTTATATTGAGGAAGAACTGGGTGCACATGTTCACCTGAGAATTGAAGTCCATGTACAAAATGGATTTCAGAAGAGTTACTTTTAGATGTGCCATTTTGCCACAGGTGGAAGCCTGTTCACACAGACAGCATTGTATACAACCCATTCAAGCCATTTTTTCCTGTTGGTTGGCTTGACATCCACTCTGAAACTCGAAAGCTTGCTCAGTATTTTATGACACTTCCAATTTGTGCTGCATATAGTTTCCTACTGTGATTTGTGGCTTTTTCTTAACACATCAATGCTGCTGCCTGCAACTTGACGTGTGTGTGATGTATGTGTTTGCAAACAGGTACATTTACACTTAAAACATCTCAGCCAGTTGTATCCCTCTTTTAACTGGTGGGAATTGAAGGTCATCAAAGTAGACCTTCAAGGTTGGGGGATCCAGAATCTGGCCTCCTGGCTGAAACCAGTTCCCTGTCCCAGCTCTATAATGTCATGGCTGAAGTGGTATTTAGGTACAGTGGTGCCCCGCAAGACGAAATTAATTCGTTCCGCAATTTTTGTCGTCTAGCGAATTTTTCGTCTTGCGAAGCACGAAATCCCATAGGAATGCATTGAAAATCAATTAATGCGTTCCTATAGTCAAAAAAAGTCCAAACAAAGCCAAATTTGGTACAACAACAGTTTATTAACTGCTCTTTAAAGTCACACATACTGTAAAGAGCAGTTCAAAAATTGAAGGGAAAATAAATTAACTTTATAAACAAAACATGTCTTTGTTTTTAGACAAAGAAAACAAAGTCGCGAGACGTTTTCGTCTTGCGAAGCAAGCCCATAGGGGAAATTCGTCTTGCGAGGCAAATCGAAAACAGAAAAACCTTTCGTCTATCGAGTTTTTTGTCTTGCGAGGCATTCGTCTTGCGAGGTACCGCTGTACATGAAACACAAGATCAGTTTAGTCATGGCTGATTCTTTGAACA
This sequence comes from Podarcis muralis, assembly GCF_964188315.1. Taxonomy (NCBI): domain Eukaryota; kingdom Metazoa; phylum Chordata; class Lepidosauria; order Squamata; family Lacertidae; genus Podarcis; species Podarcis muralis. The sequence continues at coordinate 8,563,244 of NC_135657.1, forward strand.
ACGTAGTCCTAGAATTCTGTTTTTTGAAGTCCTATTAAATTATCTGTGAAGTCCCAAACAAAGTCACCCTCCAACTCATTATTTTGCAGATGTTCCAGCGCTTGTGCATTCACGTGATCCAGCGGCTGAGGCCTGTCCATGCTCATCTTTACTTGCAGCCAGGAATAGAAGACTGGTAAAACATTTGCACCTGATAATGTTTTCTTCTTAAAAGTTATTTCAGCTATTCAAAACGCTTGTTTTATTATTAAAAGCAATCCTTAGAAAGCATTAAGAAATACATAATCAGACCTTTCTGTTTCAGGCTGTTTCCTTTGTTTTTATACTGCTGCGTGGTCACAAGACTGAGTAAAATGGAACAAGTTGTAAACAGCTTCCCTCTGTAGACTGTTTTTTGTCATCTTCTTCAGTGTAGACTGTTTTTTGCCTTATCCTATGCATGTTGGTATTCTGAAGTACGTCCTACTCAGTTCTGTAGGACTTTTTTTTAACCAGGTAACCGTGCATAGGATTTCAGTCTTAGCTGTAGTACATAGAATGCCTGAGGATAATGCAGTATGCACATAAACATGGGATCTTTGAACATCCCTTTAGATTGGCCTGAGGTTGCTTTTGCCTGCAGAGTACTTCACAATACATTGAATGATTCAAATTGAAATGTATTTTCAGTTCGGATGACATGGATGGCCCTGTGGAAGATATTGGTAGTCGCTCGTGCGTAACCCGCTTTGTGAAGACTCTCTTGTCAATTATGGAGCATGGTGTGAAACCTCACAGTAAACATCTCACAGAGTACTTTGCCTTTCTTTATGAATTTGCCAAAATGGGAGAAGAGGAGGTGAGTGCAGCTTTGGTTGGTCTGATTCTCTGTGGACTCTGCAGTTTCTATTTGGGAATTTTGTGTGTGTGTGTGTGTGTGTGTGTGTGTGTGTGTGTGACCATGCTGCTGTGCCATCTGCTGTCTCAGATTTTTGTTACTGTACACATTTTTAAAATGTTTGTGCCTTCATTATATATAGTCAGAGAGGGAGAAAAGCCAACCTTGGGATGGGAGGTGGGCCATAAATAACTAGAATCAGTAAATATACTGTGTTGCTTACACATTCCAATAATTTTCAACTGTTTCCAGAGCCAGTTCTTGCTTTCGCTGCAAGCCATATCAACAATGGTCCATTTCTACATGGGAACCAAAGGACCTGAAAATGTAAGTCTTAAGATTTTCACCTTTCTGACCAAGTGATAATGTTTGTTTCCACACACCTCATGTTGACCACATATTAAGTGAACGCTGAAATGATGGAAATAGCTTTATTAATGTGAGCCCTTTTGTAAGAGTCTTTTTTGTAAACTGTGTTTTGTGGTACCTGGGAGTGCCTTGAAAGTTCTTACACGAGAAGGTCACTGATGAGGACGAACTTTGGCTCCTGATTTCCCCCTTCAGTGCAGGGGTCCCTACAGGTGTATATGGGGCTCCATAATGTGGGAAGGTGGTTAAAGCCCAGGAGGTCTGGCCCAAACCCCATGTGGGCTTGGAGTTGAATCCTTGTCATTGCGCTTCACTTAAAAGGCTTGTTGGGAAAATAATGTGAAAGGAGAATAAAGACAACACCTGTCTGATGCACAATGGGAGGGAGTTCCAAAGGCCCTATTCCTACATTGTATGGGATGGATCCCTTGATAAGCCTGTATCTGTCGGAAGCCCTCTCATTAAGCTACCCTTGTGGTTAAGTCCTGATACAGAGTAACTTGGTTGATTATTATAATAAATGGCCTTTATAGTTAGTGCGTTCTTAACATTCCAAGGCTTTCACATAGATTACCTTAGAGCAGTGATGGCCAAACTTGGCCCTCCAGCTGTTTTGGGACTACAACTCCCATCATACCTACCTAACAGGACCAGTGGTCAGGGATGATGGGAACTGTAGTTCCAAAACATCTGGAGGGCCAGGTTTGGCCATCACTGCCCTAGAGGCATTATCCCTGTGGGTTTATATCACTACCCCATATTACAAAAGAAGCCTGGACCAAAAGAATCCCAGGGAGTGATAAAGTGAAAAGGTTCATCTCTCAGTCAGACCTGCAAGGTGATTTCTTTCAGCTTGACATGAGAATTACATGTATGTTGTTGTTGTCCGTCCCATCCCCCCGTCCCCCCGCCTGTCCTTTAGCCACAAGTTGAAGTATTATCAGAAGAAGAAGGAGAAGAGGAAGAAGAGGAGGAAGATATTCTTTCTTTAGCAGAAGAAAAATACAGGCCTGCTGCACTTGAAAAGATGATAGCTCTGATAGCCCTTCTGGTTGAGCAGTCCCGCTCAGAGAGGTAAGGAGCCGCCACACACAGGCACAGCTTCTCCCTTGGGTTTACCAGGGTGGTTCAACCCGTGGCCCTCAAGGCCTTTTTGGCAGCCTTCAGTTTAGTGGGCTGCCCCGGTTTAGACGCTTGTTTAAGTGCAGTTAGATGCAGAACTGGGTGCACTCACCTCACTTATTTTTTGAGTGGTGCCTCTTGTACAATGAGCTGGGCTGACCACTGGAGGTGGCTGGTGGTGGGGCTCCCAAAATCCGTAGCAAGAGTAGTGGAGAGATTGCACTTAACAGCAGCATGAAACAGGCAAAGTGAGAGCCTACCTCTCTACAATCTGTTCTGGCTCACCTAGTGGAGAAGCACTGACTTTCTGTATGTGCAACCTTGCATGGATCACTCTGAGAGAATGAACATTACAGGAAAGCAACTCTTACTTTTTCAAGCCTGGTAGATTGATGAAATGAATCAGTTTGGTTTTTTAAATTGTGTTTTTAGGCACCTGACTTTATCCCAGAATGACATGGCAGCTTTAACAGGAGGCAAGGTAAATATATTTGGATGCTGGAAAAGTACAACTGTTTTCAAATGCGCCTTATTAAAAAATGTCTGCTGTACTGACACCTTTGGATTTGTTTCAGGGTTTTCCTTTCTTGTTTCAACATATCCGCGATGGGATAAACATCAGGCAGACCTGCAATCTTATATTCAGCCTTTGCCGGTACAATAACAGACTTGCAGAACATGTAAGTATCAGCTGCTGTCAACTCTGTTTGTTCCAGGAGCTTTACTGGGAAAGTTGCACTGGAGTTGCATATATAATCGAAGCTTTCCTTTCTCTCTTACAGATTGTTTCCATGCTTTTCACATCTATAGCCAAGTTGACTCCTGAGGTGCGTACGGTTATGGTATTGCTACCAATTTACTGGGGATGTGGGTGGCGCTGTGATCTAAACCACAGAGCCTAGGGCTTGCCAATCAGAAGGTCGGCAGTTTGAATCCCCATGACGGGATGAACTCCTGTTGTTCGGTCCCAGCTCCTGCCCACCTAGCAGTTGAAAAGCACGTCAAGTGCAAGTAGATAAGTAGGTACTGCTCCGACGGGAAGGTAAACGGTGTTTCTGTGCGCTGCTCTAGTTTGCCAGAAGCGGCTTGGTCATGCTGGCCACATGACCCGGAAGCTGTCTGCGGAGAAACGCCGGTTCCCTTGGCCACACGCAACCCCAGAGTCATCTGTGACTGGACCTAATAGTCAGGGGTACCTTTACCTTTACTAATTTACTGGACTGACATTTGCGTCTATACCTCTACAGATTAGTGTGGGCCTGTATAAATCTTTAGCAGCCAGTTCCTCTCAATTTCTCCATTTGTGCCCTCCTAAAAGACCTGGCATTCTCAAGTTAAAAGGGTTGATGCGAAATACCACTGCCTAACTCAGGTGCCAGTCAGATGAAACTGGGCTAATATATTCTTAAGGCCAAGATTTTGCCACGTAAAAAGAATTGCATGGCTTAGAGGCTGGCGTCTCTGATTATGCCCTGTCCCTTTCTACTATGTAATGAATAGCTCCTGTTCATTCTTATGGGGGAAAGTGCTGAATCTGAGAACAAAGTATACTTGGTCTGCCCTGACAGTGGGTAGCTTCCATTGAAATGGACCCTATATGGAGGATAATGCCGTTCCGTTCACAGTGCACAGAAAAAAAACATGCCTCTTCCCTTCCTGCCCTCATCTTTCCCTCTCCCCTTGTTTCTGCAGTACACAAGCCCTCCCTCTGCATGCACACATGTGCATAAGTATGCCTACAAGCAGGACTTGAGTACAACAGCAGTCTCCCTATTGAGATTCCCAATAACTTGGTATTCATAGGAACAGTCTGGTGCTAAACCTCTGCTGCCTTGTGGTTAAAAGGCTCAGGAGTAAACCCTACAAACATCCAGAGTGGAGTCCCTAAGACGGTTGGATGGTGCCTTGTATGCTGCTTCTGCAGCCAAGCTGGTACCAGACATATTGCTCTGCCTTCCTTTGAACCATATCAGCGAGGCCGGGAGGGGGGAGTCTTGTTGTCTGCGCAGCCCAGGGCCTCCATACACACTGCCCAGGCTTGCACCCCGGGGAGGTCACTTCAGTGCCGCTAACAGTGTGGTTTAACTTCACTGCTGGAGGCACACTCCATTGTCTCTTGAGACAGGCGGATGCCAACAACTGCCTTCAACAGTCAGTGTAGAACACAGCCACCATGGCTAGTAACCATTGATAGCCTTATCCTCTGTGAACACATACACCGTCGTCATCAACATCACATTAGTTATAAATAATGAACTGAATTTGATGGACTCTGCACAGTGTGGCAGATATTATAATTCTTTCCACCAAAGGAAGGCAAGTTGAATAGATGCATGACATCAGGGCTTGGCTAAGGACCTCTGCAGTACATCCATAAGCAATTTTCAGGGTGCTTTGCAGTAGCTGAGGAATGTCGTGGCTGTAAATCTTTCAGCTGCATAAACGCACATAAACTGCTCACGGGATGAAATAAACCGTGGATTAAAAGTTGGTTTTCAAGGCATGGCTGTGATTTCCTGATGTGATTTATAGGCAGTATTTCAACGTGCCTTTTGTTTATTTTCAACGCTGCAGGCAGCCAATCCCTTTTTCAAGTTGCTGACCATGCTTATGGAATTTGCCGGTGGCCCTCCTGGAATGCCACCGTTCGCTTCTTACATCCTCCAGAGGATATGGGAGGTAAAGTATGCAGAGCTTATCAAGCAGAGATTCAGAGACTCCCAGCCCTTGTTCATCTATTTCCCACCAAGTTGTCGAGATGGAATAACCTTCAAGAAGAACTGCTCTTAAGCCTTTCCCCACCTGACTGGGAACTCTGGAAATAGTAGCTCTTGCCAGTGTGGTGTAGTGGTTAAGAGCGGTAGTCACGTAATCTGGGGAACCGGGTTCGCGTCTCCACTCCTCCACATGCAGCTGCTGGGTGACCTTGGGCCAGTCACACTTCTTTGAAGTCTCTCAGCCCCACTCACCTCACAGAGTGTTTGTTGTGGGGGAGGAAGGGAAAGGAGATTGTTAGCCGCTTTGAGACTCCTGAAGGGGAGTGAAAGGCGGGATATCAAATCCAAACTCTTCTTGCCTTTGGCAAGCAGTGCAGTAGATCTGGGTGCATATTCCTCCATCAGATATTAGATGGTGTTAAGAAAACAGCCAATCCTGTTAATTCTCCTGTTTTATCTTTTTTTCACTGTGGCACTGAACTATGTGCAGCTGGCATGAAACTCAGATGGTGCAGAACTCCAGTAGGACTGTACCACTTTAGTCTTCACATTTGGAGTTCCTGAATGTCTTCTCTCTGAGTCCATAAGTTTTGACATGGTGCATGATTTTCGAGTAATTGCTCCCCATGCAGAAAATCCCCATGGGAGGACTCCACCGCCTGAACCAGTGAACAGTTTGAATTGCGCCTACTGTCCTGTACAGGAAGCCTCCCTTCCATGTGTTAAGGGAGTAGCCGATTAGAGACGCAGGGTTAGGGGTATGTCTCCCCAAGTTAGATTTCGGATTATGGGGGAATACTTAAAGTAGCTAACTACTGTCAGGGCTACCTTGCCTTCTGTCTGTTTCATGAACAAGTATCACATCAGATACCTGCATCTGAGGCAAAATGTGCAATACACTGCACCCCTCTTGCAGAAAAGCACACATGCAGCCTTGTTCAATACCTGCAGTCTTGGCCATGTTCACAATATGTTGAATGCCAATCAGGAGTCTATGTGAGTTTGTCTGACTCTTCCATTTCCCCCCTTTTTCCCACCTAGGTGATTGAGTACAACCCTTCTCAGTGCCTGGATTGGCTAGCGGTGCAGACGCCCCGAAATAAGCTTGCCCACAGTTGGGTGTTGCAGAATATGGAGAACTGGGTAGAACGCTTTCTTTTGGCTCACAACTACCCTAGAGTGAGAACCTGTAAGTTGTTAAGTGGGAGGAAATTACCCTTTTCTGGTTTTAACTTTTGCATAATTGTTTTGTTGTCGTTTAATTGTGGTTGTAAAGGAGAATGTGAGCTCTGCTGTTTTGTTTATTTCACTTAACAGTATTTGAATATTTGGAAGGTCTAGCTGTGTTTCCCTTTCTCCTATCTGTATTATGTGTGGTTTTATGAAACTCAAGCTCTACCTGGTGAGGTTTGGTCTGTCTGTTCACCTGTGTTTTTTCCCCCCTTTGCAGCTGCTGCCTACCTTCTGGTCTCTCTCATTCCAAGCAATTCATTCCGACAGATGTTCCGATCCACCCGCTCACTCCACATCCCCACTCGGGACCTTCCCCTTAGCCCAGACACCACGGTCGTCCTTCACCAGGTCTATAACGTGCTCCTTGGGCTGCTCTCGCGAGCTAAGCTCTATGTAGACGCTGCCGTTCATGGGACTACGAAACTGGTGCCCTACTTCAGCTTCATGACCTACTGCTTGATTTCCAAAACGGAAAAACTGATGTTTTCTACCTATTTCATGGACTTGTGGAACCTTTTCCAGCCGAAGCTCTCTGAGCCCGCCATCGCCACCAACCACAACAAGCAGGCCTTGCTCTCTTTCTGGTACAACGTCTGTGTCGACTGCCCCGAGAATGTGCGCCTTATTGTACAGAACCCCGTAGTCACCAAGAACATTGCCTTCAATTACATCCTAGCGGACCACGACGACCAGGATGTGGTGCTCTTTAACCGCGGGATGCTCCCTGCCTACTACGGCATTCTGCGGCTGTGCTGTGAGCAGTCCCCTGCATTCACCAGGCAGCTGGCTTCTCATCAGAATATTCAGTGGGCCTTTAAGAATCTCACCCCACACGCTAGCCAGTACCCTGGGGTAAGTCCCTTCGCCCAACAGACAGGATGGGGAAATTGGTGTTGTGCTGGGATTTTCTATAACACAAGAGCCAGGATTCTGATTGGCCAGCAGCTTTTTACGGGAGTGGCATTTTGAGGAAACTACAGAAGGTATCGGGGCCCAGAGCCCATCCAGTGAATGCAGTTGTTTCTCCCTTCTGTGCTGGATGTCTCTGAGTGGCCTTGGCTCCTTTTGTTGCTCGAAGGCTTCAAACTCTCTTGCTTCAAATGGAACAATCCCTCCTTGCTTTTCCTGCCTCTACAAGGCCAACTGGTGGCATTGAGAGGGCTCAATTTGCGACTGGGTTCTCCAGTTGTTGATACCTAATTTAGAGATGGTGAAGAAAACAAGAGCCCAGGCACCTGTAATATGTCCCACCCCTTCCAGTTTTAGGGTGCTTTTATCTTTTAATTTTACCATACATTTACTTGATTTTGTATTTGGGGAGGATTATTCCATAAATAAGGATGTGGGTGGCGCTGTGGGTTAAACTACAGCGCCTAGGACTTGCTGATCAGAAGGTCAGCGGTTCAAATCCCCGTGACGGGGTGAGCTCCCATTGCTCGGTCCCTGCTCCTGCCAACCTAGCAGTTCGAAAGCATGTCAAAGTGCTAGTAAATAAATAGGTACCGCTCCAGCAGGAAGGTAAACGGCGTTTCTGTGCGCTGCTCTGGTTCGCCAGAAGCGGCTTAGTCATGCTGGCCACATGACCCGGAAGCTGTACGCCGGCTCCCTCGGCCAATAAAGCAAGATGAGCGCCGCAACCCCAGAGTTTGGCCACGACTGGACCTAATGGTCAGGGGTCCCTTTACCTTTACCTTTTATTCCATAAATATGAAGGGCGGCAATTTAATAGGATTGGCAGGGGGCAAAAATTAGAACCCCATGAACCCAAGAGTGCTTTTCATTTTAAATGTGGCATTAGAAAGCAAATGCTTGGGTGTTCAAATTTCCTGATTCTTGGAATTTGCTTTATTCTAGGAGCATCCCTGCCCCCCAGTGAATTAATGATCAGGACTTGAAAATTGTTTGTTAAGGTGACTGTTTTAGCCTGATGCTTGTTCTGGTTTCTTTAGGCTGTGGAGGAGCTGTTTAACCTCATGCAACTGTTTGTAGCTCAGAGGCCAGATATGAGAGAGGAAGAGCTGGAAGACATTAAGCAGTTTAAGAAAACTACCATAAGCTGTTACCTTCGCTGCTTAGATGGACGGTCATGCTGGACTACTTTAATAAGGTACCTCACTTTTGGAATATTGGTATAAAAGAAATTCATGGACCATATAAAAAGTTGAAATCTGGTAACTGCACACACACAGAGGGAGAGAATGTACAAAGGAGCCAAGCAGTCATGATTGTGCTTTCTGCTATTTTGTGAATATTAATTTCGTTTAGTGCCTACAGTGCTGGGATCCTCCCTGCTGATGTGCGCATCCCCCTTTATTTTTGTTTCCCTAGGCACCAAACAAATGTGGGTATTTCCCCTTTTCTCTCCTGCACTCACATTGAAAACTGGAGAGATCACACTGAAATTTGCTTATGTACCTTTGTGTTGCATAGTTTTCTGTTTGGCACTCATTCTCCCCCGCAGAGCGCATTTTCCAGGGGTGAAGGAAAGATACATCATCATTTTTAATGCAAGGCCTGTCACCAGGATCGAGAGTGAATAATTATATTTGATACACCATGTTCACTGGCGGTTGTTCCCAGGTCTTGCTCTTGGGCTGCCCATAAGAATCCAGTTGGCCACTGCAAGAACAGGCTGCTAGACTAGGTGATCCATTGGCCTGATGCAGCAGGATCTTCTTATGTTCAGGACACAGTGCCACATTTTGCCCTCCCAGTATGCCTGCTCCTCCCTTGCACCTATTTTCAAAACGTCACAATCGCTAATAAAAAAATAATTTAAAACAAACAATATGGTAGCATGCTTGAGCTCATGTTTCTCCCTTACTGTTTTCTCCCCCTAGTGCCTTCCGAATATTACTAGAAACAGATGAGGACCGGCTTCTTGTTGTGTTCAACAGAGGCTTAATCCTGATGACGGAGGTAAGAATATCATTCCTATTGTTTGTGGGGGGTTTTAAAAAAAAACTTGTGCTGAGGAAACATAACAGAGTAAATTATATGAGGACACTATATTCATATAAATGCTTTTTGAAATGTTAGTAACATGCTTATACTACTTTCTAATATATATATGGGGATGCGGGTGGCGCTGTGGGTAAAAGCCTCAGTGACTAGGGCTTGCCGATCGAAAGGTCGGCGGTTCGAATTCCCGCGGCGGGGTGCGCTCCCGTCGCTCGGTCCCAGCGCCTGCCAACCTAGCAGTTCGAAAGCACTCCCGGGTGCAAGTAGATAAATAGGGACCGCTTAATAGCGGGAAGGTAAACGGCGTTCCGTGTGCGGCTCTGGCTCGCCAGATGCAGCTTTGTCACGCTGGCCACGTGACCCGGAAGTGTCTCCGGACAGCGCTGGCCCCCGGCCTCTTGAGTGAGATGGGCGCACAACCCTAGAGTCTGTCAAGACTGGCCCGTACGGGCAGGGGTACCTTTACCTTTTAATATATATATATATCTATTTGCAGTCCTTCAACACATTGCACATGATGTACCACGAAGCCACAGCTTGCCACGTAACTGGAGACCTGGTTGAGCTTCTGTCCATATTCCTTTCTGTTCTCAAGTCCACCCGGCCATATCTGCAAAGAAAAGGTTTGGGCGTTATTTATTACTTATATTTACATTTCTCTTTTAAAAATGAAAGGGTGGGGGGTAGCCGACGTATAATTGCCAGTATAATTCAACGATTCATAGCGGTCGACTGACCAAACCATGTTGTTGTATTTGCAGATGTGAAACAAGCACTGATCCAATGGCAGGAGCGAATAGAATTTGCCCACAAACTTTTAACTTTGCTAAATTCATACAGCCCCCCGGAACTTAGAAACACTTGTATAGGTAAGGTTTATTTGGGTTAGCGCCGCCCAAAGGCTTGATGAACAGTTAACATTTAAGAAAGCTTTCTATTAATCAGTCTTTTTTTCTAAAGCTGGGTGCTCACATGCAGGCATAGAACATACAAAAATGGAGGGGGGCATTTCAGAGTGGAGGGGGCTTGATGGTCGAGACCCTCTTGTAGAAAAACATCAAAGGCTGCTAACAGTGTCCCCATCCATCTCCAGGTGCGTGTTTCACACGTGCTGCCCAAATGCCCCCGTTTATAGCCCAGTTCATACTTCCCTTCTCCCTTAGACTCTTCAGTGACACATGCATTCAGCCTGAAATGATTGGTGGATGTGGGGAGGAGAAGGATCTGGCTCAGTTAAAGCACCTAGGTTTTTCCAAACACCCATGCCTGTAATTTCTACCATCCGAAGAGCATCGCACAGATTAGCTGTGGTAGCTACTGGAACTGTGCATCGGATTCAACCAAACCAGGCATATCTGGAGAGGGACGTGGGCATTGGGTGAGTTGGGTACAGACAGCCACGGATTGCTGTGATTCGGGTTGGATGGCCGGAGCAATTTGTGACTGTCGGGAGGCAGGGGCATCGGGCAGGAGAACCATGTGAATAGGACAAGCTCTACCTGACGGGCAGCTGCATCTCGTCAGGATGAGTTAGGCCCAACGTAGTGGTTCTTTCTGCCTGATGCCCTGCCCTGCAGAAGCAATGCCTTCTTTCAACAGCTGTTGAGCAGAGCCACTGATCCTGTGGGATACGGCAGCCGCTTCACAAGCATCTTTCTTTCAGGAAAGCTGCTTGCAAAGCAGCACATCTTAAACCCTCTTTGAACCTTTTGCTAAAAGAGAAGATTTATGCAGGGTATTTCACTTTTGTCAAGTGAGCAGTTGACCCCAGACCTATATCTTGAGAAAAATGCAAAACCAATGTTTGCTTTGCAGATGTCCTCAAGGAGCTGGTGCTCTTAAGCCCTCACGATTTCCTGCACACTCTGGTTCCATTTCTGCAGCACAACCATTGCACATACCACCACAGCAACATCCCAAGTACGTGTTTCTGGTTGAAAAGGCCTGTTGTTAACTGTTTGCGTGTCTAGCCCAGGATTTTGTTGCAGGATTCAATTGTTCTGAGATTTCAGATTTCCCCCAAGACAAAAGGCAGCCCAGGAAGGTGAGGGGTTCTCCCTTTTGACCTCAAGGGATATGGCTTATTTAAGTAATTTCAAGCATACTTTTACTGGGCTGACTTTATCAACAGGGGGAGAAGACATAAGGAATAGTCTGATTAAAAAAAGAAAGCAGAGCAGCTTTGTACATAATACCTATTAGATGGGCAGGTACTAGGCCAAGGCTTTCTCAGTGGTAGCCCCATGCCTTTGGAACTCCATTCCTGTGGAGATATGTACAGCCTCATCATTGCAGGTCTTTAAAAAACACACCTCTGAAGACACCTTTATTAATATCTCTGTTTGGCTGAACTGTACTGTAGTTAAAAACAACGCTTTAAGCTGGTGATTGGGGTGTATGTCTGTTTTGTAATTGGATTGTGTCTTAGAGTCTCGAAAGCAACCTTTTGAGGGCAATTTGCCCTGAAAAGGCAGGTTAAAACCTTGTGAATGAAAATACAGTGGTGCCTTGGGTTACATACGCTTCAGGTTACAGACTCCACTAACCCAGAAAAATTACCTCGGGTTAAGAACTTTGCTGCAGGATGAGAACAGAAATCGTGCAGTGGCAGCAGCGGGAGGCCCCATTAGCTAAAGTGGTGCTTCAGGTTAAGAACAGTTTCAGGTTAAGAACAGACCTCTGTAATGAATTAAGTTCTTAACCCGAGGTACCACTGTAAATGTTCATCACAGCATCAGAACAGGAGGGGTAGTAATAAAGAGCAGGAATCACCTGGGAACAAATGAGGGTGAGATGGTGGGTCGATATCTCAGCCCAGGTGCTTGCCCATGACCGCCACTTGTCATCACGCAGGCTCCCATTCCAAGGAGCTTGGATAACAATTGGGTAAATTATAAACCTGCCAATAAATGGTATTGGTAACATGACTACATGTTGATGGGAATGATTGCAGTTGCTGATGCAGTTGGGTTGCACCTGAGGAGGTGGTGATGCGAAGTTTTAAGGAAAGTTTCTGCAGAACAAGTAAGGTTTTGGGAAAGAGTCCACAGTGTCAAAAAGCAGCAAGGATTGGGCGGGCAGGCAGGGTCGCTGTTCTAGCAAGCAGGTGAGATGGGCTTTGGAAATAGCCGGTACTGGGGCAGATGGTGCAAAGATCTCAAGGTGGGGGGCACTAAGATGTTTGGTAGCAAGCGAGGGATCCCATGTTCTGCGCTTGCCTCTCACGTTGCATTTGCCTGGATGGGAAAGAACATGCGTGGGAGGTGCTTAATCCTGTCGCTCTCTCCCAGCCGGCCTTCAAGAGCAGGTTTCCCAGTCGAGCAGTTGCAAACAGCTGGTGGGGAGGGATTGCGAATGAAAAGCAACCAAAGTGACAAACTTCCGTAGCCAGCACCTTTCCCATCAGTCTAAGACTTGGAAGCTTCCTGTTTGCCTCTGACCTTCTGGCTCCAGCCTCAGGTTGGGATGCCATAACAAGGAAAGTGCTAAATATTTGAATGGAACTAAATACTGAGTCTGGATCTTGTGTGTGCGCGCACACACACACACATTTTTGTTTTTATTGTTTTTAAGAACATTACTGGTTTAAGTGTCAAGCTGCATAGATTAAATGCCTGTTTTTTGTTCTCTAATTTCTGTTTCAGTGTCTCTTGGTCCTTACTTCCCATGCCGTGAAAATTTGAAATTGATAGGAGGCAAAAGTAACATCCGCCCACCTCGCCCTGAGCTTAATATGTGCCTCTTGCCTACTATGGTTGAAGCCAGCAAGGTACATCTGTTGGGGAGGGGCTTCTCGTTGGGATTCCTGGTGGGGTTGAGCAAGGCTCCAAGACTGCTGTGCCTTGGAAGCAGTGGACTTCGCTCACAGCTGGTGCTGAAGACTGCTGTTAAATGTTGTGCATGTTACAAAATGCTGGCAACTAGTCTGCTGCAGTGGTGTGTTAATAAGAAGGAAACTGCTTTTGGAAGCAGGATGGAGAATACTTAAATCTTTCCTCACCGATCACTTCCGTGCTCCAAATCTTTCTTTCACATACACACACAGGGTTCCAAATACGTTTAAACTTTGTGCAATAGTTGAGGGTGGCTCAGGAGGAGTGGGGAAGTCGTGGGCAGGGGAAGGGTTAAGTGCAGATACGTGCACAGAGACATTCGCCAGTTAGTTGCTTTTCCACTTCCACTCTTTTGAAACCACGTGGCAATAAACCCGTTTCCCTTACACCTTCAGGGCAAAGATGAAGTTTATGACCGCATGCTGCTAGATTACTTTTTCTCGTATCATCAGTTCATCCATCTGCTGTGCCGAGTTGCCATCAATTGTGAGAAGTTCACAGAGACCTTAGTAAAGATGAGTAAGTACAGAAGTGACGCTTCTCCCTAAAGAATCTCAGCACCCGGGGGGTGGCAGCTGTTGCTTAAACAAGAGACTAAATGCAGCAGTGTATTTAAAGCCTTTCAAGTGTACCTGAGCATTTCATTGAGCAAATCTTTCATTGTAAGGCTCTGGGTGGGGGATTGGGAATCCATAGCTACAAGTCTCATTGTGCCTGACCATTGGAAATGCTGACCAGGCTCACGGGAGAGAGAGACCCTGTTACGCTGCCAACCCATTAAGACCTAGCCTTAAATAGCAGTGAAAGCAGTGCAGAAAATTAATTAAATAACAAACAAAAAGAGAGATTTTCCTTCCTGAGGTTCAGGCTAGGAAGGAAAAATCTCCATTTGTTTATTTGTTTGTTTGTTTGTTTGTTATTTAATTAATTTTATTTATATTCCATCCTTTCCCCAAACTTGGACTCAATGCAGCTTACAAAAATTCAAATAACATGGATAAAATTAAAAAGCTAAAAATATATAAACAACGGTGGTTAAGAAGTAGTTAAGGTATTATAGAATTAACGCTATATACTGTAAAAGCAAATCTATGAACATACAGATAGTAAAAACAGCACTATGTTTAAAATGTGTTTTTGGGGGTGTTATTGGGTTGTTGTTTTTATTTTTATTATGTGGTTTTATATTTTGATTTTATTCTGTGAGACCCTGAGACCTCTGGGTATAGGACAGTATATAAATTCAATGAATGAATGAATGAATGAATGAAGGCTCTTTCCTTAAAAACAGCCAGTCCCCCCAGTCCTGTCAGAATAAAACAGTCTTCACCTGCCAGTGGAAGGACAGTAAAGAGGGAGCCCATATAACTTTTGTGTATATTGCTGATCATTTATCATGATCTGAATGAAAATGTTTTAAACCTTCGGAGAATGTTCCAACCCGCTGAAATTGCTGCTGCTTCTCTTTCCAAATTGTAGGTGTCCTCGTCGCATACGAAGGCCTGCCTCTTCATCTAGCTTTGTTTCCCAAACTTTGGACTGAGCTTTGCCAAACTCAGGTAAAATGTTGTGTGCTTCGCAAGCAGCTCTCAGTCCTTGACAATCTTCACTTAAAATGATCTGTGGTAGCAGGTGTTGTGAAAGACCTCTGCCTGCCTGAGACCCTTGGGAGCTGCTGCCAGTTGGAGGGACACCATTGGGCTAGGTGGCTAGAGAGTCTGACCTTCGCATAAGCCCAGCTTCCCATTTACCACATGTGAACCAATGTAAGGTACAGGGACCCCCTGACCATTAGGTCCAGTTGTGGCCGACTCTGGGGTTCCGGCGCTCATCTCGCTTTACTGGCCCAGGGAGCCGGCGTACAGCTTCCGGGTCATGTGGCCAGCATGACTAAGCTGCTTCTGGTGAACCAGAGCAGCGCACGGAAACGCCGTTTACCTTCCCGCTGGAGTGGTACCTATTTATCTACTTGCACTTTGACGTGTTTTCGAACTGCTAGGTTGGCAGGAGCAGGGACCGAGCAACGGGAGCTCACCCCGTCGCGGGGATTCGAACCGCCGACCTTCTGATCAGCAAGCCCTAGGCTCTGTGGTTTAACCCACAGCGCCACCCATGTCCCACTGTGAACCAATGTAGCTCTAGCTATAAGCAGTCCAGCAGGTGCTGCTATTTCCTATGCAAGCACCTTGTGGTTCGTAAAGCGGCCTGCAAGTGCTGAGGAACCGTGGCAACTTTGTGCAGCACTTCTCTGCTAAGCTGCCTTCGCAAGCCCTGCTGGAGTGAATAAGTGTTGTCTGGTGCATTTGTGCAAAAAGACTGCAGCCGTTGTCTCCAGCAGCAACACAAAACTGGCACCGGTTTTGAAGTCTTTTCTTTCTCCCTTCAGTCTGCCATGTCAAAGAACTGCATCAAGCTCCTGTGCGAGGACCCTGTGTTTGCAGAATACATTAAATGCATCCTCATGGACGAAAGGACCTTTCTCAATAACAACGTTGTGTACACTTTCTTAACGCATTTTCTTCTAAAGGTATGTCCATCAGGCATCTGTGTGTGAGTTGCTCAGTGCACCCTCACAAAGCTTTGACTCATATTAATTAGACCAGAGGTTTTCAACCTTTTTTGTGTCCACGGCTCCCTTGACTGACTACATTCTTTTTGCGGCACCTCTGTGGGGCTCAGGAGCCCAGTTATGTCACCCCATGCCTGCGGAGCTGGCAGCCCCACACTCCTTTTCAAACACCCTCCCTTGTGGAGCGTTCCCTCAGCCTCCTCTCCCCTCTCCTTGGGAGTCCTCTGGGCAGTCGCTCCCGCTGCCCCTTCCCCTGCCCTAAAGAGAGGTGCCTCCTCACACTGCCCCACAGGGACCTGGGAAGTACCCTCTGGCCAGCCCCAGAGGCACCATTTGCCTGGGGGGGGGGGCGTTGTAGCCAGGGCTGCTGCTGCAACAAACAGTCGTGCAAGTCTTTGGGATGCTGAGATGAGAGAGCATCAGAGGAGGAAGGGTCCTCGATCACACAGGGTCCCCGGACGTTTCACCGTCCATTGATCCCTGTGCCACCACTTTATTTCTCGCTGACACCACCCAGGCCCTACCTGGTACAATACTGAGTCCAGTCAGGGTTAAATTGGAACATAAACTTTTGTTTATTTATTGCAGTTTAACAAGCGTGTGGTTTCATAAACGGTATCGGTCAATTACAATAATGGTTTGCCTATCCAGACCTATAACTTCCGCTACCTGCTCTCACTCACTAAACCACCTCTCAGATATTTACTTGTCTTCCTAGCTCCTACCTGTTCCTGACTCAGCTTATTTCGCTACACTAACTCAACCCATCCACAGACTCTATCCCAATTCACTCCCACTCCAACCAGCCACCCAACTCCCAACGAACTCCCCCCTTTGCCCCTCCCAGAGCTAGTTTTATAGTCCCTCTGACTCCACCCCCGGGTCCTGATTGGGTAACCTGTTTAACTATTTCACCTCCAGCACTCTCATATGTTAACGTCACAGCCGTGCAAGTCTTTGGGAGGCTGAGATGAGAGGGCATCAGAGGAGGAAGGGAAGGAAAGAGGCCAGTGTTGTCCGTGGCACCCCTGACTATCATACAAGGCACCCCAGGGTGCCACAGCATGCTGGTTGAAAACCACTGAATTAGATCGTAACCACACATAGGCTTGGTGTGATTGAAGAAAAGGAACACTCAGCTGTAAGATGCTGGGTGGACTCCTAGACTGTAGGTAGGATGCTTAGAGCTTCTGCTGAGTTTGTTCCGTAGGGAGTGGGATGGAAGGTGTTTCGTATTTCCGTCTTATCTAAGAAAGAAAATCCACACACTTCCTTGCAAACGTGAGGACAGAATACACACATGGCTGCTACTTCTGCAGTCCACTGACCAATTGAAATAAGTCACAGAATCATAGAATTGTAGAGTTGGAAGGGACCCTGGGGGTTATCAAGTCCAACCCCCGGCAATGAAGGAATATCAAAGCACACATACCACTTCCATAGCTGTGTTGACAGCAGCACTGTGATCACTTGAATCAATTGTGTCTCATGAGCCAAGTTTAAAAATCATGTTTAATTTTTTTACAGGTGCAAGGGCAGGTTTTTTCTGAAGCAAATTGTGCTGGAGTAATCAATAATTTGGTTACAAATCTGATCAACCAGTATCAGAGCTTAGAATCAGATTTCGCCAATCAGCGAGTTGAAATTTTTAAAGCAAGCTCCACTTTAAATGGGGTAAGTTACCTCTCTTCCCCCTTCCCTTTCAGCTTAAAATAAATACCAGAGGTTTATTGTCATTCTGCTGTGCCTTCAGTGTATGTTTCTAAAAGTCATAACTGAGTTGTTGTTGTTGTTGTTGTTGTTTTAAAAATGCCTGTATACAGTCTGTTGGTCTGCTATATTCTTTTTGAGATGGGCTGGGGAAATTCCTCTCAGTATTCCAAGTTGGAAAAAGAATGGCACATGGAGTTGTACCAGGATTGATGCTGGTCTCATGTCCTGAATTGTAATTAGCAATTAAACCACCACTTTCTAGGTTCAGACCTAGTGGGATATTGCGGTTTAGCGAGCAGAAATAGAAGCGCCAAAATCAGGCACACAAGGGAACACAAGAAGGTATACAAGATAGTTTGAGAAACCATGGTTTATTGGGCTAATACTATTACCTCTGAACCAGAGCTGTGACTTCACTGGTATGACTTGGCAAAATTTAGATAAGGAAGCCAGGATGTGTAGCTAGAAGTAATTAATGTGTGAAAGTACCCCTCAGTGAGCTCTGTGTAGACATTGATTGTTCTGAGGAGGCTGGATGAAGATAATCGTGCAGGCTTTAATTGATTAAGCCATTGATTCAGTTAGCAAACATTTTCATATGGGTAAAAAAAAAAGTGAAGATGTGAGCATATTTGGTGTTCATTCAAATCATGCATGTGTGCATATGTGATAGCACACACCAAGCTTAAAGGTGAGGGTGCCTCTTTCAAGATGCTGTGTTTTATATATTTATCTTCCAAATTTTTAAAAAATGAAATGTGCCTGTTTAGCCAGGGCACCTTATTAATTGCTTAAACATTTGTTTTTAATTTAATTGAACATTGCAGTCCCAATAAAACTGTGGTCAGTATGGCCTGTCCTCTCCCATGGCATCCTATTAAGTTCATTATCTGAGCATAAGTTGCTTGTTTAAAGTTGTCATAGTGTAAAATGATTCAGGTGTTTGTTCTGCTGGGATGCAAACATCTTACAATCCTTTCAGCAGCATTTCAATGTTCCCACGTCAGATCTTTCGGAGTTTAGAACTGGATCTTCATTAAGTAAGTGGATTTTTCTGGATTTTCTTTTCCAGGACCTTCGAGCCCTCACTTTGCTGCTTTCTGTGCACACCCCCAAACAGCTGAACGCTGCCCTAATTCCAACACTGCAAGAACTGTTAAACAAATGCAGGACTTGCCAACAACAGAAGAACTCGCTGCAGGAGCAAGAAGCCAAAGAAAGAAAAACTAAAGGTTTGTTCTGGAGTGGTCCTTGACTCCCCACCCCTCTAGATGCTGATTTGGCTTCTGTTAACTGCATTTTCAGATTTCACTAGCTCTCTTTATATTGATTACTTGCTGTCCCTTTGCCCAGTGTTCTTACTGGTATCCCATGAAATGCCAAGCACCCCCCCCCCCTTTTAAAGCAGCTAACTGGGTTAAGCAGTTGTAAAACTGGAGCGCTTTGATGTTGCTACACAGGTAAGCAGAAACTGTGTCCAAATCAAGCCATAGCCTGTGTTTCGGAGCATGCGTCATGTTGGAGGCATCTCCCACTCTGACTTGGATACCCATATATTGGCCATAAACACATCCAGGATATGAGTAATGACATCCTCCTGGCTAAAGATGTTTGAGATGCAGTGAGATGCCTTCACAATAGGCATCTATACCCAGGAGGCCAGATGATACCTTAGAAAGCACAGTCCCATTTCCTAACCCAAGGGCAGCCAGCTTTTTTTCCTTCTTGCCAAGGGATATCAATTGCTGGACAGGCCCAGAGCCAAATGTGGGTGGCTAGCTGAGCTATCTTCTAGTTGCAAGCATTTGCCCATTGTTCTAGTAGCTGGTGAAGACAATTTTTGACTCTCGTTGAGTCTAAGAGCGAAGCATAGCTCAGGAAAAAAGTGCCCTTGCCCTGAGTGTCAGAAGTTTGCTATGGAGCAAATCAGATGTGTGTATGACAGCATGCTGTATTTCGACCTTATAGATGATGAAGGAGCTACTCCAGTAAAAAGAAGACGGGTTAGCAGCGACGAGGAGCACACAGTAGACAGTTGCATCAGTGATCTGAAAACTGAACCCAGGGAGGCCTTGACTCCAACTAGCACCTCAGATAACGAGACCAGAGACTCCTCGATCATTGACCCGGGCACGGAGCAGGACCTGCCCTCCCCGGAAAACAGCTCCGTCAAAGAGTACCGGATGGAAGTTCCGTCTTCGTTCTCGGAAGACATGATGCTAGCTGCCCGGTCGCAGCATGGGGAGGAGCAGCCAGGCAGCGGTAGGTTTGAAGAATGTAAAGAGCTGAAAGAGCCACCGAGCTCGAAGGATTCCAACGTTGTTGAGGATGACGCAGAGTTCCCCTCCACATCCATTTCTGCTGTTCTGTCTGACCTCACAGATTTGAAGAATTGTGAAGGTCAAGCCTCGCAGGACCCCGAGTCTGGCTTGTCGCTCAGTTGCAGCCATTCCAGAGGACTCTTGAGTCACATGCAGCAGCAGCAAGACATTTTAGACATCCTTTGCAGGACCATTGAGTCTACGATTCATGTGGTTTCGAGGATATCTGGCAAAGGAAACCAAGCTGCTTCTTGACAATAGAGGAGCATGTCTGCTTTTAAAGTCTTTTTCCCCCCTTCAAAAATGCTGTTTGTATAAGTTTTGCTTATTTCTGTTTTGTGCTTCAGTTTGTCCAGTGCTTTCTGCTTGAATTGCAAGATTAAATTTATATGCTTAATTCTTGGTCAGGCAGAACTCCAGATTAAAAAGGAAAAAAATTAGCATCTACCGTACACTTTCTTAAAGGGCAATCAGATAATGAATATGTTTTATGTAATTCAAAGTTCACTGTAGTGGCTTTCATTTAATATGGCTGTCTGGGAGAACAGGGTCTCCTCGCCCTGTATGATGTAATTTAAACTGATGGCATTTTTACTGTGTATAATATGGTGTCCTCTGTGCCAGTTTTGTACCTTACAATAGAGGCAAATTGCCTCCAATCGCTGTGGTTTTTATTATCAAAATTAAGTTTACTTGTATACTAAACAACCACAAGAAATTTGATTCTGTAAAGAATCCTCTAGCTGTGGCCTGACAGTATATATATAAATATATATATATATGGTGCTTTATTTAACAGAATACCTGTGGAGGAAATAAAGCACACTTGATGTAAAATTAATTGTTTTATTTTTATTGACATGACCGATTGCTATTCTGTGCACTTCATTAAACTGATTGTGACGACTTTTCATTCGTTTTTATATATGTTGCCTCAGTGCTCCAGTTTTATTTATTTTTTTACCAAAGTTGCAAGCTAAGAGCCTCACCTGGATGACTCGGAACTAGTCTGGGATATGATAAATTGGACCCGGTTCTTGTTTATTGTTCTCCCTCTGGGGGAATAAGTTCATATGCTGCATGTGCCCCCTCCTCCAGATTGTCTGACCCACCTATCTTCAGAGACTTGGCTGGGTTTCAGGCCTAATGAGCACAGCCGCTTATGCCCCATAGGTCCTACTCCATGAAACCATTTGCAGAGACTAAAAGCCCCTGCTCCCCAACTTTATGTTGCCTCCTCCTCAGGGTTTCTTGCAAGCAGTCAGTCTGTGTCTGCTTGCAACCTGTCTTTGCTTTTCTTGTTTAATACTTCTCCTGGTTTTGGGAGTAAGAGGGAGGGGGCACCCATGACTTCACTCTCCCGACTCCCTTCTCCCACTCACTGGATTCTACTTTTGCTTGACCTCTCTCTGCCAGACTCTCCCAGCTCACTGAGCCCTGTTACCCCATCAGCTTCCAACACCTCTTCCCAGTCTTTTCAATCTGACCACCCATCATCGTCCCACCACCATTCCCTGGGCTCTGAGCCTTTCTTCCTTTGGTGGTTCCCCAGCTGGTTCCTCCCACTGTTCCTGCGCGTCTTACCAATCTGGTAGCCAGTGGATGTATTGGAACATTGTCTTGCCTCAGCAATAGCCTAGACGAGAGCCAACAAACTGAAACTCAGCCCTGCTTAAAGGGGGGACCCCTGACCATTAGGCCCAGTCGTGACCGATTCTGGGGTTGCGGCGCTCATCTCGCTTTATTGGCCGAGGGAGCCGGCGTACAGCTTCCGGGTCATGTGGCCAGCATGACTAAGCCGCTTCTGGCGAACCAGAGCAGCGCACGGAAACACCGTTTACCTTCCCGCAGGAGTGGTACCTTTTTATCTACTTGCACTTTGACGTGCTTTCAAACTGCTAGGTTGGCAGGAGCAGGGACCGAGCAACGGGAGCTCACCCCGTCATGGGGATTCGAACCACCAACTTCTGATAAGTCCTAGGCTTTGTGGTTTAAGCCACAGTGCCACCCGCGTCCCTTCAGCCCTGCTTAGACATGGGTATTGTTAGTGGGCAGTTCCCTAGACCGGATGGATGGGAGGCTGCCTGCCCTGGATGGGGTTACACTCCTCCTGAAGGAGCAGATGCGCATCTTGGGGATACTTCTGGAAATCTTGCTGTTGCTTGAGGCTTAGGTGACCTTTGTGGTGTGGAGCGCCTTCTATCAGCTTCCTTGTGCTGTGCTCCAAATGTCTGTTATCTGCTCTGGTAACCCCTAGGTTAGATTACTGTAATGCCTTAGACATGGAACTGCCTCTAAAGATAGTTCAGAAACTTCAGCCGGTGCAGAATTCAGTGGACAGGTTGGTTGCTAGGTCAGGACCATTTGAGCATATTGCACTGATCCTGGCCCAGTTCCACTGGCTGCCAGTTAGTTTCTGGGCTCAATTCAAAGTGCTGGTCTTGACCTATAAAGCTTTAAACAGCTCAGGACTGCAGTACCTCAAGGACCACCTCTCACGACCTGGACCCTGTGATCATCATTGAACGCTCTTCTTCATGTGCCTACTTCACAAGAGATCCGGATGGCAGTGACACAAGAATGCCCCTTTTCTGCAGTGGCTCCCTGTTAGTGGAATGCCCTCCCCAGGGAGGCTCATCTGGCACCTTCATCATATATTTTTAGGCACCAGGGAAAAGCATTCCTCTTCGAGGCCTTTGGCTAATTAAGCAATCTCTGCATCAGGGAGGGGGGTGGGGGAATTGTTTTTGTTTGTTACTATATGTATTGTGTGTTTATATTCTAAATTGTCCTGTGATCCTTGGATAAATGGTGGTATAGGAATGTAATTATAATGACACACCATGTTATAATTAAAAAAAAACCACCATTCAGGAATCACCTTATAGGTACATTTGGGAGTTAACTGTATTTGACTAAGCCTTTTGTAGAACCTGTTTTCATGCATTCTGTGTCCAGGGCAGCTGTTTATCAGCTCCATCTGGTATGCAGGCTGAGAACCTACCTGCCAGCAGACTGTCTTGCCAGAGTGGTGCATGCTCTAGTTGTCTCTCGCTTGGACTACTGCAATGCGCTCGTATGTGGAGCTACCTTTGAAGGTGACCTGGAAATTACAATTAATCCAGAACGCGACAGCTAGACTGGTGACTGGGAGCGGCCGCCTAACACCGGTCTTGAAAGACCTACCGTATGCTGGCTCCCAGTACGTTTCCAAGCACAATTCAAAGTGTTGGTGCTGACCTTCAAAGCCCTAAACGGCCTTGGTCCAGTATACCTGAAGGAGCGTCTCTACCCCCATCGTTCTGCCCGGACACTGAGGTCCAGCACCGAATGCCTTCTGGCAGTTCCCTCACTGTGAGAAGCAAAGCTACAGGGGACCAGGCAGAGGGAATTCTCAGTAGTGGCACCTGCCCTGTGGAACGCCCTCCCACCAGATGTCAATGACAAAAACAACTACCAGACTTTTAGAAGACATCTGAAGGCAGCCCTGTTTAGGGAAGCTTTTAATGTTTAATATATTGTATTTTAATCTTTTGTTGGAAGCCGCCCAGAGTGGCTGGGGAAATCCTGCCAGATGGGTGGGGTATAAATAATAAAAAATTATTATTATTATTATTATTATTATTATTATTATTATTATTCAGAAGCACACCACCAATGCAATGCAAAGTTTGGGAGATAATGCCAATATAAACACAGATTTCTTTTATTTTTTTTTATTCACCAATAATTTGTTTCAATGCCGTAAGAATTTAATGAGTTAACAGCTAACATGTTGGTGGAAAGGCCTGCTACTAACTGTATAGGACTTTTCTGCTACATGAGAATATACAAATACAAAAAGCATGTCGAACTGACTTATAGTGGATGTTGGCCTGCAGTAAGTGGCGTTTTCACTTCAATATTTTATCGTGATGCAGTCCAAATGTGTTTCAGCACACACATACAGAATCATGAGCTCTGCCTAAGTTTCAGAACTCTTAGGAAAATGTACACATGCCGTTTGGGCTTTTCACTTGCTGAGCAACGTTAAAGTAACCATTGCAAAATGTCCTTTATGCAGGCCGATCAATTTCAGCTTTGTTCTCAAACTTTCCCTGTGGCATCGCAGATGGATTGTGATTGCGTGTTGGTCATAAGTGAGGGGAAATGCTTACCCATTTCCCCAGTTGGCATGCAGGAGGCATCCAAATTACCTTCTGCATCAGCTAGGCCAGGTAGGGACATTTGGCCAGTACCACATGGCTTCTCTGTTACTATGGGAAAGGCTCTGCAGAAGCCATTCAACTCCTGCAATGGTCCTTGTGAGCAATCAGGCAGCAGCAGTGGCACCTCAACCACGATTTCGGCTCCTGCCTTAATTCGGTCAGCAATGGTCCTAGGGACCCATTCACTCCATCTTTGACAGAGTTCAATCAGCTCACATCCATTTATGATACCAACAACCTTGGTATTTTAACATGTTATGCTGCTGTAGCAAAACACTGAATACAAATTTGCCTTATACCCGAATCAGACTGCTGCACCCCATAGTTGCCTTTGACTGGACCTAACCGTCCAGGGCTCATTTACTTTTTAAAAGGTAAAGGGACCCCTGACCATTAGGTCCAGTCGTGACCGATTCTGGGGTTGCGGCACTCATCTCGCTTTATTGGCCGAGGGAGCCGGCGTACAGCTTCCGGGTCATGACTAAGCCACTTCTGGCAAACCAGAACAGCACCGTTTACCTTCCCGCCAGAGCGGTACCTATTTATCTACTTGCACTTTGACGTGCTTTCGAACTGCTAGGTTGGCAGGAGCTGGGACCGAGCAACGGGAGCTCACCCCGTCACGGGGATTCGAACCGCCGACCTTCTGATCGGCAAGTCCTAGGCTCTGTGGTTTAACCCACAGCGCCACCCGGTCCCTAGCATTTACTTTTTACATCTAGCCAAATATTTGCTTTAGTGGCTAGCAGTAATTCCCTGGGCTCTAAAGCAGAAGTCTTCCCCAGAACTGCCACTGGAATTGAATCTGGAACCTTTTCTCTGCAAAGCCATGTGCCCTGCTATCGACCTCTGACTTTAGCAGGGGCTCCTCTGGCACTGGGCCCAAGCGATCTGGAAGCTGGCAGGAGAGGGTGGAGAAAAATACTGAATGCAGCCTACACAGAACCCACAATAAATCAGATGAAAATGGTATGCTACTTCAACTTTATTAACTCGTATTTGGATTTTTTTGTGTGTGCACTAAACATCTGGCAAAGTGTTGCTTTAAGCACAAACATTTGGCGCATCTCTTTACACAGCTTTGAGAAGAAAAAAATCCCTTGAGTTCATTACTATAATATACCATTCATCATACTTAGTCTACAACTTGTTTACATACAGCAGCTTACTTTCCAAGTCTCAGTCATGAGAACTAGACATTTGCTCCATTATTATTATTGTTGTCATAATTTAATGGATACACTGTGAGGACTCCCGACCCTAGAAACCAGATTCTCTCTTTGTGGCATAACACACAAACCAAGATTCCTGTCCATAGCTTTGCTTAGTCATATTTGGATGCATTTAAGATGAAGCCAGCTAAGAGTCACTGGGTACTTTTTCACTGTTGGTTAAAGGGGGGGAGGGCATAGCAGACATCACTGCAGATGACAAGGAAAAACAGAATTAATGCTCCAGTTCAGAAGATACCCTTTCAGGCTCCTTTCATACATTCGCTTGGTTCCCATGTTAAAATAAATGATGGCTTTAATGTGACTGTGCAATGCACTAGCACATGCTGTCAAAATTATGGGTCGATTACTCCTGCCTAGGCCTGCCTTCTTGTGTCATTCAAATCCAGTTCCATGGTTTCTTTCACCTAAATAAACACCATTAGTACGAACAAACCAGGGCTTCCACTTGTGGTTTTTGAAGAAACAAACCATAGCCCAGTTTTGAATGACATGACATGACAAGCCAGGCCAAGGCTTGATTCTCAGTAACATGGCTATGAGGAACAAAGCATTCACAATTCCACATTTTTTGTTCACATTTAAACATAGTTTATTTTAACTTCAGTTTAATGTGACATGCAAACCAGACCATTGCTTTAATAATCAAATTCAGTAAGTGGGCAAGGTGGCTTAAAAATCAAGACTGTTCATTTTGAAAGGGTATTGAGCTGTGGGAGAGATATATCTCAGTAGGGGGCAAAGGGAAGTATGATCCATGACCACAGTTTGAAACGTCCAGGTCTTGTTCTTGTCTCCTGCCAGTTGTTGTTTTTTTAAAAAAAGGAATTGTCACTGAAAACAAAGGATTTCCCTCTACTCTCTGCAAGAATTGCTACAAGATGGATTCCATTCCTTTAACTCAGCTGGAATGATCAATGCAGGTTCAGAAACAGACCGACAATGCAAGACCTTTGTGCACAAATGCCTCTGCAAAAAATATTTGTATAAAGAGGTGTATGCATACAAAATGTACAACACAGGCAACAACAGAAGGAAACCCCCTTGTGCCAAAATGCAGATAAAGGACCCTCTTGGATGAGCACAAAGTGGAATAAAAATGGTATGAAGAATGCATCATGCTCAGAATGCAAAGTAACTCTACATCCAACAAAAAGTAGTGGCACTTGACAATTGGCATATGAACTGCTGCCCACTCAGCTGGGGCCACAGCAGGTGAAACGAACAGCCTTTTCCCAATCCATCAGACGTACACAATTGTATTTGCTTCAGAATATTGGATGTGCTCTCTATCAGATGTAGGCTACCTATGAGGTTAGGCACAACTCCTGAAAATGGCCCAAGCAGAAGTATAGCATGAAATATATTTGGCCCTGCTCTGTTCATCTGCACTGTCCTGCAGCCAAACACAAGACTCAGCAAGAGTCACCTGTACCCACTAAGGATTATGGATTGCAGAGAGAGAGCAATATATTCTCCCATGCTCAATTGCTCTTCCTTTTCCAGGAATGGCTTTTTCCTTCAACACTAAAGAAGCCTCGGTTTGAACCACCTCCCAACATGCCCAGCTTCCCTGGATGCCGCCAGGAAGCTTCCTGCCAGAGGGAAAGGACCAGCTAGCCATCTTTATTCAGTGTAAACTTAAGCTACATTAAAAAGGCGAGAGGTGTCAACCTCTTTGGAGCCACCCCACAGCCAAGTCAGCACAAGCAAGATTCGCCTCAGCCATTCTAGTGGAGTGCAAGAAAAAGCGAGAGCCACACAGTATCCAGACAGAACGCCGATAAAAGGCCAAGGCTTGATTCACTCCCAAAATTTCAGTAGCACGTGAATATGAAATAACCCCAGTTTGTTAGCACCACTCTTTCCGACCCTCAACAAAATGAGGGTGTTAAATTCGTTTTGTAGGTTTATAAGTGCACCATTGCTTGGTGGGGGGCAGGGGGGGAATGCACTTGGTTTAATATAAGAAATGGCGTATTTACAACTCATTAAAAAGAGAATAATTTACATGGCATTCAGTCACTTGAAAGCTTTAGGAAGAGGCATGCCCAGGTTCTGGAGTCCAGTGCAGTCCAAGGAGGCAGAAAAGTGCTTTGGCTTCTGTTTGACGGCTTTGTGTGCAATTGTTTCTACGTGGGACGGCCTTGGCCAAAGCGACTTTTAATCCTAGATTTAAGAGAAATACATGGGGTTTTTTACACACAGAGAGAGAGAGAGACAAAAGGTGCCATTGAAAGTTATTCACAGCAATGATTGTAACCGGCTCAGTGGTCATTAATTGCCAATTATAGAACAGTTCATTTGATACAGGCATAGGCAAACTCGGCCCTCCAGATGTTCTGGGACTACAACTCCCATCATCCCTAGCTAACAGGACCAGTGGTCAGGGATGATGGGAACTGTAGTCTCAAAACATCTGGAGGGCCGAGTTTGCCTATGCCTGGTTTGATACTTTAGTGACTTCTGGTCATCTGCACATTGTCATTAGTGATTCAGTATTAATATTAACTAGACTAGAACATTATAACACCAGCACCAGAAAAATAAAAATAACTGCCAGTTAGGGTGGTGTGCTTTTTAAGTTTAGAACTGACCAAAGCAAGCAAGTAATGCATAATTAGCATAAGGAATGTATTGGTACTAAGAGAACCCCCAAGTAAAATCCCTAAATCAGGTACAGGTCTTGCAAATTAAATTAAGTCGCAGCAGCAGTTCACAGAACATTCTGGGAGTTATTGTGTCAGAGTGGAGATACCCTAATTGTAGGGGGAAGTCTTGCTTGCCATTTCATATAAAGGATTTGGCAGAGGAACACTTTGATAAGATTTTGTCAAGACGCCTTGCTTCTCTCATCTTTTCCTCCCCATCCCATTTGAATTAAAGGGTTTACCTCATATTTTTTTCTGGGACGTTCTGGCGGGTGTTGACCTGTGCCGCTGCCCTGATCTGAGCTTCAAGTCTTGCATAAATCCCAGCTGCAGACTGAAAGTCGCAATAGACAAATCAAGAAAGTGTTAACCAAATTGCGCTTTATTTTTTAATGCATGCACCAAAAGGCAAGTTAGGAGGTAGAGTCTTGCTAACCAAGGGTGAAAGTGGGACAGAGTTCCCCCCAGCACCAACCCCAGACTCACTTCTTTGTTCTCTTTTGATTTTGTCCGGTCAAGCTCCCCCAGCCTCATTTTTATTAGGTGTCCGGTTATTTCGACCATCCTCCGCTGATCTGCAAGCAACATGAAATAGCAACAGAGGATCAGAAAGGGCTTTTCTTGTGCCGTGCCGACACCACTGTTGCAAAGCAAGAGGAAGAGGTACAATTGCCTCTGCCAATCACGCTTGCAAAGATGTCACTCCTACATCTACCTTTGTATCAGTTTAACAATCATGCCCCTCCCCAATAATACTGGGAAATGCAGACTGGTAAGGTGCTGGGGTTTTGCTGCAGGGAGATCCTCCCTGCCCCAACACTACAAAGCTACAATTTCCTGGTGCCATAGAGCAGTTTGTGTGTTTGTTGTGCATATGCTACATACACAAGGGGCCCTTCATCCCAAAATTTCAGAAGTTCCTCATTTAGCAAGTTCTTCTGTTAAGGTGGGTTAAGCGACATGACCTGGGAAGCTTCCTTTCATAGGAGCTGATTCTGTGCACGTCAGAGAAAGCACAAGAGGCAGTTCAGTTCAGCTTGTCAAGTATATATCCCTAGTTACTTTTTATGAGGCCTATAGGGCTCCATTGGCATTAGAAAAGGAAGTACAGCAGTACCTCTGGTTGCGAACGGGATCCATTCCAGAGGCCCGTTCGCAACATGAAAAGAGCACAACCTGAAGCGCTGTATCAGCGCAGCGCAATTTGGTGCTTGTCCGCATACGCGAAGCGCAATTTAGCACTTCTGCGCATGCATGAGCGGCGAAACCCGGAAATAACCCTTTCCGGTACTTCTGGGTCACCGCGGGACGTAACCTGAAAGAACGTAACATGAAGCAAACGTAACATGAGGTATGACTGTACAGGCACAATTTCTCTCTCATGGAACCCTGCCATATCCATATTCACGCAGCTGTGGAATGAAGCTTTTCTTTATTTCCTGTTGCTACACCACGTAAGTCAGGCAAATGTTTTGGAAAATGTATACCTTACCTTCCTCTCTCTGAGCATCCTGGTTGAATCTAAGTGATCTGGATGCGTCCCACTTATTCTGCTGCATGCTGACACTAATTAAACAGCAGAGAAGCCATGAGAAACAAAAACCAAAGCAATCAGCACAATTTTGTTCAAAAGTCAGGCACCGTTCATAGGGTCACAATTGCTTACTGCTCTCACTTGAAACCACCTCTTGCTTTCTGCAGGGACCTCTGGAATACGGGGCAAAGTCGTTCATTCAGTCGCCATGCCAAAACCATGGCTTGGCACGCCAGAAATAAGCCTTGTGCTCACATACTCCTCCTCCTCCTCACATGTTCAGTTAGTTTGCCATTGCATCCAAGCCAGAAATGCAAACTACTGTTTGAAAGCTGGCTTGTAGTTGGTTTGGAGATGATACACCAGCCACATTTTGTCTGTTTAGGTATAGACTATCTGGGCATTCAAAATCCTTGTGTGCTGTTCCAAACTGCATGGGGAGCCTCCATAGGTAGAAGGGCTCTCTCCCACTTTCACCCTCAAACGCATGGGGAGCTCTAAACAGTGTAAAAGTGATGCTTGGGTGCGCAGGGCTTGGCAATGAATCCTTGTTCACTGCCGCATGTTTGTTTTCACCTAAGGAGACTGAATGCCCAAACAGGACTTAGGTTTTCTCTTGAACAAGGAATAAACTAACTGAGAATGTGAAGGAAGGAAGAAGCACATGAGTGAAAGTCTCATACCTGTAGCACAAGAACTATGCTTTGGCATTCTGTGCGAACCAGTCCAATGAGTGGGGATTATCTTTTCCTAAAAGCATTCTTTATCATTGCTGAATTGACTGCACTGGATTCCCGTTTAATCTTAAGGAGAATGAAGAACGAACCTAAATTGCATCTGGTGTCCAGAGGTACGCCAGCTCTGAACATGAAGGCTCAGCTTAACCATCATAGTCAATAGCCACTGAGACACTTACACTTCATGGATTTGCCTAAGCATTCTAATTGCATTTCCTTTAAAAATCAGCCAAAATATTAGTTGAACGCATGATAGATAAAGCAAGGATATGTACAATTTTATAATATGCAGAGAACAATATGTGCAAAGAAATCAGAGAGGGGAGCTGAGGGAAGTCCTTGGTGGGGGGGAGAGGGAGGGGTGGGGGGAAAGAAAAAATAATGTGATTATTTGGATTGATATTCTGTTATGCTGAAATTGTTTAATAATTTTTTTAAAAAAAAAAAAATCAGCCAAAATACTTACATAAAAGGAGATGCATCTCTGGAATTAGTCTGTCGAAAGAAAGGCAGAATAAAGACTGTATGCTTAAATTCCTTAGATCAGTGTTACTTCTTTAGAATTTCAAGCTGCCAAACTGAATAGGATTCTACTCAAGACACAGTTGTTCACAGCAAAAATAAAAGCATTTTTAAAAGATAATGTTTTAAAGTCAAATTTAGCATATTGCAACAGATTCTGGAGGCAGATAGATATATATGGGTAGGCAGAGCAATCCTAAAAGTGGTTAGAGAGGCCACTGGAAGCAGACTAAGTGCTAAACCACTGACATAACAGTACTTATTCACCTGAAAGAGTCCTCAGTATACAAGTGGAAAGCTCCACAGGAACAGATATACTGCCAGCTGTGTTCTGACAGCAGGCATTACTTCCCCTCTCCCTGACCCACAGCAAGCTGACAAGACTTTGGATGTAGCAGAGCAACCACCATGCAATCTCCCTACCTCACCACAGGATTACAGCCTGAGAAACAGTGCAATTCTATCCATGTCTACTCAGAAGGAAGTCCCACTGAGTTCAGTGGAGATCATCCCCAGGTGCACACTGATAAAAGATTTCAGCAACTCTCACTGGATGCAGCTTGATCTTCAGGACCAGGTTAAAAAACTAAATCAAAGTGAAGTTCATGCTGTCCTCAGTAAAGTAACAAAGGTATAAGATGAATCCACAGAGAAATAGCCAGATTTATGTCCTCGCAAAGGTTGCATAATAGTTGATAAGATCTCTCAGGATTTACCTTCTCCAGATTCTTTTCCTTCTTTTGAACACTGGGTGAAGACACTTGTTTCTTTGGATGTCTGTGGGATTTCTTTGACCGCTCTTTTCTTCCTGCTAATAATATGCGCAAGTCAATTAGAAGTCGCCCCTCCTATTTATCACATTCAAAGAAAACAGCCAATTGATGCAATTCTGAAATCTCTCTCTCTCTTCATGGCTGATCTATAGAGGAAATATGAGCAGTACTGCAAAATGTGACAGATTTGTCTCCCTGTGCAGTGACTTTCGTCATCAAATAAAATGGCAAACACCAGTTAATTTATCGCTTTTGCATTATCTATATATTGCTTCTAAGCAGTTTACAAGCATAAAAAAAATTACGCAAGCATTAAATATAAACATCCATGATTAAAAAATGCAATGAAACAATAACATTAAAACATCACAGCAAATAAAACTAGAAGACTCTGCTTGTGAGGTCAAGGGAGTATCACTGTAAACAGGTGCATCTTCCATAGCCAGTGGTATGCCAGTACAGATGGGGCTTCTTGCGTTTCAGTAGTGAGTTCATTTCCTAACAGCCATGCCACCAGTGAAGAAGCACATCATCACAAGCCAATAATCATTAGTTATTCTATTTAACAGATTAACTTCTTCACAGCCAAAAGCTACTGAAGCAGTGAGAAATGAGATAAAATACAAAAGACTGAAAACGACAAAACCATTTCTGCAATTGGTTTTACAATTCATATTTCGTAAAATGGCTTGTCTAATTTCACTCGGTAACCAGAGGACTGGAGCGGCAGTACTCTGTGCAAGATTAGGAAGTGGTAAGAGTAACTGTGTTCCCCTTGCTGATCTTAAAGTCCTTAATGAATTTATTCCACCCCATCACATACTTATAATTCCACTTCAAACCTGTTCCAACCCACAATTCCATAACATTCCACAATTTGTTTGTTTGTTGTTTTTAAAAACCTTCCTGGCCAGTACACCAAAATGCTTAAAAGGTGAAATAGGTGGGCCAGCACTGCACTTAAGAGTGCATGGATTACATCCTTTAAAGGGAGGAGGAGGAGGAGGAGGAGGAGGAGGAGGAGGAGAAGAAGAAGAAGAAGAAGAAGAAGAAGAAGAAGAAGAAGAAGAAGAAGAAGAAGAAGAGGAGGAGTAATTTGGATTTGATATCCTGCTTTATCACTACCCTAAAGACTCTCAAAGCAGCTAACAATTTCCTTTCCCTTCCTTCGCCACAACAAACACTCTGTGAGGTGAGTGAGGCTGAGAGACTTCCGAGAAGTGTGACTAGCCCAAGGTCACCCAGCAGTGCATGTGGAGGAGCGGGGAATCGAATCCGGTTCACCAGATTACACGTCTACCACTCTTAACCATTACACCACACTGGTTCTCAAGATGTTGAGCTGTGTGTAACTCTATGGAGGTTTATGCTCACCTGCATCACACATAGATTTTAAATTACAATACTCGCTTAATTTTTAATTTAGTATTGTAATTAAAAATGATAGAGCTACTTGTGACAAGGTTTGTTTTTCCAACAGGCAACCTTCTCTCTCTCTCCCTCTCTCTCTCTCACACACACACATGGGGGAGGAGAAGAATCCATAACTGCTAGCAGAGAATCCCTGCAAGGTCACAGGCAGGGAATATATACCTGGTTTCTTGTATACTTCTTCCTCATCGCCTACTTCATCCTCTGTGACCTCAGAGCCAGTGGTGTATTCATCATCTTCTGAAAGCAACAACTGTTGTTTCTATTGTCAAGGAAAAAGCATAACAACTATCACTTTTTCTCTCCAAAAGACCACAGGTTCCTCCTGCTCTGCAAACCAGTAAAAAAATTAAGGCCTGACAGGTAAGCAAGAATGACAGCTGACATCCTCTAACTGCTTTTGCTGAAGAGCCTTCGTCTCCTCCTAATCTGTAAAGGTAGAGACCAAAACAGACTACCCTACCTTACTCCAAAAAAGTTTAACTAGAAACAACTTCAGTCTCAAATTTTGCAATACTCAATTATGTTACATCACGGCTTCTAGGCCAAATTTGAGTCAAAACTCAAACAACTGTGCTAGGAATCAGTGCTGCAGGCTGATAAGACCATTTGTGGTTTTTGAAAAAGAGATGCATTTAAATAGGTATCCCACCCCAATGCATTTTAATTGCCTTTTTCTTCTTTTTAATGATCACGCTGCTCGGTGGTTTAAACATGACAGCTAGTGCAGCACATACAGAATATTTAAAACACAAAAAGAACCAGCACATAGAATAGGAATAACTCGGGCAAACATACCAGCTGGAGAGTCCAGTTTTTCAGAGAAAGGAACTAGAGAAGGAAGGGGGGGAAAGGAAAATTAAAACTGGCAGTGGTAGGGTTACCGGCAGCACCTTTCATGCAACCTATTTGTGCATGAAAGGACACTCCAAAACATCTTTCAGATAAGAACGGTCCTCCCTCTGTGTGTATTTTCCAACTAGCGCCCATGTGACCGACTAATGAACGCTTGCATTCTAACTCAGGTGCTTTCCCCTCCATTAAGATAACAGTATTTCCTATTTATATTCATTCCTCCATGGACACTATTTCAAAACACTACTCTGAAAGGATTCCACATAGATTCCACACAATGTTCCATTCCATAATATGGACACATGGGTAACAAGCATGTGAAGGAGTCTCTGCAGCATGCCGCCCCAGCCCCTTGTAAGATTCCCTGGATCAATCCCAGTTCACACCCACTTAGAGGGACCCCTTCAGATGGATGCAAATTGCGCATCAGCTGCAGAGCACAGCCAGTGCAGTTAACATATGAGAGTGCTGGAGGTGAAATAGTTAAACAGGTTACCCAATCAGAACCCAGGGGGGTGGAGTCAGAGGGACTATAAAACCAGCTCTGGGAGGGGCAAAGGGAGGAGTTTGTTGGGAGTTGGGTGGTTGGATGGAGTGGGAGTGAATTGGGATAGAGTCTGTGGATGGGTTGAGTTAGTATAGCGAAATAAGCTGAGTCAGGAACAGTTAGGAGCTAGGAAGACGAGTAAATATCTGAGAGGTGGTTTAGTGAGTGAGAGCAGGTAGCGGAAGTTATAGGTCTGGATAGGCACCCCATGATTGTAATTGACCGATACCGTTTAAGAAACCCCACACTTGTTAAACTGCAATAAATAAACAGAAGTTTATGTTCCAATTTAAGCCTGACTGGACTCAGTATTGTACCAGGTAAGGCCTGGTTGGTGGCAGCGAGAAATAAAGTGGTAGCACAGGGATCAATAGATGGTGAAACGTCCGGGGACCCTGTGTTATTGCCACAAATACATCTACACCTAATGACTGGAGCTTCATCCTAGTATATTCAAAGTTACTGAGTTATTGAGCCAGACTATAGTCAAGCAATATGAACAATGTGGAAAGGAAAAGCAGAGGGACGTGGGGAAGGATACTCACGGCATTAATTTCTCCTGTTCTGGGGCCCCACGGTGCATTTGGCTCCAATAGCACATCACATTCAATACTCTTCTCGTCATTCAGTCCAATTCCAGAATCACTTGAAAAAATAAGTATTGAGGAATATTATGGACTGGGTTGTTACTGATTCTAAAGAAGTCTACCCGAATGGTGGGGTGCTTGCCCAGGAAAGATGAAGACATACCTCTTTTCTTACCTGTTTTGGTCTTTTTCAAAAGGCACAACAATCACATTTCTGTGCTGAGTCAGATCGTTCAGTATTTTAGCAGTCTGGTAGGGAACAGCATCCACACCTTCTCCTCCAGCAGGCAAGCCAATCACATGGTCCCTTACTTTGCATCCCTTCCATTAAAGAGAGAGAGAGGGGGGGGGAGGGTTAGCTAAGGTACTTCCTTAACACAGACGTAATTGCAAATCATGGATAGTGCTGGCCATGGTTTGAAAGATTGCTTCAAATCAGGGTTTCACGTTCTAATTTGTGGCCAATCCTAGTTTGGATATTAGGATTCAACGCCTAACCATGATGAAGAATTAGATATGCTCATGGATAGAGTACAGTTAGCTTGCATGTTAGCTAGATAACACATCGTTTTAAATAATGACTCCAGCTCAGGCAATTATACAGTGGGCCTTAACGCACCTGGCCAGGGGGTGGAAGGAATCACCCCATACAGTGGTGCCTCGCAAGACGAAAAGAATCCGTTCCGCGATTCTCCTTGTCTAGTGGTTTTTTCGTCTTGCGAAGCAAGCCCAT
Source organism: Podarcis muralis (assembly GCF_964188315.1). Taxonomy (NCBI): domain Eukaryota; kingdom Metazoa; phylum Chordata; class Lepidosauria; order Squamata; family Lacertidae; genus Podarcis; species Podarcis muralis. Next base: position 8,598,769 of record NC_135657.1, read on the forward strand.
TGACAGCTTAGCGGATTAGCGCTACAGCGGTCTAGCGGCTTTTCGCGATCAGCTGTTAAGCGGGTTATCAGCGGAACAGCTGATAGGCGGCTTGGCGGCTTAGGAAAAGGGGGGGGCGAAAAAAACCCGCGGGGACGCGCAAGATTTTTTCGTCTTGCGAAGCAACCCCATAGGGAAATTCGTTTTGCGAAGCGCCTCCAAAACGGAAAACCCTTTCGTCTAGCGGGTTTTCCGTCTTGCGAGGCGTTCGTCTTGCGGGGCACCACTGTACTTTTGTTGTGTATAAAACACGGTTCAAGAGAAGGTGGCTTGTGGAAGGAGCAAAAAAGGTTTTAAAGAGTCTTTCCCCAAAATACATACTTTTGGAAGAGGAGCAGGATCAAATCTCAGAACCTTCTGGTTACAGCAGGGATACACTCCAGTACCATTGGAACCAATAGCACCTACCACGCCAGGGTAGACAACTGGCTGAGGGTGGTATTGGCAATGGGAGAATTCGGTACACAGGAAAGTCTGCAAGGGAGATGCAACAACGACAACAAAATCACTACTCTCAAGATCAAATATTCCCAAGTTTAAGGTGCAGAAAGGGTTTACAGCAGAACACAGAGGTATCTTCTAACAAATGGCTGTATACTAGGATGTACAAGCTAGCTGATGTTGCTCTTATTCTTTAAAACAGCACTGATTAAATTAAGTGCTGGGTGGCCCATTCTCAAAAGACTTGACCAAATTAGTTCAGCACAAACTATTTATCCCTTATTCATCCTCAATGTACAAAAACATGGGAAGGAATTCAATGTACGGCTATGGCAATTAGTCCATCAGTGAAGCTTTGCACTCTTAACTTATAAGAACTATCTGGAAGATGCAGGGTGTGTTGGTCTCAGAGTTCCAGTGTTTTAGGAAGTTACAGGGGCCTACCAGGGAAACAACCAAGCTGCTTTGATCTTGGAGTAGCATAAGAAAACTGGCAGCTAGTGAGTTGTGTGCAGGTTGGCCATGAAGTACAGGGTGCACTGGACTGGCTAAGAGCCTTTCTTTGTTTAAAAAAAATAAATTGCTTTGTTGCATTCAAAGCCCCCTCCCATCTGTGCTCCAAGAGTGAGTTGGTGGCAACAACAATAACCTAGGACTTGCCGATCAGAAGGTTGGCGGTTCGAATCCCCACAACGGTGTGAGCTCCCGTTGCTCGGTCCCAGCTCCTGCCAACCTAGCAGTTCGAAAGCACACCAGTGCAAGTAGATAAATAGGTACTGCTCCGGTGGGAAGGTAAACGGCATTTCCGTGTGCTGCTCTGGTTTGCCAGAAGCGGCTTAGTCATGCTGGCCACATGACCTGGAAGCTGTACGCCGGCTCCCTCGGCCAATAAAGCGAGATGAGCACCGCAACCCCAGAGTCGGCCATGACTGGACCTAATGGTCAGGGGTCCCTTTACCTTTACCTAAGACTCAACTGGCAGCGGTTGGACAAGGAAAGGGGGTGAGAGGCTCTTCTGAGCATGCCCCCTTTGTCACAGGAGTGAGGGGGGGGCATTATGCAGGCAGAAGCCTTTGTGCTGGCTTCCACTAGTTCAATAGTTGAACCTCACCCTTCGTTCTACAGAATTTGAAAACCTAACTTTGTAAGTTCCAGGAGAGACAGTCAGGGGTGTGCAGAGGTAACCGAAAACACTCACTTGATTACATCTTGAACAGATCAGCCAATTGATAGTTCCCCAAAGGCGCCAATATACATCTCGCCAAGATTTTAATTCTTCAAAAAGACTCAGCAAATACTCATGCACATCCCAAGATTTATCTCTGTATATACAAAGAGGAGCAAGCGGTCAGGCAGATAAAGTGAATAGAATACTTCTCAAGTCCCACTGGTAAGTTTTGTACCCTTTCCCCCTCAATGACAAAGTTAAATTGCACAGAAGAATTAAAACAAGGGCTACAACATTAACCAATTTCTTAGGGTGATGTTGCCTTTTTTTTTTTAATTGCGGGGGGACACATCTTTTTAAATGCTCTCTTAGAGAATAGGCATTCCTTAACGGATTAAATGAGACACCATCCACGTCTCTGGCCACGACACACATGTGTGCATCATCTAAAATCAAAGAGTATATTTTTGCTCTTTAGAAAAAATTATGTCAATTTGATCAATTCAATAATTGACTAAGATTTCGTCAATCTGGTGACAGCCCTTGTTAAAACATACAGTGGTACCTCGGGTTACACACGCTTCAGGTTACATACGCTTCAGGTTACAGACTCCGCTAACCCAGAAATAGTGCTTCAGGTTAAGAACTTTGCTTCAGGATGAGAACAGAAATTGTGCTCTGGCAGCGCGGCGGCAGCAGGAGGCCTCATTAGCTAAAGTGTTAACAACGGTTTCAGGTTAAGTACGGACCTCCGGAACGAATTAAGTACTTAACCCGAGTTACCACTGTACTATATTTGCACTCAGCCATCACCACAGTGATGACAAAGAGGAGTGAAAGGGCGGCAGGCAGGCTACCTGTGCAGCCTTCCCATACTTTTGTCACTGCTGCTGCCACTGGCGGGAAGCAGAGGAACACAGGGGGAAAGACCACCCCGCAGCTGAGGAGCTTTCCCCAGCCCCCTTAACCCGCCATCGCGAGAAAGAAGTCTGGGAATGAAGGGGAGCAAGTCTTTCTAACCCTTCGTTCCTGACCCCTGTACTGCTCTAGTATTAATAACTGGATCGTGACACTTAACTATCATATACAGTACATCTTTATTAGGGACGCGGGTGGCGCTGTGGGTAAAAGCCTCAGTGCCTAGGGCTTGCCGATCGAAAGGTCGGCGGTTCGAATCCCCGCGGCGGGGTGCGCTCCCGTTGCTCGGTCCCAGCGCCTGCCAACCTAGCAGTTCGAAAGCACTCCCGGGTGCAAGTAGATAAATAGGGACCGCTTACTAGCGGGAAGGTAAACGGCGTTTCCGTGTGCGGCTCTGGCTCGCCAGAGCAGCGATGTCACGCTGGCCACGTGACCCGGAAGTGTCTCCGGACAGCGCTGGCCCCCGGCCTCTTGAGTGAGATGGGCGCACAACCCTAGAGTCTGTCAAGACTGGCCCGTACGGGCAGGGGTACCTTTACCTTTACAGTACATCTTTAAGGTCACCATTGCCCTAGTGGACTGACCTCTGTTCTGGGACTGAAGCCCTGGAAGAACAGAGAGCTCAGATTATAATTAAAAAGTCTGTTATGATGCAGATTAAATAGAATCTGTGAACACACCCTGTAAAAATGTTGTTACAATATGATTTATGAAGCACCTTATGTGTACATAGATAATGTTTCCATGCTGATCTACATTGATCTTTCCAGGAACACATGGGATCCTTCTTTCAGTGTCCTTAATTAGGAGTTTCTTACATAAGCAGCACCTATTTTTTTAAAAAAGAAAGTTATAGCATGAGAGATTTGCAATGAGAACAAGGAAGAATATGCTGAAATAAGATCAATAAGCGGACAGTTGTCTACCTGTACAGAGTTGCTGCGCTTCCCTGGGAATCTGGGTTCTGGTAATCTAGGTCAAACAATCTCTCTATCTTCTTACAGAAAAGTTTGCTGTCGGTAACAAAAAAAACACTCATTATAAAAATGAGTTATCTGCATATAAACGCAGACTTGCCATGGACAAATGCAATGAAATTTGGAATCCATTCTTACAAATACTGCAATACTGTTAAGAGCTGGTGAAGTACACAAACAACCTTGTAAAATATACAGTTTTGGGTTTCTCCCCACCTTTTCTGTTTTCCCTTCTGCACAGGTTGTTTCTCTTTCTCTTTTTCTCTTTGCGTCTCACCATGTCTGGTGCACATATAGTTATGTACTTTTTGAATTTTCAATAAAGATGTTTTTAAAAATAAATAAATAAAAATGAGTTAACAACTAAGTGCCAATGCAGGTGGCTCCTGCTGGATCTCTGAAAGAAAACAATAGCACAAAATGGTGCCACGACTGAGAATTCCCTCCTCTGGGTCATGAGGTGCATTTCCAGCGGATGTGGCACAACCAGGAGGGCCTCCTCTGGTCATCAAAGTTGTTGGGCTGATCTATATCAGTGTTCCCCAACCTTGGGCCTCCAGCTGTTTTTGGACTACGATTCCCATCATCCTTGACCACTGGTCTTGCTAGCGAGGGATGATGGGAATTGTAGTCCAAAAACAGCTGGAGGCCCAAGGTTGGGGAACACTGATCTATATGGTGGAAGGGGCTCTTAGATGCCCTAAGCATCTCAGACCAGCTTTTATACAGCAACACCTTAAACTTGGGCTTAGTAGCCAACTGACAACCAATGTAAACGCTTCAGTAGAGGTGTTCTACGTGCATGGAAAGCTGCCACACTTAGCAGTTCGCACCAGCTGCTGAACCAACCCCAAACGGCAGCCCAATGTAAACTACACTGCAAACATCTGGATAACGCTGCAGGAAAACGAAAAGAACGGCTAATTCTTACATTACGAGGCAGCAGGATTTTTAAAAAGTACCTCTTAAATTTATCTTTCTTGTCCTTCACCTCCTCTATTTCATTATGTGTGAAAAGATCCGCAATGCGCGTTAGGAGATTAGAATTGATGCAGTTCATATTGCACGGCGTGGCTACGATGGCACTCATATTCTTGTGGCAATAATTAATACATTTCTCCACCTAGGAAAACAGGAAGATAAAATGTGGATGTTGCACACTCAATAGTGATAATGAAATATCTTAACACTGTACAGGCAACACCCCATTCATGTGCAGGTGCCATTTCTGACTGCTCCATCCGTCAGTGGGAAGACTGCATGAATGTACATTTCGGCCACCTCACCCTCTTTTGGCGCCAAAAACAGTATGCATGTCAGCGGTTGCTGATCACATGTGAGTGGGGCATTGTCTGTATGTAGGAAGGTTTTTTGTGAGAGGAGCTCTAGAAACAGCTCCAATAGCTCAGAACCCCACATCTGTTATATACTCACTAAAGAATCCATCTTCAGAAACTCAGAGGAAATAAGAATCGAAATGACATTGCTTGGTTCTAAAGAAAGAAGGAAGAGAAGGAAGAGAAAAGCATTATTAGGATTAATTACAGTTAACCTTGCACATTGCTTGTAAAAGGAAACACTACAAGAGATTCTTTGCATCACAAAATCCACATTCCATTAAAGAGGAATGGGAAGAGAGTTTGGGAACTTGGTTCAGTCCCTTCTAAAGGAGGGAGATCTAATGACATAGCATGACTGGGCCTTGTAATTCTTCTGAAATGAGGCCCAAATAGCTGCCTCTCTCCTTTCCATTCCCACCACCCCCACCAGAAAGAATGTGTTAGCCTAAAACTAGCTATTCACATTTTGAAGGCAAAGCAAGCCAAATTAGATTAAGAAGCTGGAGAAAAATAATATTGTACCTAAAGCTGAAATGAAAAGTTAAGAGCCTGGATTCACATCTTTACAAATACGTTCCATAAAACTATGGCATTTGAGTATGAAGTTTCCAACTCGGTTAGGGTGGGTGTTCTCTTATTTGAAGGGAGGTTTGAGGGTTTTGATAGAAAAATGAGTGCAAACACTCCAAACATCCAAAGCAAAAACCTCAGTTTCTCCAAAACTGCTGAGTTAAATTACAGGTAGGTAGCTGTGCTGGTCTGCCGTAGTCGAAACAAAATAAAAAAATTCCATCCCGTAGCACCTTAGAGACCAACTCAGTTTGTTCTTGGTATGAGCTTTCATGTGCATGCACACTTCTTCAGAAGTGCATGAAGAAGTGTGCATGCACACAAAAGCTCATACCAAGAACAAACTGAGTTGGTCTCTAAGGTGCTACTGGAAGGAATTTTTTTTATTTTGCTGAGTTAAATGTCATTCAGAGTTTGAAACATTCAACCTCAGACACATGCAAACTAGACACTATTCAAGAAGACCTTTTCTAAAAAGAAAAAAGGGTCTGCTCCAAACACTTAGGGTTTAAGGTCAGGTTTGAAAGCAAAACAAGCATATGACTGAGGGCAACCAAACTGTTCCCCATACATGTGACACCTACTTCCCTTTAGCCTGTTCCCCCAGCTGATTTTTTTTCTAGCCAAGCTCACATCTGTTAGTGGACCACAGATGAGGAGAGTAGCATTTGCAAGGGACAGGTGGAGGTAAGAGTATCAGTTTAGCACCCCATCCCACCTGTGTGATCCTTTTGCTCTAAGAATTGCCCCCCTTTCCTCTTTGTGTGTGACTAGGGAAGATCCAGATCCAACCAAGCCAGTCTGCCAGCATCACATCCAATTTGGACCATAGGTTTCAACAGTCACCACACAGAAAACAGGATAGAACTAACAATTGTTGGAACAAAATCATCTAAAGGAGTTCAAGTATGTGCAGCTCACAAGAGTGATCCAGAGTGAACTCTCAGTGATTTAAAGAGAGAGGGGAGGAAGAGGTTGAGTGTGCACTTAATTCTTGCTTTGATTTATTCTCTGGATCACACCAGAGTGATGACTAAAATTATTTCCCTTCAAACTGCTAGCTTATTTAGGTACTCACTTAAATGGAAGATACCCAAACTCTTATTAATATTTTCTGTCCAACCTTCCAAGACCTTTTAGATGATAACCAACTCTAACGTTCTTTTCTCTGACTCTTTTGATTCTTTTTGTATTATTATTAATTAAATTTATATATCACCCTCCATCCAAAGATCACAGGGTGATTCACAACATAATCTTTGCTCCTCTCCTCTGATTTTTTTTTTTTTAATTTGCAGGTTAAACCAGAGCTCCCCCCCCCCTAAAGTCCAGGTACAGGCATAAATCTGCCCTGTTGGGAGGTGAGGACCATCTCATCTGCTCACATGCTCTTTCCCCCTTTTTCAGAGCTAACCATGGTTAGCAGCAAACTAGAATTTGCAACCATGCAAATCCAGTTCTAACCACCGTGGCAAACTGCAGATCAGAGCCAACAATGGTTAACCTTGAAAAGGGATGGGTGGGAATTCATGTGTGAGAGGGGGAAAGGGGTATTAAGAGACTAAGAGTGCAGGATAACATTCCCTAATGTCAAAGGCAATATAATTAGTTTTATTAACTTTCCAGCCAGCTTCAGTTTTCCCAGCTATTACAGATTAGGTTTTTATCGGTTAAGGCAGAAAATGGCAAGGAAATTACCTCGCAAAACAAATTTTCACACAGAATTTTGGTCTGAAGTAGAAGTCAGGCTTTTCAATAAATGAGTCTGCAGGAAACATTAATAGATTTTCCTTTTACCTAAGGCAGGTATTTCATGCACCTCATACTCCTTAGTGTTCCTTTTAACATATCTTATCAACCAGTTAAAGATGTGAACGTCACAGTGAACTGAAATGTCCACTTCTTCCCAGCGCTGGGCATCCACTGACAGATATTCAGCAAAGTACTTCATTTCAGAAATCAACAGATCTCGCGGGCAAACAAAATCTTCTTTCAGATTTTTTGCTTCATCACACACATGGATCACCATATTTGGCCTTTATTTGAGAAGAAGAAAAAACCACAGGGAGGAAAATTATTATAGCTTGTCAAACAGGAATGTCAGAATGATTTACAAAGATATTTTACCTCAATTTTAAGTTTAGACAGTTTTTAATGCATATGAACACATGCATGGTTTGGAGCATACTTTTACAATATAATAATACGGATTTTAAGCTATATCTACGATTTTGTTTAAAAGTTTAGAAAGAAAATTAAAAGGTATGGGGAAATGTAAGCTACACATTGGAGCAAGTTTGGCCTCATGGATGGTGAGCTAGGTGAATCTACAAAACCCACTTCACGACTTAGATCATTTCTAAACTCAAAGAAGAAACCTGGCAGCTAGCTGTCAACTTTCACACCTCTAGTTGCAAAATGGGCATACTGATGTTATGTACGTGTGCAAATTCTGCAGCAGAAAGGAAAAATGCAAAATATGGCACTGGCCACTAAATTAAAGCTTCCAGAAAATGCCAAGGCCAAACTAGATATACGCAATAATCTCTGATCTCTCCTGTTTTTAATTGAAAACCAGGTGTAGATCTGGTCAGAGGAAGCAGCCCTGCTTAACACTTTATTCTACTCCCTGTAGAAAAGCTGCTGAAGAGGCATGATTCTGAGCAGAAAAAAGTCACAGGGGAAGGGTTAAGTAACCAACTTAAACTCACAGCATCCTCCAGCTACATTTCATTTAAAAAATGGCTGGAAGACACTCACAAATATCTACTGGCTGGCAGTAAAGGTAAAGGTAAAGGGACCCCTGACCATTAGGTCCAGTCGTGACCGACTCTGGGGTTGTGGCGCTCATCTCGCTTTATTGGCCGAGGGAGCCGGCTTACAGCTTCCGGGTCATGTGGCCAGCATGACTAAGCCACTTCTGGCGAACCAGAGCAGCACACGGAAACGCCGTTTGCCTACCCGCCGGAGTGGTGCCTATTTATCTACTTGCACTTTGATGTGCTTTCGAACTGCTAGGTTGGCAGGAGCTGGGACCGAGCAACAGGAGCTCACCCCGTCGCAGGGATTTGAACCGCCGACCTTCTGATCGGCAACTCCTAGGCTCTGTGGTTTAACCCACAGCGCCACCCACGTCCCTCACTGTCTGGCCGTAGTTTGGCCCTAAGTTCTCATTTTTATTTTTATTTTATGATTCTAGCACATATGACTTGAAGTTATTGTTGTTTGTTTTAAACTGTTATTGTAAGCCATTAAGGCTGCCGTGTGATAAGGCACAATATAAACCTTAAAACTCAAATGTGTAGATTATGCTGGCTGACCTCTCCAAGGCCAGAGGGGTGGCGAAATAAGACTGGTTGGAGTTGGAGCTTATTGCTCTTCAAGCTCCAGTCGAGGACTAGCGGAACCAGAATAAATGATGAAAAATGAGAAGTCTCACAAGTGTGTTTAATTGGCTTATGTTATACTCATCACAGAACCTGGGGGAGTGGCGGCAACACAGAACACACATCCCTTTTCTACGTGCACAAGCATGCAGCATATTTAAGAAAAATAATACCCAAAATAGGTCTCTTGTTCTAGTTACTACCCAGCCCCAATTACATTTGTGGTGTGAACTGTTCACTGAACTGTGGTCAACAAAATCATCAAGGGGTTACTATAAACAAAGCCTCTCCACATTAGGAAGAATGGAAATGTATGCAAATTCTGGGGTTTGGGTTCTCCAGTACCAGATATATCCTCAGGCTACTCCAACATTCAACTCTTTAGAAAGTTCTAGTGAAGGGGTATAGTGAACACCTATGTCAAGATAAAGCTACCCTGTTCATTATTCCTGAGAGATGACCCCACATCTATCATTATTCATACATGTATTTTCAATGGATGCACGTTGCCTTTCTAGTCGCAGACAGGGGCAGAGAGAAAGAAAAAATAGCATTCCACAAAAGCAGAAAGGTATTTCTTCTGCTTTATTCAGGAGTGGAGAACCCTTTTTCTACCAGGGGCCTATGTCCCACACAGGTGGGCAATCAGGCGCCACACACAAATATTAATGAACTGTATCACAGGCTATTACAGATAATTTTATTATGATAAACATAAATGTTACAACACCTAGGAAGATAGTATTGGGCTGTTGCCAAGCTCTTTCCTTCTACGCCATCCTCAGCCCCAAACTGCTGCTTTGTAAAGTCTCTGGAAACATCCAATGAAAGGTCCCCAAACCACAATTGAAATGAACAGGGAAGGTCTCACTGACAGTGAAAATAAGTGTATACTTATGAAATGGAACCTTCATGCCTGGCAGAACTTGCTTGATTAGGGCGAGAGAGACTGGTGTCTTCCTGCAAGCTTTGCAAAAGTGATTTCCAAGCAAAGAGCCATCCATATATTAACCTCTACTGGCAGAGGATTCTCTGCCATCTCCTATCTGGTAATCTGTGTTTATTAAAAGCAAGGAGGGTGCTAGGCCAGGTCTGAGGTCTGTTGACCCCCTCGCTGTCTCCCCAGGGGAACCAAGAATGTAGAAAGGTTAGGAGAGCAGCTGTCTTGCAAGGAAAGCTGCCAGGTGTTCCTCAAAGTGAGCATCAGTCACAGTAGAAAAGTACCTGGGCCAGTTTTGAAAACCGCTGCTCTACAACGCGCCTGTGAACACACGACATATATTTTCAGGGTTCACAGTGGAAACGACAGCAGGATGAAGGCAACATCACTGCGCAAGCCTTTTTACGAAGGTGATGGAGAAGCTTTGCAAGATGGCTGAATGGAGGGCAGGGGGTGGGGAAACAGGCATTCATATTTTATACCATCTACCACCACAACAGATGATTTATTATTCATGACAAAGGAAGTGAAAGGTTGCCTACATTTAACGGAAGAGGGGATACAGAAACACATCCCACTGACTGCTTCCACATTTCAAGTTAGCACACAAGGGAGCATTGTTCCAGCCAGCCAAGGCTAAACATTTACTTCTCTAAATCTATCTCCAAGCTGCACTTAACAGCCATTTCTACCGAATAGAAGGCAAAAAAAAACAACCCTATAGGAAGCTTAGAGGTTCCAGGATACTACAGATTCCAAACCTGAAAGGAGTGCCAGTTCTAGAGAGGAGAAGCTACCAGCATTTTAATGCCTTCCAGTCCCTGAAGGTACTCTTTCACAAGAGCTTATCCTCATTTACTGTTTGTCTAAATTTTTGTTAAAAAATGAGGCCAACGTAACTCTCCCGCCCCCCCACAATCCTTTACCCACCCAATAGAAATCCCACAAATACACAGAGATATAATCCAAGCGTAGAAGAGAACAAACGAATGTCGAAGATTCAGGTTTATCTAGCTTTCCCAAAATCAAACAACCATCTTCCTACCCTTGTGTTTCATCAGCATTTTCTCCACCTTTATGTGCAGGGCCCTTCTCACTTTCTGCAGAGCAATTCCTTGAGGAAGCTACACTTGGCCTTCCTTAAATGCAAGCGGGGAGAAAAAGCATTAAGACATAGTGTTGAGATGGTCTTCTCATTTTCGCCTGGTAAGTGGTAGTCCTATGCCTAGAGGAAAGTGCGATCTAAGGGAGCTGTCCACTTGCTTACTAGATGGATCCTTTTCACACACACTCCTTTAAGGAAAGGCTGGCTTTTAAATTCAATCCAGTCCAGGTGGAAACATATAGAGGAATTGAGGGGTTAATCCTTTCAGTCACCATGTGCATGTCCACACATACAAAAAAGGAGGATGTAAAATCGCTTAAGTCTGTGGGAGAGTTTCTCCTGCCAGTTCCCAAGGACCTCAGAAGCCTGCTCCACAGTAACGCGGAGCAGGGCTTTTAGGGTGGCTGCCCCAGTTCCACAGAATAATGCATTCCTGTCAAGAGACAACAGTCACCAACTAACTGCACCTTCCAGAAACAATCAAAGACAATTTTGTTTCAACAGGATTTCCCAGTTGAATAAGTAGGTCTTTACCACAAGTGTTTACTTTGTTAAAGTTTCGGTCTCGTTTTAAAAGTATTTGCTGTTTTTGTGTTTTAATTATGTGTAAATCGCCTTGAGGCAGTTGTTTAGAAGGCAATCAATAAATCAATGGTATTACAAACAATAACAAAACTGTCATGGCTATGCGTTTGACCTTCTCTTTTACACTTCTCTTTTGGAGAGCAGTAACAGACATCATAATGTCATTAATACTGGGATTCCTCTGCCTGATGTCCATACAGCCAAAAGGAAAAGTATAGCTTTTTTAAACACACACACAACACAACACAACACAACACAGTGGAACCTTTCATCCACCCCCCAAACGACTTCCTACATTGAAGGTTCCTTGTTAAAGTACCAAACATGGAGACAGAAGGTTCCTGTTATCTGGATTTTCTCTTTAAAAGGTTCGTGAACAAGCCCACTGTAGGAGTGTCCAATAATATTCACTTTCCCATTAGGAATATACTTAATGCTAAGTCTCAGAGAGAATTCAAGAGAAACAAAACCCAAGAGCAGTAAGTTCTGAATAAGGCAGATTAAGAATTGCCCTGGGGCATTAATATACTAACTGGAGGCTTGCAACCAAAGGTAAATTTCATTGCTCCTCCTGTCACCTAACTCCAATTCCTCCTGCCACCTAACCCATTGAGACAAATTTAGAATCTACTTTTCACTGGGAGACTGTCCCTTCCACAGCACAACTTCATGCCCTCCCTCTGGCGTGGCTCTTGATTTCATTCAGCTCTTTTCTCTTCTCCCATGGTCTATGTATTATCACATGCTCACTATGCTTCTGCTTCTCTCCCTTGCACCACCTGCCTCTCTGTCACTCAGCCCCACCACGATTTCACTGCTGTGCATCTCTGGCTCTTCTCCTTCTCCTTCTCAGCCATAAAACACACTTTGTATGCGGTCTCTGCTGAGTCACTAGTCTACTCCCATGTGGAAGTGGCATGGTCTTCGGCAGAGACAGCTCACAGACCTGCTTAACTAGAACAGGGGAAATCCTATCATTGCTGACCATCTGCCATGCTGCATCGGGCTGATGGACTCTTCAAGACCTTTCACCCCAAACTAGAGCACAAACCTGGGATCTTCCTATTGTCCACTGTAGTAACACAGTTCAAAGACAGCTTAGGGAGTTAGCTGGTTTATCATATGGTTTTATTATATGTGGCTTGTTGCAACCTGAGTTTTTGCAGGCACATTTGATAATTGGTAAAAGCTCAACCCACAATAAGCCATTTCACCTTTGGTTCTTTTAGACAAGTGTATTAGCTTTCAAAAAGGCCACTGTACAGTTCAAGGCAAAGTTACAATGAAATAACAAAAAAAATTCCTTGCAGTAGCACCTTAAAGACCAACTAAGTTAGTTCTTGGTATGAGCTTTCGTGTGCATGCACACTTCTTCAGATACACTGTATCTGAAGAAGTGTGCATGCACACGAAAGCTCATACCAAGAACTAACTTAGTTGGTCTTTAAGGTGCTACTGCAAGGAATTTTTTTTGTTTTGACTATGGCAGACCAACACGGCTACCCATCTGTAACTGGAACAATGAAATAACAATTAATTATATTAAACCACCAGTTAACTGAGACTTTGAAAAGTAAATAGGTAAACTACAGGAAGGGATTGTAATTTAGAGACCAATACTTATGACGAGCACCAGCACTTTAAGGGTTGCTAGCTGACTCTGCTCGGAACAGGTTAAGGATTTCAAATGGATGAAACCTAGCATGCACAATGTTTTGAATGCAGTAGCAGAACTGCCTGAAAGCCTACCATTTACAGAAATTGCATCTTTTTCACTAGGAGGTTCTTGTAACTCTTCCTGGGAATCAAGAAGTGATGATTTGATATAACCAGCCAATGTTTCCATAGGGCTCCCACCACTGGCCATTAGTGGACTGTACTGGTTATCAACTGGAGAACTCCCACTGCTTTTCAGTTCGTCAAACCTTTTTGCACACTGTCAGAAGATAAAAGAGGAGGGATTTTCAGTTTTAGTTCTTGTTGGAAGAAATCCCAGGTATGCCTAGGACATAGATGCTCATCTCCGGGGATCTAAATAAACAACAACTGATATTAACCTTGTGCAGAGCTAGTGACTAAGCCTTTAAGCCTGGTTTCTATGTTTTTTTGTTGGCACCCAAGAATCTGGCAGCTTTTTCAGTGTGAAGGGCTTGTCCTTCCTCTGAGCTAAAGCCCCATTTCATAGCCCATGGTGTAACATCATACAGTGGTGCCTTGCAAGACGAAATTAATCCGTTCCGCGAGTCTCTTCGTCTTGCGGTTTTTTCGTCTTGCGAAGCACGGCTATTAGCAGCTTAGCGGCTATTAGTGGCTTAGCGGCTATTAACGGCTTAGCGGCTTTAAGAAAAAGGAAACAAACTCGCAAGAACTCGCAAGACGTTTCGTCTTGCGAAGCAAGCCCATAGGGAAATTCGTCTTGCGGAACGACTCAAAAAATGGAAAACCCTTTCGTCTAGCGAGTTTTTCGTCTTGCGAGGCATTCGTCTTGCGGGGCACCACTGTACATCATAATTTGAGATGCTGTGTTCAGACAGCATAATGAAGCCATTTTTTTTTCTGGTCTTAGAGGACTTACTATTAGGTTGCAAACTGAAGTTTAATTACTTTATAGTACTGCTAACTCAATATAACAGTCAGTTATTCTCTCAGACGAGGATAGTAGCATCCCCTGTGGGCACTTGAGGACTTGTCAAAGAGTACAAAGAGGAAAGGGTCCTTCCCAGCAAACATATACATGATCTTCCATAGGTATAGAATTTTTATCAAGCAAGAAGATTCTATGAGACATAAATGCCTCTCTTCTCTCTCAGAAGGAAAAGGCAACAGTGATAGAAAAACTAAGGCCCAGGTCTATGATGGCAGCTGGATAAACTAGGACCTCAACTGCCTGAGCAGTGCTACTACCATGATCTCAATACATTCACAAGCTGAGAACACTTGCCTTCTCCATTAGGTACAGTGGTACCTTGGTTTAAGAACAGCTTAGTTTATGAACAACTTGGATTAAGAGTGCTGCAAAACTGGAAGCAGGTGTTTTGGTTTGTGAACTTTGCCTTGGAAGCAGAACATGTTCCGCATGCTGTTGAGTGTGTTCTATTTGTAAACTGAGTCCCCCGCTGCTATGGGAAAAGCACGCTTTGGTTTAAGAATGGACTTCCGGAACGGATTAAGTTCGTAAATCAAGGTACCACTGTACCCACCTTCAGTGAAAGTATAGTTAGAAGAGTAAGACTAATCCAACTGAAACCTTCCCCTAATATTGCTAGCCAGTCACATGAGTAGGGAAGGAGCTTGAGAAGTATTCAGAACTTGGATCATCCTTATAGAGCACCACAACTTTCCAGAACTCCATAAACAAACATTCTTTTCAGAAGCAGCAGAGCAAACAAGTGATGTCACAGTGGATAACTAGTGCTGAATCTTTGTTAGATTGATAGAAGCTTTGCAGAAGTGGAAGTCTGTGCAGCAGAAGTGTCAATGGAAAGTGTTCCTCCCATACAATACTTAAAATCAGCTTTGTTTTATGCCTCACCATTCAACACTGGAA
The DNA here is from genome assembly GCF_964188315.1 of Podarcis muralis. Taxonomy (NCBI): domain Eukaryota; kingdom Metazoa; phylum Chordata; class Lepidosauria; order Squamata; family Lacertidae; genus Podarcis; species Podarcis muralis. The sequence continues at coordinate 8,613,785 of NC_135657.1, forward strand.
GGTATAGAAGCCATCACACATCATGAATGAGCACAAAGGAGCTTCTAGACCTGGCAGTCAAAGTAATATTTAATAGACATGATAACAACAGTACATTAAATGGTATCTGATCTGAATGCCTTAGAGTTCTTTAAGTCAAAATTTCTTCAAAGTTTATTCTTTGTATAGTTTCTTAAATCAACCTTCTGTTCAGCCTCCTACTGTCTTATCTCTTTTACTTTGCACCTGCTGGGTCTGGGTTTTTGTTGTTGTTGGGGGCTTCAGGGCAGGTTTGTTTGCCTTGCGTTATGATTTTAAAAATAGGCTTCTACCACAGAAACAAATCCACACTGGCTGTAATATACATGTGATTCTTCACAGCGTCCATGTGCAACATAAAATAAATGTGAGGTTTAAGTGCCTGGAAGACTGTCAAGCATGAAAACACTGCTAAGGGAGCAAAAGGATTTTCTCTCAGCTGGTTTATGACTGAGCACAAATGTTGGATTTGACTTTAGGTGTGATTCCTTTAACAACTTTGGTTGTGTTTAATTGTACATTAGCTGCCATCAGTTCAATGATTCTCTGCTCTTTAGTCCTCTTTAAGGCCAAAAGAAACAACTATTATTACACATTCTTGTGTGACTTTATTGATTACACAAATAATGAGGCATGTGGTAGAACAGCACCCATAGTTTGCAGCACAGTCTGAAGTACATGAAGTAAATATTTTTCCCTCCCCCTTCCTATAAATAATTCCAGTTTTTATTGATACAAAATACCATTTATCTTTATCTGAGTGTTTACTGTGCTTTTAGTTTTATTTTTAATTTTATGTGATTGTTGCATGTCATATGCTCTAATGTAAATAAAGCTTTATCTTCATTTATCATCATTCAGCCCAGACACTGAGGTCCAGCTCTGAGGGCCTTCTGGCGGTTCCCTCCCTGCGAGAAGTGAGGTTACAGGGAACCAGGAGAGGGCCTTCTGGGTAGTGGCACCCGTCCTGTGGAACGCCCTCCGAGCAGATGTCAAGGCAATAAACAACTACCTGACTTTTAGAAGACAGCTGAAAATGGCCCTGTTTAGGGAAGTTTTTAATGTTTGATGTTTGATTGTGCTTTTAATGTTCTGTTGGGAGCAGCCCAGAGTGGCTGGGAAAACCCAGCCAGATGCGCAATAAATAATAAATCATCATCATCATCACCACTATCTCAATGCAACCATGTTAAACAGTTCAAAGATCGAAATGAATAAAAGCTACATTACAAAATAAGGGAAAACGTACCTCTCGAGATGAATAGCCTGGAACCAGCCTTGCCACGTTGTCCCAATTGATAGGCTGAGGGACACTGAATAAAGAGCAGAGGATCATATCCAAAACCATTTGATTATTGTCGTATGGGAAGTTATTGTTTTCTGAATATCCACGGCTCATTTTTTGGCACTAGAAAGAAAGACATGAAAAAAGAAACACACATAGCTGCACTTTCCTTTAACAACTTTGGTTGTCTTAAATGCACATTAGCTGTCATCAGTTCAATTTGTTTCACACTTCTTAGGCAAAGTAATTACATGGCCAGCACCCGAATTTAGCTGTGTATGTTTTGCCTTACTCATGAACAGACTTTCAACAAATATACCAATAGAGGTATGTAAGTATTTACGTTCTACAAAAGAAAATATCATCACTGTTAAACAGGTTCTCAAAGAGAGTGGCTGCACCTGGGGATGCTTCAGCCAATTCATGGCTCTCTGTAGGATCCTCCATAAATTCAGACTTCAAACTGTTGCTCTGTCTTTCATCTACCTCTATACACATACACCTGCAAACGTCTCAAACGGTACACCCCCATAAGCATATCATTTATTCAGAAAAACGCCCACAATCATAAGAAATGTTAACTTCTGTTTCTTTAAGGTCAGAGATGGTGAATCACCAGCCTGTTTGCCTGATCCTGTGAGTGGTTTTCTGGAGCCTTCCAAGAATTTGGCAGCAGCAAACACCAAAAACATGAACTGCTTTGGGACTCTCCATACAGAGTCAAATGGAGGTCTAAACATCACCAGCACTCAAGAAGCAGGGAGATCCTGAATGAGGCAGCATTACCATGTCTGTTCTGCTGCCAGTTCCACCTCCTTGAGCATTCAATACTCCTCCTATGAGCACGTAGTAATTTCCAGTGTTTCATGACAACTCTCATCACATAGTTACTTCCTCTGCCTGTTCCCAAAAGCTAGGCAGCACTGGCATGAGAAATGCTAATGTAATGAAGAGTCTGCTAAGCAATTAAGAGCTTCTGTAAGTCCAGCCTACAGGGAGCATTTTTGGCTTCAAGCACTCCGGCTATATTTGGGCCTAAATTGGCTCATTAACTACATACACATAGCCAAAATACAGCTATACAATCTTTGAGGTGACTTCAGCTTCTCAGGCAGTTGGATTAAACTAGTGAAAGTTATCCAAACAGCAGTAAGGTTAAACACTGTTATTGATATTAAAATCCAGATTCCAATAAAAAGAAAACAGGAAATAAAACTACACTTGAATCAAAAAGAACCCTGTTTTATTACATAGTTTTAAAAAGCAGCATCCTACAGCTGTGGTTTTCAAACTTTTATCATTGACAGAACCTTTTCCACATCAGCTTGTCTGCCAAGAATTTCCTTCGTGGCTAACACGTATCCGTGCTTAATCCAGACATATGTTCAGGAAACACACTCAGTTCATGAGAAACATTGTTCAGTTCTGCTAGGCCCCACCATCAATCCACTGGAATTGAGAGCACGCTGCAGAATACTCTGACCCACCACAATGCTATGGGTTGCACATGGAAACACTAATAATGTTGAGCAAGCAACATTGCTAACTTTGTCACTGATGGAAGCCTGATGAGCTTCTGAGGAACTCAAGGTATTTCCCCAACAGTTTGACAACTGCTATCCTATACCAATATTAAAAAATAAAACTAAGAATATAATTTCTTCATATGTTAAGATTTACCCTGCGTAGACACAGTGCAAGTCTTCCATTTTGACACCTACAATGGAAGGGGAGAAAAATGCTTCACAGTAGGAAACTGCTATGTGCTGCTATTTATAGTCTCCCATTTCTTAAATAATGAATCACAGCAGAAAGCAACCATGTGAAAATTCAGGAAGGAGAAAAACAGCCAGGGATGGGGGAGAGAAACATTAATTCCAGTTCCATGATACAGCAAATTCAAATGCACAGTTTGGATTTTATTTCATCTCACAAGTATTCAAGTGTAAAACCGAAGTTGCCAACTTCTATCAATTGGCAACTCTATTACATTTATTCTGTTCAGGGAGACATATCATCCTAGAAAAATAAGCAAAGTTTCTTTCTCTTTTTTACTTTAACTTTAAGCCACCAGAAAATGTCTCTCTCTCATCCAGCAGCACATTATCCAATGATGACTGCAGGCTTTGAAAGTTGCAAAGCAGGCAGAAAAGTTCCTCCTGTAGCATACCCACTGCTCAGGTATCAAAATTACAGAAGACTAAATGAGACGGACATGTTGTTTTTTTGTGGGTTACATCAAGCTTTTGAATTATTTCTGTAATTTTGCAGCTGGTAAAAAAAAAAAAGTCTGACCCTGCTAACCATAACTAGTGAGCAGCTGAACTTAAAAGATTGAATGACTTGTAAACATCATAGGCTTTTAGTTCAGTTTATAACAAAGCCTAAGCAAGCACAGTTGATACTGCTTTCCTATTCATCCCTGTCTCCACTTCCTCATTTTCCTCTGTTTTTCCACATGTGACATTTTAGATTACAAATTAAACTCTTTTACAGTGCCATGAATACTGATGTCACCATATAAATAACTCAAATAAGGAACTTAAATAACTAGAAATAAAACAAATAAAATTCAATCCCCTATATACTGGGCAACACTGATACATACATAAGGCTTACTTCCTCATTCAGAAGTAATCCAGTCTCTCATTTAGAGGAGGGCAGGGCCTGATTACTGCTTAAGGATCAGAAAAACAGTACATTACATTGCAACTGAAATTTCTGCAGTGCAGTAGCATTAAATATAATGGGATTGCATTTACAGACCACACAGCTTGGTCCTCAACTGATTTCAATAATAAAGATTACTCCCCCGCCCCCGCCAAAAAAAGAAAAGAAAATACTCAGAGCACTTCATGTGCATTGTCACATTAATCCTTAAAGCAAACACGCACAGCATGGTTCTTCCCTATATTACAGACAAGGTGAGGCTTCAGAGAGTTCAGAAAAGCAAGGGGTACAGAGATGCTGCAATTTGAATCAGAGGCCAGCCCTCACCAAAATCTTCAGTGTAAAAGGGAGGTTAAAGAAAGGCAATGGTCACTGCCTGAAGACCCACACAACTAGTTTTGTAAAACCAAACAGACTCTGAACTTTTGAAATAGGAGTCCTCTTTAAAAACAATGGGTTTTCAAGGGGAATTTTTAGTGTTGGGCATAAAGCAAATCTTCTGCTTCCTGAAGTAGTTTTCTGGATCTCTGTCCACATGTGCTCCAAGGGCATAAAAGGGGTCAAGAAAACACTTTGCTAGTAGCATATAACTAATTCATATAGGTTCTCCAGACAGCCTAGTAACAAAAGAAGAGTGCATCTTGTTTGTAGTAGGAATAGGACATGTATGCAGTAGGGCTATAAACAAACACTCATTTCCAGCTCAGAGGAAGCGGCATCTACAAATAAAATAGTTGTTCCTAACTTGCCACAAGCAATTCTGTCAGGACAGCAGCAGTGAGCTTCGAAAAGTTCACAAAACCAGACCTGAGACTTACCCTTAATTTTTTTTTTTTAATCCTGCCTAACCTGTAACACAACCAGGCCCAACACCTGCTACCACCTCCTTCTCCAGGTGTAATAAAGCACTCTGCTGAAATAACTGCCTTGCCTTGCTCAGTTACTCAGAAGACAGGACATCTTCATATAACGTGAGGATTCACCCACCCCCCACATCTTCTGCAACACTCGCAGCATCAACAGCTCAGGAAAGAATGAAGCAGCAGCACAGCTTTGACTCTTTGTGCTAGGATTAGACCCCGCCCATATCCATTTCATCACAAATAAAATTTTCATAGAGGGGACAGGCCCAATCACTTAAGTGAGGGAGAAGATGTGGTTCCTTTCTTACAATGTACCCTGAGAGAGAGTGTAGTCAGAGAATGCTTTCTATGGTGCTGAAAGTTCCCTAGTTTTGTACAAATACTAAGGAGACATTAGTAGAATAGGAGCCATCTTGAATCCATTTGTACTGTTTGGTTTCCTTATTAGTAAAGGTAAAGGGACCCCTGACCATTAGGTCCAGTCGTGACAGACTCTGGGGTTGCGGCGCTCATCTCGCTTTATTGGCCGAGGGAGCCGGCGTACAGCTTCCGGTCATGTGACCAGCATGACTAAGCCACTTCTGGCGAACCAGAGCAGCGCACGGAAACACCGTTCACCTTTCCGCCAAAGCGGTACCTATTTATCTACTTGCACTTTGACGTGCTTTCGAACTGCTAGGTGGGCAGGAGCAGGGACCGAGCAACGGGAGCTCACCCAGTCACTGGGATTCGAACCGCCGACCTTCTGATCTGCAAGTGCTAGGCTCTGTGGTTTAACCCACAGCGCCACCCGCGTTCCTTATTAGTGATTAACAAAAATGTTGCCACAATGTCAGCCATTATTCCATAAAACCATACCTCTTGGCTTTCAAATCCTCAGATGTCTAGATCAGGGGTCGACAATGTGCAGCCCACAAAGACTATTTTACTGGCCCATGAGCTGCCCCCGAACCGAGCCGCCTGCTCGGTGAGTCCCCCACGTGCTGTGCTAAACTGGCACAGCGCGGCGTGGAGACTCGCCGAGTGGCGCCAGTAATCACGTCTGCGCACGCACAGATACCGGAAATTGCATCTGTGCATGTCCAGACGCCGAAAATCGTTTCTGCGCAGGCACGATTTTTGGCATCTGGGCATGCGCAGAAGCGATTTCCGGCACCGCAGACATGCGCAGACGCGATCTCCAGCATCGTGCTGCGCCAGTCTGGCCCATGGACGATCTCCATGGGAGTGATCCGGCCCATGGCTGGTAAACCTTGCCGACCCCTGGTCTAAATGAATGCCAGCAGCAAAAACAACAACAACGTTGGGACAATATGCAAACTAAAGCCAGCTAAAATACCCTACCCTTCAAGTTTTCCCAAAAGCATGCACCTTATCATCCCATGGCTTCCTTACTATAGTTATTACCACGATATGAAAAAGCCTTTGTAGACAGTTATTAAAAATACATCAGTTAACATAGCCTCAACACAGAGCAAACCCAATACCTCAGCATCTCTCAAACTATCAGGCATCTTAGCTGTGCGAAGTTGACAGGTGCTCTGCCACACGATGATAATTCCAGACAGGCATGAAGCTTTTGTCTAGCAGCAACATGCTTTGTAAAATGCAACCTAGATTTGGCTCTATATAAAAAGATGAATAAATAGGTGCGTGGGGGGGGGGGGAGAGAGCAGATGATCTCCTTCTGAGCTGTGGCCCTTTGAGTGGCCAATTATTGAAGTTGACTTGAATTCAATCCTAAGTAAGAGCAGTACATATCAATGGGGTTATTCCAATTAAATACATTTAGAGTCAATAAGACTAACTAATTTCAGGAATACATTCTAAACTCTGTGACTTAACTGGGTTATGTCTCAGAGCTCATTTGCACTCTTTGTTTAAAAAGCTCTGAAAGGAAAGTAAGCTATATATGCGTGTGAGTTATGAGAAGAAAAATATTTTTTAAAAAAGAGAGGGCTTTAAACTGATGTTTGAATAGCTAAGCCAAGGATCAGTTGCACAACATTTACCTAACAGTAGGCAACATTTTTAAAGGAGAAGAAAACTGGAATGCAGTTTAGTCAGATACCTTTCTTATGTAAGATGAACTTTATTTGTAGTAGAAAATCATTGATATATGTATAGTCCGAAATAAAGTAACTCACTCAGTCTGGGCCAAAAGGCAAGCTATAAAAAGAGAAATAAAAATAATAGTAAGTGATATTATTGTAAATTCTCCAACTCATCATATAATGATCCATACAACAAAAAATGTATGACCTATCATAGGGTGATACTTAGAAGAATGAAATCCATATCCATCACCTTTAATACACCTACATAATTTGTTTAGTACTATGGAATTGTAATACCTAGGAATCATATAGCTGGATAAAATACTGCCCTTAACAAATGGTGAAAGTTCCCTTCATCCAGTATTTCCAAAATAAGCCAATTATTCAATACATGCTTAAATAAAAAATGACTTTAATTTAAAATTTGCACATTTTTGATCCTGTGTTACTCCTTCCAAATCAGCAACCTTTTTTTAATTTTAGAAAAGTTGGCATAGGAATTTAAAAAGATGCTTTGTAGCCAAAGGATCAGAAGCAGAGAGCAAACAGCTTCTCCTAAATCTAAGGTATCAAATTTGTTACTGTAGCTACAGCCCAAGGAGCATGCAAGAAGGAATGAAGACACACATGACAGTTATTTGTTGTTGTGTCCTAAGCAGAAAACTAGCTGCTAGATGATTCTTCAGAATGAAGTAATTCACTTCTATATGGAAGAAAATCCCAGCAAGCCAGAACTGCTCTGAAACCAATTACTGGTTCCAAAAAGTTTTGGAGCAGAATTTAGTATTAGAAAAGCAAACACCTCAGACCACCGAGCCACAGGAAAAGAGACAGAAAATAATATCCTGTAACACAACGGCAAGAACCTTCCTGGGAAAATAAAATTTCTCTAATCTGTCCTTATAATTTAATTGCTGGTTTTTGTTGCATGCATCATCTTCCCCTCCCCTCACTATACCTTGTAAATTGTAAAGATGAAGTAGTGCAATTATTTAGCTATAAACTCTAAGCTTATTTAGTGAATAACATATATATTATTGTATGCATTTTGTTTGTGTTTTATATAGATAAATCCTAATAAAATGATTATAAAAGAAAATTAAAATTATTTAAATGTACTTTAATGTCACCTATCTGTAATGTGTCAGATTTAGTTAGTATCTTTCAGAAACGAGGTTAATCATATTAACTGAAATGGGGAAACCATCATGTTTGAAACAAAAGGCACTGCCTCAGGACAAAAACTGAAAAGATTTTTTTGAATGTTCCTTCCCACCATACATCGTCACTTCACTGCAGACATTGTTTGGCTCACCTGCAGCTCTTATAAATGCAACAGTCTAGCTGAAAATAGCATCTTTGGAATGCAGAAAGGGCCCTTGAAATCTCACATCCTTCATAAATTTCATTCTTTTAAAAAATTCTATTTCACTATAAACAAAATAAACAAAAATGGTCAATTATCTTGCATACATGACCCAACAAAGAGCATGTGGATAACACATTATCCAAGATATTAGCCAAAATAATAATAATAAACGTTATCCAAAATGACAATTGAGATACAAAGCTTTTGATCAAATACAAAACATAAAAGAAAAAACAACCCAAAGCATCCATGTGGCTGTGATATCATCATCATCTATTAAATTTCTATACCGCCCTTCATCTGAGGATCACAGGGTAGTTTACAATATAATACAGTAGCCTTACCAACATTGAAGTTTTCCCAGAACAGGTAAGTGATAAGTGTTTTTCCTATCCTGAAAAGGTCTTGGGAGTTACGACCGCTTCATAAATTTCTGCAGAGTCTAAACTCTTTGTTGCATAAACAACAGACAGGAAGGGACGGAGGTTATCCAGAAAGCAGACCAAAAAAACAAGAAACCCCTCAACTAGCACTAGTTACCTGAAGGATGCTCCAAGGCAAGCGAGGTGCTGCCAACTGATGGGATCCAAAATGCAATGAAAGCGCCTCTCAGGAAAACAGGGTGGCAGGCAGGGCAGGGCAAAGGACCAGACAGATATTATATCCTGAGGAGAGAAAGAGAGACAAAGAGCCAGAGAGTATCACTTCGCCTGTCGCATGGATTCAGCTCTGCCTCCAAAAAGGAAATAATTAAGGCAGGTTTGCATCCCAAACTGAGCAGTGGCACCACCCTGCTCCTCTGACCGGATCTTTTCCCCATCTCCCTCTTCCCTGCCACTCCCCACCCTGCACCACCCCACCTCCCTGGGTGCTGGAGGTAGGGAAATATCCATTGCGACCATCACCCCCCAGGCTCCTTCCCTCAAGAGCTTTGCCCAGAGCAATGCAGGCACACGCCCCTCTGAAGGGTTGCCCCCTTACTCCGTGTTATGTCAAGAGGCACCCCGGCTAGTTGGGAAGCTGGAAGAAGACCTGGCAACCTGGGAAATCCAGCCAGATGGGCGGGGAATAAATAATAAATTGTTATAATAAATTATTATTATTATTCCAAGGAACTACCTGACTTCATCCCTCCCCCCCCCACCCCGCGCCAAGATGCAGAACTCCATCTCCTGCCTGAAACCCTGGGGGGAGCTGCTGCTGCTGCTGCCAGTCCGTGTGGGCAATACTGAACTGGATGGGCCCAGGGTCCATGTTCCTAACTTCTTGGGTCTTGGGACCAAAAAACAACAACCCCACACTCAATAAAATTAGTTAATACTACACTATCCCTGTCTCTCTCACACACACGCGAACTACCCAAGCAAACCTAATTACCACACAGCAATATTAATTTTTTTAAAAAAATTAATTAAATTAACCACCGACTGAGGGAATCTCCTGACCTTCAGTGCAAGCTAACTTTTATTTGATAGAATAAAGGGGTTTTTTTTTCGGAGGGGGGGTTGCACTCTCATAGGCTAAAGTGAGCCCCCCCCCCCGCGCGCGCGCGCTTTCGCCCACCTCCTCCTCCTCCTCCTGCCTGCCTGCCTCTCTCTCCCTCTCTCTTTTTCTTTCTCTCTCTTTCTCTCCCTCCCTTTGGCAACCCACCTCTCCCACTCGCTATACCGCCCTTTTCTCCTCATGAAAAGGGAAGGTTGGTTGTTGTGGCGGGCGGGAGAGGCGGCCCTGTCAGTCACGCCGCGCCGGCCAATCCTCTCGCCGCGCCCGGCCCTTCCCCGCCACCCGCTCTCTCCAAATGGGCCAATGAGAGGGGCCGGGGACGGGAGGGGCGTGAGCGCCCGCCCGCGGCTTGGCTTTGCCGCAGTGCAGCGGCCCCGTCCCTTCCCTTCCCCTGCCGCCCTTCTGCTCTCTCTCTCTTTCTCTCCGTCTCGCTTCTCCCGCGGCGGGCAGCCCCGCCCCCTCAGCGTCCCGTCGCCTAGCAACCGGCGGCATCGGGCCTACTGCGGCGGCTGCGGCGCTGGCGGAGCCTCTCAGGCGAGGCGTCTCTCTCTCTCTCTCTCTCTCTCTCTCTGAGGGGAAAGAAGGGAGGAAGGCGAGAGCTGTGCGGGGAAGAGAAAAGAGCGCGTAACGGGACGGGCTCTCCGCGAAGCCCCCCACGTGTGCTTGGTCGTGACGTCACCCGGGCCCACCTTACCTGCGACGTGACGTCACTCGCAGCACAACCTCCGCCTGTTGACGTCAAGTTATTTTATACATATATAATTATATGTATGATTTCATTTTATATATATATATATATAATCTAATCATATATAATACATAAATAATGTATATATTATATAATATTTATATTATAGGTAAAGATAAAGGGACCCCTGACCAATATTAGGTCCAGTCGTGACCAACTCTGGGGTTGCGGCGCTCATCTCGCTTTATTGGCCGAGGGAGCCGGCGTACAGCTTCAAGGTCATGTGGCCAGCATGACAAAGCCGCTTCTGGCGAACCAGAGCAGCACATGAAAACGCCGTTTACCTTCCTTTCGGAGCAGTACCTGTTTATCTACTTGCACTTTGACGTGCTTTCAAACTGCTAGGTTGGCAGGAGCTGTGGTTTAACCCACAGCACCACCCGAATCCCAATTTATATTATACATAATATTTATTTATTTACAGTGGACGCTCGGGTTGCGAACGTGATCCGTGCGGGATGCACATTCGCAACCCGCAACAGCGTGTCTGCACACGCACAGGTTGCGATTTAGCACTTCTGCACATGCACGACCACCGAAACCCGGAAGTAACCCGTTCCGGTACTTCCAGGTTTCGGCAGTCTGTAACCCGAAAAAACGCCAACCTGAAGCGTCTGTAATCCAAGGTATGACTGTATTACATTTTGCTTACTAACCAATGTTGCTTCTCCCTACCCTCCACACAGCCCCTCAAAAAGCAGGCGACATAGTTGACATTAGGTAGCTTCTGTTTTTTGGTCATCCTAGAGCAGGGATGGGGACCCTTTGGCCCACCAGAGAACAGATCCCATCGTCCCTGAGGCTGATCAGAGCTGGAATCCAATAACATCTGGAGGGCCACAAGTTCTCCATCTGTGCACAATAAAGTGTAACCGACAGAATGTTGTGAATGTATTTGTTTTATCCATTTATACTGCACCTTTCAACATCTGTTTACTTTTCTACATATAGGTAAGCCTACCTGAGAGCAGACACCAGAGGAAATGACCCATATGAAATCTCAAGCTTTGAAAGTTAGAGGACGTGCCTTTAAAGACCATGAACCATTCAGACATTGCAGTCCTGGATCACTTCTTACAGTCAGGGCTATCAAACCAAGAGTTACACCTGGCACAGTCGGTGTGGCAACTGGAAATCAACTAGAAACGAGAAGCAGAAAAGTTGGGAGCGACCCTATGGTAAGACAAAAAGTGCATGTGAGATTTCTCTTTTCCACTTAGAACACAACAACAACAACAACATTAACTCACCCCTATAGGTCCCCTATATAATTCACAAGAACAGATGCAATAGAATAGATTAAAGCTGAAATCAACACAGGGTGATATATTTTGAAATAGTGACTGTTCTTTATTAGAATATTCTGGCACATGAAAAACAACAAGAGGTGACATTGTGCATGTTTGGTGGTATACGTAGGATTTAAAAATAGAAGCCAGTAATGTCAAGATGACCAAACACAGGCTATAATCAACAGGGAGCAATAAAATAGATTGAATCTGAAGAAAGGAGGTGTTTAAGGGCATAGAAGCCCTGAAAAGCCTTAGCAGTGCTTTTCTCTGTCCACCCTGGGTTGGCTGAAGCTGCAAATACATTTTGCTACCAGCATAATTGCCACAAATCAGGTCTGAGAAACATGGAAGGAATGCACAGAAAACATCAGAAGACAGCTATATGGAAATTACATTATCTGGCTGTTTGGTAAAAAATGAATGAACAAAATCATGATTTCAGAGAACAGAGGAAGGGATTGTTACAGAACGGAGATGACAAAATATGAAGTTCCAGCCAAAATAATAGACAGAATAAAAACCTACAAATCACCAGGTCTGGACGGCAACCACCTGAGAATTCTCAAGTACCCAACTAAAATGTGAAATTGCTGATCTTCTAACAAAAATATATAAATTGCCCCTTGGATCAGCCTCCATACCAGAGAACTGGAAGGTAGCCAATGTAACACCAATTCTTAAGAAAGGATCTGGGGGAATCCTGGAAATTGCAAGCCAGTTAGCTGAATGTCTGTCCCCAGAAAACTAGTGGAAAGTACAGTGGTACCTCGGGTTACATACGCTTCACGTTACATACGCTTCAAGTTACAGACTCCGCTAACCCAGAAATAGTGCTTCAGGTTAAGAACTTTGCTTCAGGATGAGAACAGAAATTGTGCTCCGGTGGTGCGGTGGCAGCAGGAGGCCCCATTAGCTAAAGTGGTGCTTCAGGTTCAGAACAGTTTCAGGTTAAGAACAGACCTCCGGAATGAATTAAGTAATTAACCCGAGATACCACTGTATTGTTAAAGATAAAATAAACAAGCACATAGAAGAACAAGCCTTGCTGAAGCGGAGCTAGTATGGCTTCTGCAAGGAAAAGTTCTGTCTCACAAACCTATTAGAATTCTTTGAGAGTGACAACAAGCATTTAGATTGAGGTGATCTGGTTGACATAGTTTACTTGGGCTTTCAAAAAGCTTTGACAAAGTAGCTCACCAAAAGCTCCTAAGTAAGCTTAGCAGTCAAGGAGCAAAAGGAGAGGTCCACTTGTGGATCAAGAATCGTTTTAAGTTGCAGGAAGCAAAGAGTAGGAATAAATGGACATTTCTCCAAATGGAGAGAAATAGAAAGTGGAATCCCCCAAGGATCTGTACTGGGACCTGTGCTTTTTAACATGTTCATAAATGATGTAGTTATGAGTGAGCAGTGATGTGGCCAGGTTTACTGATGACCGTAAATTCGTGTTCATGGTTGTTAAAACAAAAAGCTCCGAAAAGATCTCTCCAGACTGAGAGAATGGGCAATAAAATGGCAGATGCAATTTAGTGTAAACAAGTGTAAAGTGATGCATGTTGGAGCAAAAAAATCTTT